>NC_092376.1:109948138-110272902 GCF_030028105.1 Mobula birostris
TACATTTCATCTCCCGATCTGTCCAAATTCTTCTCCAGACTCCCTGGTTCCTCAACAATACCTGCCCCTTCACCCATCTTTGTTTCACCTGCAAACTTAGCCACACCCGGATCAACACGTTGACGTCGTGTGGAGGCTTGCATGTTTCAAGGACTCCATCCGGTGATGCCTACTCAGGGCCACCCATGTTGGAACAGCTGTGGACAAGATGCTAGACAAAGATTGATCCAACCCCGGCTCCCAAGCGGACAGATTCGTGTCTTCCGCTCCTGGACCACACTTCAATTAGAAGTGTGAATGCCATACAAAACACCAAGAAAAACAATTTGTGCTCAAAGACATCAATTCCATCATCTAAATCGTTGGCATATAATGTGAAAATAACAGTCCCAATACCAACCCCTGTAGGACACTACTTGTCTCCAGCAGCCAACCAGAATAGGTCCCCTTTATTCCAACCCTTCGCTTCCTGCCAATCAGCCAATCGTCTACCCATGCTAGTATCTTTTTTGTAATACTAAGGGGTCTTATCTTGTTTAGCAGCCTCATGCATTGTACCTTGTCAGAAGCCCTCTGAAAATCCAAGTAAGCAACTGCTACTGACTCCCCTTTGTCTATCCTGCCTGCTACTTCCTCAAAGAATTCCAACAGATTTGTCAGGCAAGATTTCTCCATAAGGAAAGAATGCTCTTTTCAGCCTGCTATATCATGTGCCTCCAAGTATCACAAAACCTCAACCTTAATAATAGAGTCCAATACCTTACCTACCACTGAAGTCATCTATAATTTCCTGCCTTCTTCCTCCCTCCCAAAAAAATGATTCCCATCATTTTCCCCACCACTGACCTGCACACTGGAAGTAAGTTACAATTTGCTAATTTGCCTCCCAGCCCAAATGCCTTTCGGAACCGGGGGGAACAAGAGTACCTGGGGCAAATCTATGTGAACACAGAGAGAAAATGCAGCCAGCGCCTGGTCACAGGAGCTCTAGGGTAATAGCTCCTCTGTACCTCTGTAACTCAAAAGAGATTGGGTATGAAACCAACTGCAGAGGCTGCAGAGCTAGTTTGCTTACAGCTTCCTTCTGAAAAGCCATCTGTAGACCTGCAAGGGTTTTATGTGAGGGGAATTCCGCTCAGAGGCATTTAAGTTCTGGCATTAAACCCACAGCTTCCCAGTACACATTGGCTTTCTGCTCAGAGGCTTCCAACATAATGCATGAGGGGGAAATCTTCTACAAGCTTTTCAGTGAATGCGCCTTGGAGGAGTTTGTTATGATTTTTATTTTACGATTACATGCTTTGATGGATGAAGTCACAATGGTTCCCTGGATAAAAACACTGCAATGAATGCCTGAACTATGTAAACAATGTAGTAAATGTCTTTAAAGTGGCAAATTAACACAAATGTCTGCTGATACTGGAAATCCAAAGCAACACACACAAAATGCTGGAGGAAATCAGCAGGTCAGGCAGCATTTATGGAACTGAGTAAACAGTCAACGTTTCGGCCTGAAACCCTTTCTTCAGGATTGGAAAGGAAGGGGGAAGTAGCCAGAATAAAAAGGTGTGGCGGGGGTGGGGGTGGAAGGAGGTGAGCCAGAAAGTTGGGAAAGGTAAAGGGCTGGAGAGGAAGGAATCTTGGAGGAATGGAGGCTACCTAGATGGAATATGAGGTGTTGCTTCTCCACATTGAGGGTGGCCTCATTGTGGCAAAAAAGAGGCCACGGACCAACATGTCAGGACAGGAGTCCATGGGGAAATATCATTTTTGTGGATGAAGCAGAGGTGCTCAACAAAGCAGGAATCAGCAATGTAGAGGAGACAACATCGGAAGCTTCAGACACAATAGATGACCCCAAAAGATTCGCAGGTGAAGTGTTGCTTCACATGGAAGGACTGTTTGGGGCCCTGAATGGAGGTGAAGGAGGAAGTGAATGGGCAGGTGTAGCATTTCTGTTGCTTGCAGGAGGGATGGATGGCCAAGGGAATCATGGATGGAGCGATCCCTGCAGAAAATGGAGGGGCAGGAAAGTAAAGATGTATTTGCTGAGTAGGATCCCATTGAAGGTGGTGGAAGCTGCAGAGAATGATGTGTTGTATGTGGAAAATCATGGTGTGGTAGGTGAGGACAAGAGGAATTCTATCCCTATTACTTTGGCAAAAAGGTGGGTTGAGCGCAGATGACCGGGAAATGGAGGCAATGTGGTTGAGGAAGGGAAACCCCATTCTTTGACGAAGGAGACATCTCTGTTGTCTTGGAAAGGAAAACCTCATCTTGAGAACAGATGCAGTGCAGATGAAAGAACTAAGAAAAAGGAATGGCATTTTTACAGGAGACAGTGTGGGAAGAAGTACAGTCAAGTTTATCTGAGAATCGGTAGGTTTGTAAAAGATGTTGGTAGACAGTGTGTCTCTGAATGTGGGGACAGAGATGAAGAAAGGGGAGAGGGGTGTCAGAAATGGACTAAATGAATTTAAGGGCGAGGTGGAAGTTGGATACAAAGTTGATGAAACTAACGAGCTCAGCATGGGTGCACGAAACGGTACCAATGCAATCGTCAATTTAGCACAGGAAGAATTGGGGAGCATTACCAGGGAAGGCTTGAAATATGGATTGTTATACGTAGCCAACAAAAAGGCAGGCATAGCTGGGGCCCATGTGGGTACCCAGCACTACCCCTTAAGCAAGTTAAAAGGCTGTTATCCCAACAACTTGTTTGCGCCAATGTCCAAATATATAAAAGAAAAGCCTATTGCGGAAAAGAAAAATAAACCAGAAAGTGTGACAAACTAAGGGATATTAAAATAAACAATTACTTGCATTCTGTTTTAAAATGAATTCTTCATGACATTGACATTTCTGTTTAAGATTTTAAATAATAAGGCCTTACAGCCATAATGGCAGTCACCCTGTATGTGGAGGGCTACAGAAAGAAACAGGGGCCCAGCTTCTCATTCAGCTACGTGGAAGGACAAGCACTGGAGACTGCTCTTGACCACTGCTGCCTTCCATGCTCAGTTTTACAGCAGCACGGGGCTTCAGTTAAGTGCAATGAATGAGTTTCTTGCAGACTGACAGGAGGTGTCTGTAAACTACACTGTTGCGTATCATCGAATTGTAGAGTTGTATAGAAGAGAAATGAGCTCTTTGATCCACCATGTCTAAGCAGAACTTCTGCCCATCTGCACTAATCCCATTTGCTCTCATTGACACTGTATCCTTGCCTGTTAATGCATGTCTAAATACCTCTTAACTATAGCTCCTGTATCTGATTTGACTGCGTCCCCGGCAGAGCATTTCAAATTCCATTCACTCTGAATAAATAAATGAATGAATGAATGGTATTTGAACTGAAGTGAAATATGCCTTTCGATTTTATGTTTTATATTCTGCGCATTCTGCTTGAATTGTTTGTTGACACTTGTGTGATTTTTTTTGCGTGTGGGTGTGGGAGGGGGCCTGATGGTTGATGTTTTTCTTCGAACAGGTTGGTTCCATGGATATTCATTGCTTCGTGACTGTCCGTGGGGAAGACAAATTTCAGGGTTATATACTGCATACATCCTCCAAGAGGACCATAAACTTGCCGTGGTTTGGAGGCTTGCATGACTCAATGACCCAGACAGCTATATTGGCTGGAGTCAGGGCTTTATACTTTGGCGCTTGGTAGGGTCACCCATGCTAAACAGGTCAAAGGGTAGAGAACTGACTGGTCCTCCAGGTTCGAGGATTCAGCTCAGGAATAACAATCCTGACTGGTAAAACAACATTATTACAGAAACAGCAATGAAGAGCAAAGGTACTCCTGAGACTTGCATGGCTGACAGTAGTGAAAACTGAGAGGAAGCTACTGACGCAATGAAGAAAGCCCTCAACACCACGGGAGATGGCGGACCATTAATCTACTAAATGCCAGAGGTGTAATAGGCATTAAGTACTGTATATTGCATACTTACTTTGATAATAAATGTATTCTGAATCTCTTCAAATGAGGGAGGCAGAACGCTGGAAGCAAGGGGGGGGTGGTGAGTGGATGCCAAACTATTGTTTAGGATTTTTTGTGGATAGTCCTGTCGAATGGTTAACCAGAAACTGATGTACAACTGCAATGTGAGGTTCATCCATATGTGAAAAAAGATTTAGTCCTTGGCTGGATCTATTAGATATCCCATGTCTGCAAGTCTTCTTTAAAAGAAATAATGAAGAGTATCTTTTTGGCTGCTCTGTGCATATGAAGAATGAGTGATATCCTCCATAAACTTCCCATTCCATTTCTCAGCATCTTGCTGGAGAATATTTTGCAGCGATGGATAACAGTGGATTTGGGGCACCATGGGCATGGGATGTAATACAACCACTGCTGAAGCTTGCACCTCAGTCTCCCAACAACATGGTACTCTGAATTTCTCAACTTTTTGCTAAATCACTCCATCACTTTTAGAAAGCCATTAGTATTGTCAGCAACATCAAAGAGCAAGCAATGAGCATTGCCAATAGGAGAGAGTCTGACCACCCACCTTGATATTCAATGTCATTAGCATTGCCAAATCTCCTGCCACTAGCATACTGAAGATTTACATTGATAAGAAAGATCAATCGGACCATCACATAGGTAGTGTAGGTACAGTAGGAGGTCAGAGGCTGAGTATTGTGGAATAAGTAACTGGCTTTCTAACTCTCTAAAACATTTCTAACAACTACAAGACACCATTTCCTGCTTTTGAATGCTCCCCAAATGACTGGATAATTGCATCTCCAACAGACTCAAGAACCTCTACAACATCCAGGATGAAAAAGACAATGAGATTGGCATCCCTTCCACCATCATAAACATTCATTCCCTGCACAACAACCTCACCAAGGTTACTCCAGAAGTCCACAAACCCATAATCTCTCCCTCGAAGAGGGATAAGGGCAGCAGGCATGAATAATTAACTACAACTACTGCATGGAGTCTTGTCATCTTCAGAAGTTTTCCGATGACTCTGCCATAGTTGGATGCATCAGCAAGGGAGATGAGGCTGAGTACAGGGCTATGGTAGGAAACTTTGTCACATGGTGTGAGCAGAATTATCTGCAGCTTAATGTGAAAAAGACTAAGGAGCTGGTGGTAGACTTGAGGAGAGCTAAGGTACCGGTGACCCCTGTTTCCATCCAGGGGGTCAGTGCGGACATAGTGGAGGATTACAAATACCTGGAATACGAATTGACAATTAACTGGACTGGTCAAAGAACACTGAGGCTGTCAACAAGAAGGGTCAGAGCCGTCTCTATTTCCTGAGGAGACTGAGGTCCTTTAACATCTGCCGAACGATGCTGAGGATGTTCTACGTGTCTGTGGTGGCCAGTGCTATCATGTTTGCTGTTGTGTGCTGGGAGGGCAGGCTGAGGGTGGCAGACACCAACAGAATCAACAAACTCATTCGTAAGACCAGTGATGTTGTGGGGATGGAACTGGACTCTCTCACGGTGGTGTCTGAAAAGAGGATGCTGTCTAAGTTGCATGCCATCTTGGTCAATGCCTCCCATCCACTACATAATGTACTGGGTGGGCACAGGAGTACATTCAGCCAGAGACTCATTCCTCCGAGATGCAGCACTGAGTGTCATAGGAAGTCATTCCTGCCTGTGGCTATCAAACTTTACAACTCCTCCCTTGGAGGGTCAGACATCCTGAGCCAATAGGCTGGTCCTGGACTTATTTCATAATTTGCTGGCATAATTTACATATTACTATTTAACTATTTATGGTTCTATTACTATTTATTATTTATGGAGAACTGTAACGAAAACCAATTTCCCCCGGGATTAATAAAGTATAACTATGACTATGACTATGAGTAATAACACTGCCAAGTCCATCTTCAAGTTTCACACTATCTTCACCTAGAAGTATACTATCAGTCCTTTACTGTTGCTGAGTCTAAATCCAAGGATTCACTTCACAAAAACACTATAAGAGAGAAATCACAACAAGCACTGCAATGTTTCAAGAAGGCCACTTACCATCACTTTCATGTCATGGAGTTCTGCAGCACAGAACTGGACCAAGCACCCACCTTCTCCATGCCAGTCTCTTCGCCCATCTATACTGATTCCATTCGATGCATTATATCCCTTATCCTTCCATGCTTTGCCTATTCAAATTCCTGTCTAATTTTCTCAAACGTAATTATTGAATCTGATCCCATCATCTCCCCTATATATTGATAGGATAGAGTTTTTTTTAATGCAGATATCAATCAACCTCTGTATAAAAAAATTCCATCCTATCACCTTGTGCCCTCATGTTTTGATACTCCTACCAAAGAAAAAATGCTTCTGGCAATCTACCATATCTAGCTCTGCTAGTTTTACATACCAAGACCAGGTCAGTCATCGCTCCAGAAAAAACAAACCCAGCTTATGGAATGGCTGCTCATAACGAAAGCACTCCAATCCAGGGAATATTCTCTCCTGCATAATCACATCCTTCCAAAATATGACATAGTCAATGATAGTTAGAAATGGGCAATGAATCCTGGCCTACGTCCTCAAAAATCAATAAATGATAAATAATATCGGGTGAAATTATTTCATAAATATGTTCAGCTATAAGGTCATTTTATTACATTGTACAGTGTTATCAGCTATGGTAACAGAAATGTGAAACACAATGCCTGCCTATAACATTCTAATGACAAGTACGGTATCTCCCTTCCTTCCTGCTAGTGAAACAGCAAACTATTAAGCAGTGTTGCTGCTTCGTGTAAAATACAATCCATGCTATTTAGAAAAGATCACTGAAATATTTCAGACAATAAAATGATTATTGCTGTTCCTTGCATGGTGGGGGTTGGGGGGCGGGGGTGGCATCAGTGATTTTGCTGGCGTGAATGGGAGGGGAAGGGGGAGGTTGATGCTTTTTCCGCTGCTTCTGCGAAGGGTGGGGGAGGCAGGGTTTGGGCTTCAAACTTTCATCATTCATTTTATGGGGTCTCTTGTTTTGTGGAGGTCTGTGAGGAATACAAATTTCAGGTTGTATAATGTATACATTCTCTGATATTAAAATAAGCTAAATCTAAAATAAATCTAAAATCCTATTGTTCCTGTTCTTCAGCAGGGCACTGAAGTTAGTTAAATCAAGTTGAGATTTGATTAAACCCGTCATTCTATACACTAACTGTCTGTATAATTAACCATCTTAATGATTTACTTTTCCGGATGACATAGAAAGCCTTTGGCCTATCGAGTCTATACTGGCTCACAGACAAGTCCCCTTCTCCGCACAAGTTTTTCCATCTAACCTATTCCTATTTCCATTCTTCTACTATGCCACCTAGCCAATTGATGATCTGCATGTACAGTACATGCAGTACACGTGGCAGGCAACAAAAAGCAGATAACACCTGAAGCACTCAGGTCAGGCTGCATCCACTGAGGGAGAAATAGAGTCACATTTTGTCTCAAGAATCTGTCATCAGAACCAAAATACTGACAAAAAAAAACTATTTTAAATTGCAAAGAGGGAACAGGTGAGGGAATCAGTTGGAGTGTGTGTGATAGAATACACACCAAAGTAACAATTACTTTAAATATGAACACTCAGAAGCAAACTGAAACTGAAATAGCTAGCAAAAAAAAAGCTGGTTAATTGAGCCTGTGAACTTAATTGAGTTCCAAGTGGTGGACAGAACTAAATGGACTATGAGCTAATGTTCTTTGAGTTTACACTGGCATCATTAGAGACCAAAGACAAAGAATTTATTGATGATGGAGACCTTCTGCTGGCTTTGCTTCTCTTTGATGACTTCCAGTTAACATGAACTGTGGTACATCATGCATTTGAGCTGTTATGTGTATCTATTCCCACATTCAGCCATTTCAAAATCTGGTATCTACAGATAAGCTGAGTTTTGCAACATTCACGTTGAGAAGACTACAGCAGTCTGGTAAGCAAAGCTCATCCCAGGGGAGGCACAGTAGCATAGTGATTAACACAACGCTTTTCAGTACCAGTGACCCAGGTTCAATTCCCGCTGCTGCCTCTAAAGGGTCTGTATGTAGGTTTCCTCTGGGTGCTCCAGTTTCCTCCCACAGTCCAAAGATGTACTGGTTGGTAGGTTAATTTGCCATTGTAAACTGTCCTGTGATTAGGCTAGGATTAAACCAGGAGATTGCTCGAGGGGCCGGGAGAGCCTATTCTACACTGTATCTCAGTAAGTAAGTAAATATGACAGTGCGGTCAGTGGAATAGTTGCTCTGAGAAAGCAAAACACTTACTGCTTGCAGTACGTGATCTTGATAGCACTTAAAACATAAAGCTGAGGTGGATTTGACTGAAACACTACTATGCTTCAATTATCACTTTTCTGAATGTTTTCTAGTTATATCCTCACTTCTCTCCTAATTTTCCCAACAGCCTACCAAATCTTGAAATCAGCCTTGTGACACTACCCAGCACCATCTCCCAGATTTGAATGCCACCTCTGTCTCTTGGTGTCAGGAAATGATGACACTTTCAAGGTATGGGCTGCATAAGCCCCTGTATCAACTCAAACAAGTACTTTTGACCAGTGAATGGATATCAAAAACAAATACTGCAGATGCAAGAAATCTGAAATAAAGACAAACAGAAAATGCTGGAAACTTCAGCCAGACAGAAAGTGCCTGTGGAAAAAGAAACAACTGATGTTTCCAGTATGTGACCATTCATCAAAACTAAGAGGCTAACCTTGTTTGCAAAGAAAGAGTGGGTGGGTGATGGGCGGAAGGAAGTGAATTTTTCTGAAAAGGAAAATTATTTATTATTTATTTATTTATCTAGTTATCTATTAATTTATTTATTTATTGAAATACAATGTGAAATTGGCCTTCCCGGCATCTGAGCACCACACCCTTCTAGAAATCCCCGATTTAGCCCTAGTCTAATCATGGAACAATTTACAATGACCAATTAACTAACCAACCGGTACGTCTTTGGACTGGGGGAGGAAAGCAGAGCACCCGGAGCAAACACGCGCAGTCAGGGAGAGAACACATAACATCTTTACAGACAGTCGTGGGAATTGAATCCCGGTTGCGGGGTCGCTGGTACTGTAAAGCGTTGTGCTAACCACAAGGCTGCTGTGCCGCTGGGGCAATTAGTAAAGGAATGAATCAATATAGCTGATCATGTGGTTGATTTGTTTTTTTTTACTGTGGCTCTGTGCTGGCTCACTGTGGACCAAGCTCCTCACTGTCCTTCAACCGTATCACTACTTCATTCAAACTTAATCCTGCAATCATGAACCTTGTAGCAGGTGCTCAGTAGGAATACTTCAATGAAAATCATCACCCCAAAAGTGAGTTGCAAAGTTGATTGAGAAGGATGAATATGACATTGGACGGGGAACTGGCAGCAGTATGAAATTAGTACAACTGGTTCAACTGGAGAGAAACTCAGGTGAAGACTTGACAGTTGGATAAGCTTCTTGTGCTGCTAATGTGCTGTGATTTACTACCTGCGATAGAAGATCAACTGATAATATTGCCACACACACACACATATACACCATCATTAATATAACGCCATTGCAAGAAGCATCAGCACCCCTTATTCCTGAAATAATCAGAAGAGAAGGGGAAAAGAAAAAATAACGCCAAACAATTTAAACTTCAGAATTTGAAAGAAAAAAGTACAAGAAGTGACAAACGTTTGGAGTCTTGTGGAGTTCAAATTAAGAAACCGGAACTCTCTTATAGAATTTGAAAGCAGTGCTGGATAAGATAGAACCCTGTTCTGAAGCTGTACGCGCTTGACAATTTCATGAGACCACCTGCTCAATAAGTTATTCTCACTAGTTTTTATTTGACTACAACACTGCTGATGTAACTCATTTGTCAAACAAGAAGACCACACAGAGTCAGCAAAAAGAGCATCCTTGCAAATGGAGACTGTGCTGTCTGCATGCCAATGGGAAAAGGTCAATAAAATCTCTAAGGGAATGGGACTGTTGTGACAAATAATCCAGAATGCTGGTTTGACAATCCAGACTACAGAATTCTAATCTTCCCGTGCAGACAGGAAAATTAAATTAATAAATTAAACAAGGAATTTAAAGATCTACCACAAACTAGATTACAAATGAACAAGGCACTACCATGTTGTTTTAAAAAATCATTTGGTTTGATCATCATTACTTGCTTTGGTCTATCATTGACACCAGATTTATGGCTCTGAGGCTAACTATCCTCTGAAATGGCTGAGCAATCCACCTCTTTCTTCATATTCTGCAGACATAGAAACATCATAGAATAAACCACCATAGAGTCATAGAGTTACTTAGAAATACAGCACAAAAACAGGCCTTTCGGCCCATCTAGTCCATGCAAAAAACATTTAACTGCTTACTCTCATAGACCTGCACTGGGACCATGGCCCTCTGAACCTCTACCATCATTTAAATGTTGAAATCAAGCTCGCATGCACCACTTATGCAGGCAGTTCATTCTACACTCTTACGACACTCTGAGTGAAGAAGTTTCCCCTCATGTTTCCCTTAAACTTCTCAACTTTCATCTTTAACCCCATGACCTCCGGCGGTAGTCCCACTCAACCTCGGCAGAAAAAGCCTGATTGCATTTACCCTATCTATACCCCTCATAATTATGTGTACCTCTATTAAATTTTCTCTCAATCTTCCATGTTCTAAAGAATACAGTCCCAACCTATTCAAGCTTTCCTTATAACTCAGGTCCTAGATAGACAGATAGATATACATTATTGATCCCGAGGGAAACTGAGTTTCGTTACAGCTGCACCAACCAAGAATAGAGCATAAATATAGCAATACAAAAACCACAAACAATCAAACAACAAAATGCAAACTATGCCAGATGGAAATAAGTCCAGGACCAATCCATTGGCTCAGGGTGTCTGACCCTTCACGGGAGGAGCTGCAAAGTTCGATGGCCACAGGCAGGAACAACCTCCCATGACGCCCAGTGTTGTATCTCGGTGGAATATGGCCGGAGTCCAACAGCAAAAAGTTCAATATCCAGTCTACAAACACGTGCCTCGATTGTAATATGACCAGGATTGCACTATCTGTTGTTAACCAGAACAGCAAGCCCCCAACTCCTTTACGCTTACTGCTCTCAGTGCACTTCCGCTCAGCCCGAACGGTCTGGAAGCTGTCCATGGAGAAGTTTTGATTGGGTATGTCCTTGTGCAGCCCCGTTTCAGTAAATCACATAACACTGCACTCCTGAGATGTTCTCTGATGCCTGGCTAGCGCCGTCAACTCGTCCATTTTATTACTCACTGAACCCCTCTTCTCCATAAGTCTCTGTTGTCTCAACCCAGTCCTCTTTCCTCGCCTTTGTGATCCCCCTCTGCATCCTCTGTGTGTTTTCCTCCAGATTTCAGCAGGGGTGTCCGCTAAACCGGCCGGCATGAGCGCAATCAGCTGGTCCCTGGAATAAACAATGCGCCCATACTACTGCCCCGCTAATGAAACATGTCCGAATGTAAGTATTTCCAGCGCTAAAAACCAAAATAAAACTCTCTCCACCAGCACGTTAGAGAGGGTGCAACTCCATCATGTTACCGTGAAAAAAAAATACAACAAATAACATAAGTTAAAAAAGTAAGAAAAAGTAAGAAAACTGGGTCCTCCAGACCCAGCAACATCCTTGTAAATTTTCTCTGTATTCCTTCAACCTCGTTTACGTCTTTCCTGTAGGTAGCTGACTAAACCTGCACACAATACTCCAAATTAGGCCTCACAAATGTCTTATACAAATTCAACATAACATTCCTGCTCCTGTACTTAATACATTGCTTTATGAAGGCCAATGTGCCAGAAGCTTTCATTATGACCCTGTCTACCTGTGACACTACTTTCAATGAATTAGGTACCTGTACTCCTAAATCTCTTTGTTATACCACACTCGTCAGTGCCTACCATTCAATGTGTAAGACCTATCCTGGCTGGTCGTACTGAAGTGCAACACCTTGCACTTGTCTGCATTAAATTCCATCTGTCATTGTTCAGTGCTATTTTCCAGCTGATGCAGTTCTCTCTGCAAGCCATGATAGCCTTCCTCACTACCCACTACACCCCCAATCTTTGTGTCATCCACAAATTCGCTGATCCAGTTAATCACAATGTCATCCAGATCACTAATGTAGATGACAAACAAGAATGGACCCAGCACCAGTCCCTGTGGCACACCACTAGTCACCAGTCTCCAGTCAGAGAGGCAACCATCTACTACCACTCTCTGGCTTTCCTCGCAAAACCAATGTCTTATCCAATTTACTACTTCATCCTGAATGCCGAGTGGCTGAATCTTGACCAACCTCCCAAGCAAGACCTTGATAAATGCCTGGGTAAATTCCAAGTAGGCAACATTTGCTGCTTTGCTTTCATCCACTTTCCACTCATCCTACCATGTATCACGGATATGAGAAATTCTGCAGGTGCTGGAAATTCAAAGCAACACATGCAAAATGTTGAAGGAACTCAGCAGGTCAGGCAGCACATATAGAATTGAATAAACAGCCAATGTTTTGATTTGAGACTCTTCTTCAGAACTGGAAAGGAAGGGGGAAGATGCCAGAATAAAAAAGGTGGGGGGAGAGGAAGGAGGATAGCTAGTAGGTGATAGGTAAAGCCAGGTGGGTGGGAAAGGTAAAGGACTGGAGAGGAAGGAATCTGAAAGGAGAGGAGAGTGGACCATAGGAGAGGAACCGGGGGAGGTGCTAGGTCGGTGAGAAGAAGTAAGAGGCCAGAGTGGGGAATAGAAGAAGAGGGGAGGGGAGAGAGTTTTTTTTACTGGAAGGAGAAATCAATATTCATGCTATCAAGTTGGAGGGTACCAAAACGGAGTATAAGGTGTTGCTCTCCACCCTGAAGAAGGCCTCATCGTGGAAAAAGAGGAGGCCCTGGACCAACATGTTGGAATGGGAATTGGAATTAAAATGTTTGGACACCGGGAAGTTCTGTCTTCGGTGGACGGAGCTGAGGTGCTCGACAAAGCTGTCCCCCAGTTTATGATGGGTCTCACCAAAGTTGCATTGGGACACCGAACACAATAAATGATCCCAGCAGACTCACAGGTGAAGCGTTGCCTCACCTGGAAGAGCTGCTTAAATGCCCTGAATGAAGGTGAGGGAGGCGGGGAGTGGGCAAGTGTCGCACTTTGGCTGCTTGCACGGGTAAGTGCCGAGAGGGACGAGAGGACAAGGGAATCATGGAGGTAACAAACCTTGTGGAAAGCAGAGAGGGAGGAGGTAAAGATGTGTTTTTTGACATCTCATTTTGAACTACTAAATTATTTCCAAGTCTACCTCATTTTTTGGTGTCCCACAGCCAAATGGAAGATGCTCTCAGTTTGAAGCCAGAACCCTGTCTCACTGAAGATTGTCCAAGAAAGTGGAGGCAGCGGGGTGGGACGGGGAGAGAGGTGAAGGTTTACTGGACGTAAATAGGAATATGCTTTTATTGAATGGAACAGTAGACGTGGGAGGTCAATTGGTTTGCTCTTGCTCTAAATTCAGCTGCATGCTCGTTTGTGCAACTATGTGATGGCATCTGTCACTTTCAAGGACAGGATGCATCCACGATAAATCTTAACTAGGTTTTTCTCTTTTCTTTATTCTCTTGCCACCAGCTGTTGGCCCAGTATTGCAACTATCTCCATTTCGGCTTCTTCTATAATGGAACTCTGGAGTGATTCTTGGCAGTGGATGTGGAAGTATCCCATCCAGAGAATGTTTGTTCCCCTTGTTACCCTCTGAGTTTCTAAGTGGCATTTAGTACGGAATAGTGGCATTCATTAGCTGACTGTGGTGGATGGTGCTAACTATCATGCGGTTTGACCTAAAGAATCAGAATCAGGTTTAATATTGTGAAATTTGTTGTCTTTGCAGCAGCAGTACAATGTGATACATAAATAAAAATAAAGGAAAAAATGTGAATTGCATATATATATATATATATGTGTGTGTGTGTGTGTAAAGTAATGAAGTAGTGTTCATGAGTCCATTCAGAAATCTGATGTATATATATATATAGAAGGTAGTAAAGTAGTGTTCATGAGTCCATTCAGAAATCTGATGGCCGAGGGGAAGAAGCTGTTCGTGAATCATTGATTGTGTACTGTCATGCTCCTGTACCTCCACCCTGATGGTAGCAATGATGGGGGTCATTATTGATTGATGCTGCCTTTTTGAGGCATCGTTCCTTGAGAATATCCCGGATACTACGGGGGCTAGATCCCATGATAGAGGTGACAAATCTCTGCACCTTATTTCAATCTACTGCAGTATCTCCTCCCCCCACACTCATACCAGATGTTGATATGGCCAGTTAGGATGACCACAGTACATCTGTAGAAATGATTAACCTGAAAACATGAGGTTATGTGTACTGGTGTCACTGTTGAGAACTCCCTTGTCTATTCATACTCTTGTGTGGACTACCGGTGTAACTATCCTCATGGAACATGAAGCCTGGTGACGATACCTGGGATACTGACTGAAAGGTAAGATATCAGTGCTAAAGGTGGAAAAGCTATCTTACAGATTAATGTTGCCATGCCTAATATTTCCATTGACACAAGGTGCTGGAACCTGGAATGAACAATAAAGACAAACTGCTGGAGGAGGCTAAGTCGCATTTGTAGAAAGAAAGGGACATTTGACATTTCCACTTGACGCACTCAGGGAACCACACCTTTCTGCCAACACTCCAATAGCATCTCCATCAAGAACCCCAGTACCCTGTCCCACCAGAACACGAGGGTCAAAACAGTATTCCAGCTTGGCCTTGTCCTCAGGCCCCTATAGCCACAGAAGCTCATTCTCAGCTCATTTGATTGTGACATCAAAGAACAGCTGAGTGTATCGGTTAAAGCAAAAACTTTAGGTCTTAATCATATCACCGCTAATGACATGCTCTCGGCCCAGCTACTTGCCTCCTGTACAATCTATGGCATCCACCTGATAGAATGGAAAATGATCTTGGCATGTCCTCTCCAAAAAAACAATGACATTATCTCTACTCAGCTCCCAGCTATCATCAAGGTGATGTAAACAAAGAACAGCTAGCCACCAAGTACTATCATGGGACAGTCAATTACAGCAATATATTCACTCTCAAAATGCTGGAGGAGCTCAGCAGGCCAGCAGCGTCTATGGAAAAGAGTAAAGAGTCAACATTTTGTGCCGAGAGCTTTTAGCAGGACTGGAGAGAAAAAAAAAGCTGAAGAGTAGATTTAAAAGGTCGGGGAAAGGAGACAGGTGTACGAGCAGGTGTAGCACTTGCTCTGCTTGCAAGATTAAGTGCCAGGAGGGAGAACAGGGGTGAATGGAAAAGGGAGTCGCGTAGGGAGCAATCCCTGCGGAAAGCAGAAAGTTGGGGAGGGGGGGAAGATCCCCTTTCACCTCTTCCCTCACGACCATTCAAGGCCCCAAATGGTCCTTCCAGGTGAGGCGACGCTTCACCTGTGAGTCTGCTGGGGTGATATACTGTCTCCGATGCTCCCAGTGTGGCTTCCTGTATATCGGTGAGACCGAACATAGATTGGGAGACCACCTTGCTGTGCACCTATGCTCTGTCCACCAAAAAAAGCAGGATCTCCTAGTGCCCATCCATTTTAATTCCATTTCCCATTCCAAATCCAATATGTCTATCCATGTCCCCCTTCACTGTCATGATGAGGCCACACTTAGGTTGAAGGAACAACACCTCATATTCCGTCTGGGTAGCCTCCAACCTGATGCCGTGAACATTGATTTCTCGAACTTCCATTCTCCATCCTGTTTTCCCTCTCTCACTTTATCTGCATGACCACCCATTGCCTCCTTCTGATGCTCCTCCCCCCCTTTTCTTTCTTCCATGACCTTCTGTCCTCTTCTATCAGACTTTCCCATCTCCAGCCCCGTATTTCTTTCACCAGTTGATTTCCCAGCTCTTTACTTCATCCTTCTACCTCACGGTTTCACCTATCACCATGTAGTTCTCTCTCCCCTCCCCCCTCCCCCCCCCCACCTTTTAAATCTACTCCTTAGCTTTTATTTTTCTCTCCAGTCCTGATGCAGGGTCTTGGCCTGAAACATCGACTGTACTCTTTTCCATAGATGCTGCCTGGCCTGCTGAGTTCCTCCAGAATTTTGTGTGTATTGCTTGTATTTCCCGCATCTGTGGATTTTCTCTTGTTTACACAGTCACTCTCACACAGTTTATGTCTCACCAAGACAACATAGCTCCTGAACTCATTGCATCCTTGGTCCAAGCATGGAGAAAAAGTCTGAATTTCTGGAGCAAACTCCTGAGCATTTTACTGACTGTGATGTCCAGGTGTCTTTGCAAAACTGCAGCCTCAAGGAATTAGTAGGTTGACCACCTGTGAGAACTCACTGTGCATAAATTGGCTACCACATTGCCTACATTACATTAGTAATTATACTACAAAGATAGTTTATTGTCTGTCAAACATTTAGGAACTGCCTGATGTTCGGAAAAGTAGCACCACCAACTGCCCATAGCAACCTCCTATATCCTTTGCACATGGTTGCACCTAGTTTCCGTTGTGACTTTGGGCTTCGAATTTTAAAGTGGGTCTGTATGCTTGACAACTGAGCTTGTATTCTCCTCTACTGGCTAGTAAATTGTTGGCTATTCACTACAGACAGCCTAGTAAGTAATTCTTTTTTATCATTAAAATTGATTTAATAGCAAAGAGCAAATGCAACTCTGTTAAGTGGCTTTGATTTATGACTGAGTCATGAATACGTCATCTCCAGCAATCAATATGGGAATATTTATATTAATAAAACTTGAGGTTAATTAAATCAGATTGACTTGTGGGTAAATCAAGCAGGATGGAATAGGAATAGGATTCCTGAACCGTTTGTTATAAGGCTAGTTAGCTCAGTTGCCTTTTACTGTCAGTTGTTTAAGAGATTTTTAACAGCACTTTGGAAATATCTGCCAGAAAATAAAGTGACATCATCCCCACAGAGGTTTGCAGAATGTCTCCAGTACCACAATCTTTCATCCTGTCTTTTGTCTTCAATATTCTCAACCAGTTTGAAATCAACCTTTCTCTCACAAAGAGCACTTTGGATTTTATTCATTTATTTATTGAGATACAGCACGAAACAGGCCGTTCTGGCCCTTTGATCCACAACGCCCCGACAACCCCGATTTAACCCTAACCTAATCACGGGACAGCTTACAATGACTAATTAACCTACCGGTGTGTCTTTGGACTGGTGGGAGTTAAGCAGTTAAAAGTGGATATTAAGAAGTATCTTGTCACCCAGTGGGTGCAATCTGGAATGCACTGCATTAAGTTGCTGGTGGAGGCACTGACTCTCAAAACACTTCAGTATGTGCATCACCAAGGTAAAGGCGGCTACGGATCAGGTGCTGGTAAATGGAAAGAGTACCTGATGGTCAGCACAATCAGGATAGGCTGAAGGGCCTATACCTGCACTGTATAACTCTATAATTTCATTAATCATCCTACCTTACTGTAAACATTCTGGGGGATAACAGTCTCACAGAAGTCTGGAATGAAATGGAGGTCACAGAGAAAGGCTGGTGAACCAGATGAGGCTATGAAATGCTCTGAGTCTTTTGATGATATCTCCAAGACAAACAAAGGGTTATTGTGTTGTGGGCATGCTGTGCTGGTGCCAAAAGTCTGAAGTACTTGTGGGCTGCTCAGCACAATACTCACTGATTTGATTTGACACAAACTATGCATTTCACTGTCTGTTTCAATGTACACATGACAAAGAGAACTAATCACTCTTTAAAAACTGACTATAGCCGAGAGTTGGGGTGGCAGCAAACAGAATCACCTTTCAGTCGGAGATGCAGACTTAGTTAGCCTGTCCTTCCCAATCTCCTTCCAGGTTTCTGCTTGAGAATTTAACATTTATCCCGCTACCTGGCTTGACATTTGAAAGTGCGGTTGTTTGCACTGCGGGGCAGATGATCAATCAGTCTGCTGATGCAGTGGAAGGTAGTCATGGAAATGATGTGAAGGTGTGCTGTGCAGTGGTCCTGATAACTCAGAACCATCGATTTGGTGTATTATGATTAATTCTCTCTGTGGGTTGCCACCTCACAGGAATGGAATTGCTTCATGTACAGTACCAAAGACTCTGAGAATGATACTATCAGGATCTGTGGTGATACAGGAACCTTACTGGGAGCAGCTGGAAAATGTAGCAGGGTTACCTTCTCAATGGGCATGCACATGAATGAAGCCAGGGATAAAAGAAGAATTTTGGGGTGTCTTGGACAATCTTACCTCTTACGTGAAGTCCTTTGCTTGTGTGCAATGATTCCATCACATTAGGCTGTCTGTAGCCTAATGTGAATATAAGATTCCCCCAATTCCTTCCCATGATCATAGCTGAATAGTGATAGGGAGATCCTAGTCTCACATGTTCACACAGGTAGCAACCTGTGATTTTCAACAATGATTTTCATGTGTATGTCATGGACAGGACAGGGAAGCAATTTTAGCTGCTGCAGTTATAATTAAATAACAGTCTCTAGAGGCAACACTCTCAACATGATTGAACAAAAAAACTTTTACAATTTGGAGTGTCTGACCACAATAGAAGATACAAAAGAGGAAAGCCCAACATCACAATAGTGACTTTTGCTTAAGAACATTGACATTGCTGCCCATAGTGAGACAGGATACGCAGATCACCCAGTCTTGATCTTGACTTCAGGAGCAAATCTCCTACGCTGCATGCAAATTCTTCCGGTGGCTCCTTGGTCTCTGCCTGGTGCTCTGGTCTCCTCTCGGATCCCAAAGACATTTGGTATTTTAACTGGCTACTCTACTTTGCCTCTAGTATGGATGAATGGGAGAAGATTCAGGGAAGAGCTGATGGGTACATCAGAGAATACGTCATTGGGAAATAGTGGGGGAATGGCACTGATAGAAATGCTCTGCTGGTAGATTAATTGGCACTATAAGTCATGCCTTGTCTCACTGTTACCATCAGGTAGGAGGTACAGAAGCCTGAAGGTGCACATTCAGTGATTCAGGAACAGCTTCTTCCCCTCTGCCTTCCGATTTCTGAATGAACATTGAACCCACAAACACTACCTCACTACTTTTTTATTTCTATTTTTGCACTACTTATTTAATGTAACTTTTATATATTATGTATATATTCATATACATGTTGTAAATCACAGTTTTTTTCTATTATTATGCATTGTAATGTATTGCTGCCACAAAACCAACAAATTTCATGATATATGTTGGTGATATTAAACCTGATTCTGATTCTGACCCATTAGTCTGGGTTAACTGCAAAATGAATCAAAGGAGAATTTATATTAAACTGGCATGCTGGCACCTAACCAGTGCTCCATCTTTCCTTCAAATTTGAAAATAGCTGTCTAACTCTGAATGGGCAATTAACACAATGTTGAATATAATAACGGAATGGTAAAGATAATGGTAGGTGAATGCTCATGTAAAGGTTGACTTACAAACAGCTCTTCTTTACTTCTCCAAAGCTAAGGGTTGACCGTGAACATGAGCAGAACTAATGTTCTTCAATAGCCTGCTCCCAGTCAATCATCAGTCCCAACAAGGAAGAACTACACTGGGAAACATAAAACACTCAGCCTACCTCGGCAGCCACCTCTGCCAGAGGCGAACAGAAATGTCAAGATTCAGCACAAAATCAACTGTGTCAGCCTTGCCTTTGGCAGACTGTCTCGGTGGGTGTTCAATAACTACAGCATCAGAATATTATCAGATTTTTAGCTTACAGGGCAATAGTAATCTTAATCATCCTTTACAACTGTGAAACGTGTAATTTACAAAAATAGCTTGAAAATCCTTTTAACAGAGAATCCACAATGTAAAGAGACAGGAACATTACACTAACATCAATGATGCCATAGCGGATATCTTCAGTCTTGAGAGCCTGGTTATCTAGCAACAAAAAAGATGGAGGTGGCACTGTGTTCAAATGCCTGATATCTGTTTATCAAAACAATTGCTGATGTCCAACTTGCTGAGGGAGAGGAATGTCATGAGGCCAAAGGAAAGGCATTAAAGACATCCTCAGTAGTTGTGACTTTGGCATCTGTAAGACACTACTCCAGGACAAGGCTGTCTGGTGGAGACTTGGCCAAGAAGGAGCTAACTACCTTTGAGAAAAGATGTCTCATTCTGGTCATGTAACAACACAAGAAAAAGAAAGATCTGGAACAGTCTCATAACAACTGCAACCTAACTCTAACTTTTAACTCCTTGTGCAACATGTCAGTAGCCTCTCGTGATTTAAGGAACCACTAGAAAGTCAAGGGAGATGATCCTTGACCAAAGGGATTGACATCACTCTTTAATTTTAATTCTTAAGTTTTAAATCCTACACAAACATTCCACTCAATTAAGAGAGAAGTAACTACATGGAAACTCGATAGCACACGATGAGAAGCTTATTATGTTATTTTTTAACACCCTCTGTCAGATGCTCTCAATTACACCAATAATCTGTTTCCTTTACACGTTCATTTCAACAGTCAGCAACACTGAACGTATAACTTATCCTGGCTAGGAATGGAATCAAAATAACCGGAGAGTGGCAGATGTCAGAAGAGGAGGAGTTAACTCCTTATGTTACCCAGTCTCTCCCCCTGCATACCCCACTTCCCCATATTATCTTTTGGTTTGCGCTTTCTTGATCCTCAGGCACCGTATGTAAAGAGTTAATATTGAAGATGGTGTGGTCATTCTCAATGGAATTGCAGGCACGAACGCACATGCATACACACACATTCTGACAACAGGCATTCAATTGAATTACCACAGAGAGGGTCACAGAAGCTAGCGAACTCAAGTAAGATAACAGTGATGTCCTGAAATAATTTGACATCAGGAGGTATTACTGTTTTGGAGTGAGATTTAACCCTAGAACCTGGCCAAATGTATTCTAGGACATTGTGGGAATAAGGGAAGAAATTGCTTGGGCACAAAATGTTTGTACCTTCGTTAACCATGGTTAAGAGCAGAAGACTGGAGGGTGGCTAATAGTGTGCCTTTATTTAAGAAAGCTTGTAAGGACAAGCCAGAGAACTAAAGGCCCTTGAGACTAACAGCAACGGTGTGAAAGTTACTCAAGGGGCTTCTGAGAAAAGGGATTGAGCTGCATTTGGAAAGGCAAGGACTGAAAAGCAGCAATTATCATGTTTCGTGCATGGAAACCATTTCTCATAAATTTGAATGAGTTCTTTGAAAATGTGACCAAGAAGAGAGACAAGAGTAGGATGGTAGAAGTTGTCCACATGGACTTTGGCAAGACTTCTGACAAGTCCCAAATTTGTGAGCTGGTCCTGAAAGTTAGGTCATATAGTGAGCCAACTAATTGGATACAAAATTGGCTTGGTGACAGGAATCAAACGTGATAGTGGATGGTTTCATCATGGAGGCCTGTGACCAATGGTGTGACACAGGATCATGCCAAACCCCCGGCCGTTTGTTGTATACATTAACAACTTTGATGAGAATGTAGTTGGCATGTAAGCTTACCGATGATGCCAAAATTGGTGGCGCAGCGGACATTGAAAAGGATCACAATGTGATCTAGATCAACTGGAAAAGTAGGCAAAGAATGGCAGAATTTAACTCAGGTAAGTACAAAGTGATGCATTTTGGGAAGTTAAAATTCCTTGAAAATGACAACGTAGTTGGACATGGTGATGAAGAAGGCTTAAGGTATGATTTCCTTCATCGATCAGGACATCCAGGAGGTGGGACATCATGTTACAGACTTGGAGTAGTCCGTGTTGTTCTAGTCACTGTGATGCCATAGGAAGGGTGTGTTAAGTTAATGAGAGTACAGAAACGATTCACAAGGATGTTGTTGAGACTGGATGACTCAAATTATAAGGAGAGACTGGAAAGGTTAAGACTGATTTTCCCAGAGTGAAGAAGGCTGAAGAGTAACCTTATAGGTGTTTACAAAATTAAGAGGAGACTACATAAGATGATGCTCACAGTTTTTTTCCAGTAAACTCTTATACTAGAGTTATGGGTTTTAGGAGAGAGAGAGAGAGAGATGGATGGATGTACAGAACAAGCGCCAGAGGAATTGTTAGAAGTGGATAGGTGGATAAAAAAATTATAGTGAGATATGGGCCAAATGTTGGCAAATGGGGTCAGGTGAGTGAGTTGGTCAGCAAGGATGTGATGGGCTGAAGGGCCTATTTCTGAACTGTCTAATTCTATGACTCTATGTAATGTGCTATTGAACAGGCTCCATACAACAATTAAATGACTAATCCTTTAATTCAGTGCTACTTTCTAGCACTCACTCCATATCCTTTGATTCTCTCAATATCCAGAAAGATCATGGATCTCATTCGCTTCAACGTCATGTTCCTGCATTAACTCTAGATACCTTGGTTCCCTTCATAGCCAAAAAATATTTTAAATATTCTTAGTGATCGAGCCTTCGAAGCCCTCTTGTGTAAAAAATTCCAAAGATTCCCAACTGCTGGGTGAAGAAATTTTTATTTATTTCGTGAAACAGGTTCTTCCAACCCAATAAGCCGTGATGCCCAGCAACCCACCTATTAAACCCTAGCCCAATCAGAACAACTTACCAATTGACAATTAACCTATCAACTGGTACGTCCGAGACATTGCCTTGTTGAGCACCTCCGCTCCATCCACCAAAAGCAGAACTTCCTGGTGGCCAAATATTTTTATTTTGATTCCTGTTCTTGTACCGACATGTCAGTCGATGCTCTCCTTTTAGGTCAAGATGAGGCCACCCTCACGGTATAGGAGCAACACCTTTTTTATCCATCTGGGAAGCCTCCAACCTGATAGGATGAATATCGGTTTCTCCTTTGGGTAAAACATTCTTTCCCTCTCCCTCCACTCTTCTTCTGCTCCCCACTCTGGCCTTTTACTTCTTCTCACCTGCCTGTCATTTCTTCCTGGGTCCCTCCCTTCTTCCCTTTCCCTAATGGTCCAATGTCCTCTCCTGTTAAATTCCTTCTTCTCCTGCCCTTTACCTTTCCCAACCACCTGACCTCACCTATCACCTTTTAACTAGCCTCCTCCCCTTCCCCCACCTTTTTATTCTGGCGCCTTCCCCCTACTTTTCCAGTCTTGAAGAAGGTCTCCGCCAGAAATGTCGACGGTTTATTCATTTCCACAGATGCTGCCTAACCTGCTGAGCTCCCCCAGCATTTTGCATGTGTTGCTCTGGGTTTCCAACGTCTGCAGACTTTTTGTGTCAATGTGGTGTACCTAGAAATAACAAGCAGGTTTGACAAAGGAGAATCGGTTGATGTTGTGTACTTGGACTTTCAAAAGCCCTTTGACAAGGTACTACACATGTGGCTGCTTAACAAACTATGAGCCCATGGTATTACAGGAAACATTCTAGTATGGATAAAGCAGTGGCTGATTAGCAGGAGGCAAACAGAGGGAATAAGGGGAGCATTTTCTGACTGGTTGCAGTGACTGTTGGTGTTCCACAGAAGTCTGTGTTAGGACCAATTATTTTTACGTTATATGTCAATGACTTAGAAGATGGAATTGATGGCCTTGTTGCAAAGTTTGCAGACAATATGAAGATAAGTGGAGAGGCAGGGGTTTTGAGGAACTAGGGAGGCTACAGAAGGACAGACAGATTAGGAGATGGGACAAAGAAGTGGCAGATGGAACACAGTGTTGGAAAGTTTATGGTCATGCACTTTGGTAGAAGAAATGAAATAGTTGACTATTTTCTAAATGGGGACAAAATACAAAAAACTGAGGCACAAACGGACTTGGGAGTCCTCGTGCAGGATTCCCTAAAGGTTAATTTGCAGGTTCAGTATGTGGTGAGGAAGGTAAATGCGATGTTAGCATTTATTTCAAGAGATCTAGAATATAAAAGCAAAGATGTAATTTTGAGACTTTATAAAACACTGGAGAGGCCTCAATGGAGAATTCTGAGCAGCTTTGGGCCCCTTATCTTAGAAGGGATGTGCTGAAACTGGAGAAGGTTCAAAGGAGGTGCACAAAAATGATTCTAGGATTGAATGGTTGGTCTTATGAAGAGTGTCTGATGGCTCTGGGCCTGTACTCACTAGAATTCAGAAGAATGATAGTGACCTCATTGAAACTTACCAAATGGTGAAAGACCTTGAGAAAGTGGATGTGGAGAGGATGTTTCCTATGGTGGGAGAGTCTAAGACCTGGTCACAGCCTCAGAATATAGGGACGTACTTTTAGAATGGAGATGAAGAGGAATTTCTTTAGCCAGAGAGTGGTGAATCTGTGGAATTCAATGCCACAGGCAGCTGTGGAGGCCAGGTTATTATGTATACTTAAAGCAGAGATCAATAGATTCTTGATTGGTCAGGGTATGAAGGGATATAAGGGAGAAGGCAGGAGGTTGGGGCTGAGAGGAAAATTGGATCAGCCATGATGAAATAACAGAACAACCGTAAGGGACCAAATGGCCTATATCTCTGCTCCTATATCTTACAGTCTTATGGTCTTCATTGTAGTACACTTCCTTCACATGGCAGAGATTGGATTGCACACAATATTTCAAATGTGGTTTCATCAGATAAGTGGAGTAAGACCTGCAATAAAGGCCTATCAGATGTCAATTTGTCTAAAAAGTTCTGAGTCAGTAAGTTATTGCTCAATATTAGCTGTCTATCCAGCTGTTTTTTGTTTTGTGGATGAAGTTAAATTTTTCAAAATTGTTTTGATTATAATAATGCAAAGAAACATATTACCTGGAAATGCTTTTGTTTGGGTAAATGATAACTTACAGGGGATCTTCAGAAAAGTGGCAATATTCACAAGGCTTCCCACATATTGAAATGTTTTAAAAACCACCAGCCCACATGAATAAAATGAACTTGATGCTTTACGGCTTAAGTATAAAGAAAACAAAAAGCCTGTGGTCATTGATCAGGATAATCACCACAGCTTTATGTGCCAGAGGATGACATCATTGAGGCAAAACACGGATGAGGGCCAAGGATTCAGCCGAGGGGATCTCCAGAAGGGGCTGTGTGGGAGCGAGAAAAAAATCCTTGATAGAGTTGCCTCACTGGCAAGAGTGGAAACATGGAAGGGCAGCCCCAAGGAATAATGTATTGGAGGAAGCTTAATATCAAATGCTGGAAAATGTCCATGGTGATCAAGGACATTAATGGAGTGGACTGTGTTTGTCTTGGTCAAAGTATTTCTAATAACTCACAGCTCCTTTCCTCCCACCTCTTGGCAGATATCTTTCTTTCTCCTTTCCTTTCATATCAGTCTTGTCAGGTCCTGACCAAAGCACAGTGACAACAATGTTCCCTGCTTACCTTTGCCCATGTTCCAGGAAAGAAGGCTAGTGCTTTAGATACACACTCTTAAAGGAGCAGTATACATTTACTTCGATATCACTGGTTTTCACACTGCAGTGACAGAGTGAGTTTTTAATTAGTTTAAGAGTTTTTAAGTTAGTGGCCCAGTTGTCTTAGCATTTACTATTTTCCTTTGTTGTGTATAGTTCTAATTAAAACTGAGGAAACTGTTCATTCTGAGTAGACGCCTCTCCCTCTGCACTTGGGTCATCACTGGACTCTTGTCAAGTGGTAATAATGTTCTCCTGTACCATCTGCCTTCCAAGGGGACAAAAGTTGTGGGACCGGGAGACATTTTGAAAAATTCTTGACAGTCAGTGCTAGGTCTAAGATGGGAGGGAAGATTGGAAAGTTGAATAGGTGGATGGAATCAGATGGAAAAGCCAGTCTATAAACCAAGTGGGGTATAAGCGCGAGGAGAAGTTTAAGTTTGTGGTGATAGGGAACTGCAAATCAGCAAAGCTATGGAAAAGGTTGACTGGATTTAGATACAGGAAAGGATATGGGTGATGACAATCTGGATCAGTTGATTTGTGTGCAAGAGAAAATGGAAGAATGAAATCGATGTGTTGGAACAGTCAAAGTGCAGCAGACACACTCTCCCCAAAACACAGGCTGACATAATGGTGCACCAGGCAGTACTGCCAGCACACAGCTCAATGGGTTCAGTCCTGACCTCTGATACTGCTTGTGTGAAATGTGTATGTTCTCCCTGTGACCATGCTGGTTTCCTGCAGGTGCTCCACTTTCCACCCCCCTCAACCCAAAGATGAGATGAGATGTTAATTGGTAACTGTAAGTAGCCTCTAGTGCAGATCGCTGGCAGGAGAAACAGATTTGATGGACATATGAGAGACAAGTGGTTACAGGAAAGTAAGTGGGGGCTGGGATTGATGGGAATGCTCTGAGAACATCTGATGTAAGAAAATCTGATGTACCATGTCCCTTTAAAACACCCATCTACTTTGGGCAGAATCTTATTGATTTTTAAGATTTTGATTCTGCATACAGCAGTGGGCCAGCAGAGGCTGCCAACAACCTCTAACTCTATTCCAATCTGTAAACTGCTGCTCAAGAAACACAACTGGAACGGGTGTCACTCTCCAGTGCTCTTGGACCTGATAAAATTTCCACAATACTCTTAATGACTAAACCTCTATATTAGAAGATTCCGGCAAAAGCAAAAAAAAGTCAAAGTTGTAACATAAAAACTATAAAAACTAACTAGCTTTTATTTTCACATCTACAAAGCTCACACGAAACAGTACTATTGTACATCGGACACAGATCTGATGCTCTCCTTTCATGATGGCTGTAAATCCTATTCTGATTATTTCCATGAACTTTTGCTTTGGCCTACTTTGCCCTGAAGGCTACAATCATATTTGCAAACTCTATTTCAACTAATTGTACCCATAATTTTGTATTTTCTACCATTTTTAAACTGGCTCACAATTCACAGACTGGCCTTATCGTTGCGGAAATTGTGAGGTGTTGCCAGTTGTGTAGATTTGCAAAAGGTTGCTCAAAATTTTACTTATTTTCTTAACTCCACAGGCAATAATGGGAACTTCGTAAATCTCTCTTCAGTGGGATGTTCCAAAGTTCAGAAAAGAACCACAAGGCTGCATTTTTTTAACTTTGTGAACCGTAATTAGTTTACCATTGCACTAAAACACTTAAGTTTCTTTTTCAGTGTTTTCAATCTGTTTGCTCACAGGTGGAGGACTGGACATGTTTGTTAAAGCATTTATTTGTGGTATCTATTTTCAGCTGCATAAATAAAATCGCAGAAGGTTATTACTCTTATATGCACTGAAGAATGCATCTTAATAGAATGCTTTTTATAAAGATCCTTTGTTATATTCTTTCATGGAACATTTTGTAATTTTCCAAATAAATTTTATTGAAAACAGAAACTTTAACTTAATTAGCATTTTGTGCAAAACTTCTCAATTGCATGAAAAGTAGAAACTTTATTACAAAATGTTGGCATTTTCCTGTGATGAGATCTCTGAGATTGGGAATTTAGAATGTAATGGGAATCAATGGAATTAATCTGTTTTCCAGTGCCTCATGGTTTAGCATACTGGTGCTTTAAGAGTGCAACTAAATACTACATGTCCAAACAAAACCTGCTATACACTTTCCAGTGAGAAGGTGATACCAGATGCAAACATTTTCTAATTAACAGAATAAAATGGATGTTGAATTCCTGCTCTCTCTACTGAAAGGATGTAGTATTTGGGCAGATTGCACTTTAAAGTTACAAGGGTTCTTGGTGACAATAGATAATGATGTAATTGTGGTGGCATTTGTTAATTAAACATGTCATTACCATGACACAATAACTAAAGACATTTTCCTCTGGATCAAGAAAACAAGAAGCTCATTTTCTATAGGTAATCCCTCTCCTCCATGCCCATTCATCGCCATGGTTACTTCAAGACTTATGGAACTGGACCTAATTAGCACAGTGGGTCTAACTGGTTACATGATAATAGTTACTAAGCATAAGTATTTATTCAGTATACGCCAGTTTACAAGGCAGGATTAGTCAGTGATCCTGCCTTCTATTATTTCCAGGAACATCTGAAATCATCTCATGATACAAATGAGGACCAATATAATTATAAACCATGTTAGCTTTGCCCTATTCAGATAATGTCCACATCTAACTTTTCCCAATCTTTTTGTCAAATATCATTAGAAGTAAAGGAAATAATCTCTGGTGCTGAGAACTCCTCCTGGGACTTTTTAAGTATATTTTATCATAGATTCACGCAGCATCGATGTCACTTCAGTCAATTCAAGAGACTCAGACAACAAATGGGACGCCAGAAAAGAATTGCCGGATAATAACACAACACCTTTGCAGCTTGTGGCTTAGAAGAGTAGGGCATAGGCTCTTGTTAGTAACTTTGCATATGTTAAAGTTTACAGCTTGCGTTAAAGCTGTAGGGGGAGTGGGGAAGGTTCCGTAGTTAAAGGCTTAGTTAAAGGCACTAAGTGTCAATCACACTGGATGCTCGTGAAAAATAAATTTTATGTGGGATTATCAGGTGGTAAAACAAGGCCCTTGGGAAGTGATTGATTACCGATAATCCTTCTTATCTACATGATAAAAGCTTCAGAAATCTATTGTATAGAAAATATAGTTGTGGCTCTGTTTTGTTTTCATACTGTGCCATTCCTAGTTTCTACTGTCCTGGCTGTTTTTTCCAGGTTGCACAGACATTTTAAAAGATAAGCAACAAACATCTGCTGGGGGAACTCATTGGGTCATGCAGTGTCAAAATCACAACGTAGAAATCAGAGTGGCAGGTCAGCAAGTGAGGAAAGTCAATGTTAAGCCTACGTGCAAAGACAAACTGAAAAGCTGAGCATGGTGGGGCTACTTGTTGTGAGTTGAATATATTTCAGTGTAAGGAAGGTTATAGGTAAGGCAGATGAACTTAAAACATGGAATTACAATGCCTTAGCCACTTAGTTGCAGGAGGGGCCGGAATGGCAGCTCAGTGTTCTGGTGTTCTGTCGTTTTAGACACGATGGGCAGGTATTAAAGGAGAAAGTGTGGCATTACTCATCGGGGAAAATATCAGAGCAGTACTCAGAGGACACACTGGAGGCCTTTCCTACTGAGGCAATATGGGTCGAACTAAATACCAAGAACTGGATGACCACTTTAATGGGTATATATTATAGAGCTCGCAATAGTTAGTGGGGTTTAGAGGAGCAAATATGTCAAGAGATAGCAGGCAGTTGCAAGCAAAATAAGGTTGTAACAGAAGGTGATTTTAACTTTCAGCATGTTAATTGGGACTCCAATATGAAAAGACTGGATGAAATAGAACTTGCCAGATATGTTTAAGAAAGTTTCCTTCATCAACAGGTGGATGTCCCAACTAGAGAGGGCACGAAACTAGATCTCCTCGTAGGGAATGAGACAGGGCTGGTGACAGAAGTGTGTGTAGGGGAACACTTTGGATCTAGTCATCACAGCTCGATTTGTTTAAAGATAATTATGGAGAAGGACAGGTCTGGTACTTGGGCTGAGTTTGTAATTTGGAGAAAAGCCAATTTTTGATGGCATCTGAAAGGATCTGGCAGGTGTGTTCTGGCAAAGGTATGCTTGGTAAGTGAGAGGCTTTCATAAGCAAAATATTGGAAGTAAAACATTTGATGTCCCATTTTAAGATGGTACTACTGAAGATCTGCGACAGCTTACTGGTAGTTCAAAAGCAAAGGAATTTGATTAAAAACATTATTTGTAACACTTTTTTGAAGTAAACTGTGGTAAAATATTAACTCGAACAATGAAAAGGTAGGAGAAGGCAAAGCAAATTCGTGAGATGTGTCCATCTAGTGCACTGCAAAATCAACACATTTGGAGTTGGTGCTGTGCTGGTTGGAGTGAATGATTCGGAAAGGAGAAGACGAGACAGAGGAGCTCCAATGACCGTCCATCTAACCTGGGTGTGAGGGTCTAAGTGCTGAGCCGTCTTGGATAGGTGGAGAACTGCTTCTTCAGCAGTGAGACCTAGGCCTGAAGCGAATTGCTGGGCAGTGTGTTCTAGGCCTGAAGTGATTCACCAGGGTAGAGCCCAGGTCCTAATGCCAGGTACAATCCGCTGTTTGGATGTCGGCCCAGATAGACTGGAAAGGCAGGGTGTTAAGAATCAAGCGAGTTTGGACCACTCTGGATGCCAAGCCGATTTGGAGAGGTCAAGAACGGCTACTTCAGCAATGAAATCCAAGTCTCAAGTAATTTGCCATGGCAGGGCCTGAATCCTAATGTTAGATACGATCAGCTGTTTGACCAAATTAAGCGCTGGCCCAGATAGACTGGAGGCTCCTCTCTCCATGACACTAAGGCTGTGAGACTGACCCCAGCTGCTGTGCTTTGTGGCTGCAAACTTTGTGGCGATTCGTCCCGCTGATATGATGAACTGAAAACTGAGGCTTTGGGCCTACTCTGGGCTGCTTCAAGGATTTGGATCTAAGGATTCAATGTGGTTCAGAATGCTATTATTTCTCGCTTCTAGTGTTTACATGATTTTTTTAAAAATTTCTCTCTGCACATTGAGGGTTGGTCTTATTTTTTTTTAATTGGGTTCTTTCAGATTCCTTGCTTTGTGACTGACAGTAAGTGAACAAATCTCAAGGTTGTATAATTTAGACATTCGTTGATAATACATGTATTTTGAATCTGTTAGAATGAAAGGCAAGGCTAACAGCTTTGGTTTTCAAGGGATATTGAGGGTTAAGGAGGTGCATAGCAGGCACAAGCAGTTAAGATCAAATGAGGTGTTTAAGGAGTATAAGAACCGGAAGAAAACATTTAAGAGAGAAATTGGGGTGGACTAAATGAAGGCATGAGGTTGCTCTGGTAGACAAGGTGATCCCCCTGAAGATCAGTGTAGTCATCTATGCATGGAGCTGAAAGGGGTGGGGGAGCTGTTACATGATCTTTCCTGCATCTTTATTTACTCTAGAGACAAACACAGACTGAGGCAAAAGAATAGACCATATCCAGATTGCAGAAGAGGAGATGCTGACTGTCCTGACGCAAATTAGGGTGGATAAATCCCAAGGGTCTGACAGGGTGTTCTCTTGGACCTTGCAAAAGGCTAGTTCATAAATTTCATGGGACCTGGCCAAGATATTTAAAACATCTTTAGCCACAGGTAAGGTGCTGGAGGACTGGAGGATAGTTATTACTGATCTGTTGTTCAAGAAAGGCTCTAGAGTAAGCTGGGAAATTACAGGCCGGTGAGCTGATCACAGTCATGGGAAAATTATTGGAAGGTGTTCTCAAGGAGAAGATGTATAAGTATTTGGATAAACAGGGACTGATAGTCAACATGGCTTTGTACATGGTAGGTGAAACACAACCAATCTTACAGTTTTTTGAAGTGGTTATGAGGAAGTTTGGAGAAGGAAAGGTAGTGGACATTATCTGCATAAACTTTAGCAAGGCCTTTGTCAAAATCCTGCAAAGGAGGCTAGTCCAGAAGGTTTTCAGGATGAAGTGTTAAATTGGATTCAGCATTGGCTTTTCAGGAGATGACAGAGTTAGTAAATGGCTTTGTCTCTGACTGTGACAAGAGGTAAATTTCAGGGAATGAAGCTGGGTCTGTGACAAGAGGTAAATTTCAGGGAATGAAGCTGGGCCTGTTGTTGTTTATCATCCATATTAATGATATAGATGATAACTTGGAACACTGGATCAGCAAATTTGCAGGTAATATCAAGATGTGGTGAAATGGGGACATATTGGACAGTGAGAAAGGCTATACAGCTTGCTACGTGATCTGGACCAGCTGGAAAAACGGATTGAAAAACGGCAGACGAAATTTAATGAAGATAAGTATAAGGTGTTACTCTTTGGCAGGACAATCCAGGGTAGGACTTGCACAGAGAATGGTAGGACACTGAGGTGTGTGGTAGGACAAAGGGATTTAACAATACAGACCTATAATTCCTTGAAAATGGCATCACAGGTAGATAAAGTAGTAAAGAGAGTTTGTGGCACTTTAGCTTTCATCTATCAGAGCACTGAGTACAGGATATTATGCTTAAGAGTGAAAGGGGTAATATTCAAAAAGAACCCGGGGGGAACTTCTTCACTCAAAGGATGGTGTGAATGTGGAATGGACTGTCATGGAAATCATGGATGCAGGGCCAATTGCAATATTTGAGAGGTTTGGATAGCTACATGGATAAAAGGGGTGCAGAGGTCTATGATTTGGAAAGAGCCTGTTTCTGTGCTGTGTTGCTCTATGACTATGTTGATCTCCCTAATGCTATTCTGTATGTTTTTCTTGTTTCCTTTTGAAATAAGAGGGTTTTTTGTGATTCTACAGAGGCTACATTAGAAGTATTTAAAAGTGGATGGATAAATATTTGAAAGATTGACTGCATTGGAGAATTTGCTCAGAAGAGGAGCATAGGTCAGCCATGGAGACACTAGAGATTAGAAATTGGGACAAGAAATGCAAGATGCTGGAGAAATTCAGGAAATACCTCTGGATGGAAATGGACAGCTGATACTTTGGATCAAAACCTCCATTATTTGAATATAATCATATGGAATGGCAGGGCAGGTTTCAGCAGTCTGGTGGTCAACTCCTGCTCCTATCATCTTGTGTTTGTGTAGTTCCCCACTTATTTTCCATTTGAACAATTCTCATCAACTCTCCCAGATTCTACCACCTTCCTACACACCAGGTAGTTAAATAACCCACCAATGCACATGCGTTTGGGATATGGAAGTCACCAACACTCCCAGGTGAAACCCATGCGGTCATATTTCCACAGGTAATCCAAGCACATGTGAACTACGTTTGGGATCCTAGATCTTAGTGAGGATAAATGTACTTTGAATATTGATCTTTGATTACAGAGGAAATGCTATTAATAAAACTTGATTTAGTAAAGACTTTAGTTAAAACCTCCGATCAAGATGGCACCGAGCTGCAGTCTCTATTGAGGCCATGGCTGAGATTCAGTTGTCTTTTTTTTAAGTTTGTAGGGATGGTTTTGGGGACAGAGGGGAATTAAGGCAAGGATTTAGGAGAAACGATGTAGAGGAGTTCGAGGTTAGGCTGGAGTCCAGGCTTCCACTCCGCATTTGAAGGCCAGTGACATGGGTAGGAGATGAGTGACGTCTGTAATCTAAGCCTCTGCTCCACACTCTGTGCTCGAAGGCCAGTGATGTGGATGTGTGAGAAAGGACATCCATGTACATACGTCAGGCTGGCAGATGAACACCAGTGAGGATGACAGCTGCTGTTCCACCAGGTCAGCAGGTTCTGGGACTGGACGTCTGTGCGAGCAGGGCACATGGGAGCCAGTGACTCCCTAGGTATGCAACCAGTGAGCTCAGAGTTCACGGCTTGGAGCTTGAGGTCCTGTGTCATCGGCTAGTGCTGAGTTCCATAAAAAAAAAGATCAAGCCAACCGGTTGATCTGAAGTCGAGAAATTGAAGCCCGATGGCAGAAGTCCTGGGTCTACGAGTCTGAAGTCCACTGGGGAACTCAGAGGCCTGATGTATTTGAATTCACTGCAGGGGGGCAGAGAACTCTCCTTAGGTTTAGGATTGTTTGTGTGTGTGCGTGTGTGTGTGTATGTGTGTGTGTGTGTGTGTGTGTGTGTGTGTGTGTGTGTGTGTGTGTGTGTATGTATGTGTGTGTGTGTATGTGTGTGTGTGTGTGTGTATGTGTGTGTGTGTGTATGTGTTTGTGTGTGTGTGTGTGTATGTGTGTGTGTGTGTGTGTGTGTGTGTGTGTGTGTGTGTATGTGTGTGTGTGTATGTGTGTGTGTGTTTGTGTGTGTGTGTGTGTATTTGTGTGGGTGTGGGTGGGTATGTGTGTGGGTGTGGGTGGTTGCAAGGGAGGGAGGGAGGAAAGGGGCTTGTTTTGCTGCTGTTTTATTGACAATTGTGTTCTGTGTTGTAGTGTTCATGTATATTGGCACTGGAATGTTTTGTGACACTTGCCAACTGTCTAGGAGGTGTTGGCAATGCAAATTACACATTTACTGTCTGTTTCAATCCACATATGACAAATATATTAATTTGAATCTGGTTGAAAATTTAAAAAAATCCTGGTGCTGGAAATTGAAAATAAAAACAGAAATCACTTAGAACCCAGCAAATCAGGCAACAACTCTAGAAATAAGATATTTCAGTTCAAGGATTGTTTGTCGTAGCTGGGAAAGAAGGGCTAGTTTTCAATAGCAAAGAAGATGGGGAGGGGGAAATCAGAACAAAGGAAATATCTCTGGTGCCTCATACCAACTCCTTTGCTTGCATCTTCGGAAGCAGCTTTATTTTTTATCTTTAATGTCTCTATTTTTCCCTTTCAAGGTTCTTTTGAAGACCCTGACCTGGAGTTACACGCTGACTTCAGTTCTTTGCGGAAATAGGACTCGCTCTCAGGGCATCATGACTGGCCGCTTTTCGATATGCCAAGGATGCGGCCTGGAAGACTAGTGCGCCTTCAGGGTGTCAGATCTTCGTGGCTCTGGAGGCGGATGGATTCAGGGTCGGTGCTGCCGCCTGATGTGTCGTAGGAGTACATGGAAGATCAAAAGCAGCCAGCTGGCTGCTGGCTGTGTGCCCAGAGACCCGAGTTCTCTGGGAACAGAGCTCAGAAAAAGCAATGCAACAGACTTTTAACACCATAAATCAGCAAGTTGTTTTGTTATGTCTCCCCTCTCGCTGTGAAACGGGGACACCTCTTTTTCCCTTATTAGGAAGAGAGAGAGCCTGTGGTATGTCGAATACTGGGTGAACGAGTAGTCTTTGGGGTACTGCAAGTCTGTGTCTTTATTGATGATTTGCTGCACACTTGAGTGCTCAGTAGGGGGCGCCAATACTTTTTTGTCGGTGGAGGAGGCAGGGGGAGTCATTGCTTTACTGCTGCTTATGCTTGGGAGGGGGAGCTGAGGGGCAGTTCTTTGGGGTTCTAACATTTAACTGTTACTTATCATTTGGAACATTCCTCTGTTTTCGCGGATGTTTGCGAAGAAAAAGAATTTCAGGATCTATATAATGTATACATTTCTCTAACATTAAATGTACATATTGAACCTATTGACCTATTGATTGAAACCTACTGATGAGACCAAGTGGTTTAATGGGGGCAGTTGGATTAGATGTTATTGCTACTATGATCATAGCTAAATCAGACCTTCACATTAACTGTGTTTCATTCTATTTAAGTGCTGAATCTTTTTAGTGATTTCTATTTTCATTATAGTAAACTCTGATTATTCTGTAAGTACCTAAGGAATGTCATGTTTCCAGACCAGCACAGTTAAAAATCTCACTGCAGGGAAAATTCTCAGAGATTTTCCAACAGCAAAAAAAAGATGTTCTTCAGAAATAATCAGCAAAAGCTATACCTTCCTCAAGTGATTAAACCTCAAGTATACGACTCCCTTCAATGCTTCACTCTGTTCAGTTGTACTTAATTCACATAAAAATATAAAATAACATGATTTGGGGAAGTAATATTTACTGCCTTGGCCCCAGCCTCTGTATTATCTGTTTTACTTAGATTCAGCATTCTGTACAATGGGACAGAATGGGAAAAGACACAGGTTCAATGGCTCTATTCAATATCAGAGAATGTATACAATATACAACATGAAATTCTTACTCTTCACAGACTTCCATGAAACAGAAGATAAACCTCAAAGAATGAATGACAGGAAAATGTTTGAACCCCAAAGCCCCACTTCCACTCCCTCTCCCCCTCACTTGTTCCAGCAGAATGCAATAGCCCCTCCAACACCTACCACGCAAACAATAGCAAAGCCCCCACAGAGATTATGATCAAGAGTCCATCAAAAACCACTGTTCATCCCAACAATTCGACATCTCACAGTCTCTCTCACTAATGAGGAAGAGAGAAGTCTGGCTAGTGCCACAGTGAGAGGGGATGCTAACATTTCGATGTTACAGTCTGGAGCTCCCCAACTCAAGAATCAGCAGCTAACGCACTCTCACCATCGAGCTTCGCTTCCAGATGAGCTCAATGCCTACTATGCTTGCTTTGATTTACCAGAACAGGGAGGAACCATCGCGCACTCCCATGTCTCCTGATGATTCTTTGGTCTCGGTATCTGAAGTTGATGTGCAGGCTGCCTTCAAGAGAGTGAATCCAAGGAAAGCATTCAGTCTGGATGGAGTATCTGGCCAAGTACTGAAGACCTGTGTCGACCAAGCAGCTGGTGTATTCAAGGATATCTTCAATCTCTCACTCCGGCAGTGTGTGCTACGCACATGCGTCAAGCAGGCTTCAATTGTACCGGTGCCCAAGAAGAGCATGGTAACCTGTAACAATGACTATCACCCACTGGCACTTACATCTACTGTGATGAAGTGTTTTGAGAGGCTGGTGTTGAAACATATCAGCTGCTGTCTAAGTGGTGATTTGAATCTACTCCAATTTGCCTACCGAAGCAACAGGTCTTCGGCATTTACTTCAAGGGGAATAGAATACAAAAACAAGCAGATAATGCTGAGCCTTCATAGGACACCAGCCAGGTTGCATTTGGAGTATTGTCAACAGTTTTGGGCACCATATCGCAGAAGGAATGTGTTGTCATTGGAGAGAGTCCAGAGGAGGTTCACGAGGATAATTCCAGGAATGAATGGGATAACATATGAGGAGCATTTGGCAGCTTTGGGTCTGTACTCACTATAATTTTGAAGAATGCAGGGGGATCTCATCGAACCTACCGAATGTTGAAAAGACTATGTAAGATGCATGTGGAGAGGATGCTCCCTACAGTAGTGGTATTCAGAACTAAAGTGCACAACCTCGAAATTGTGGGGTGACCTTTTAGAATGCAGATAAGGAGGAATTTTTTTTACCCAGAGAGTAGTAAATCTGTGGAATGCTCTGCCACAGACCACGGTGGAGGCCAAGTCCGTGGGTATATTTAAGGCGGAGGTTGATTGTTTCCTGATTGGTCAGGGCATCAAAGGATAGGGTGAGAAGGCAGCTATATGGGGTTGGGTGGGATCGGGGATCAGCCATGATGGAATGGCAGAGCAGATTTGATGGGCTGAATGGCCTAATTCTGCTCCTCTGTCTTATGGTTTATAGCAGACGCCATCTCATTGGCTCTTCACTCAACCCTGGAACATCTAGACAGTAAAGATGCAGACATCAGGATGCTCTTTATTGATTAAAGCTCAGCATTTAGCACCAGCATCCCCTCAAAACTAAACAGTAAACTCCAAGTCCTGGGTCTCAATACCACCATGTACATTTGGATCCCAGTTTTCCTGACTTGTAGATCCCAGTTGGCCCAGATTGGCAAAAATATATTCTCTACCCACTAACTACTTTTATTTCCCATCAGTCACTTTGCACACTGCCTTGTGGTGTGTGTGTGTGTGTGAGAGAGAGAAAGAGGGAGAGAGAGATTGAGATCCCACTGCAATTAGTCACCGTGACAACAAATAGAAGGGTCGGTACATTTCAATCCCTGCAGATGGACAATTGAATGTTTGCACTGCTACTTTCATTCTGTAGCAACACAAACAAAATGCTGGCAGAACTCAGCAGGCCAGGCAGCATCTATGGAAATGAATAAACAATCCAAGTTCCACCAATATTTTGTGTCTGTGGCTTGGATTTCCAGCATCTGCAGACTTTCTGCTGTTTTTGTTCTTCATTCTGTTTGTTAGTCTGATGCCATTTGCAGCCACAGTATTAGCATTAGACTGTTACTGTCACAGCTTTCATCAGTGCAGCATGGGCACATATCCATTATCATCAGGAGATACTGGTGCTCAGAATAGGAAATGATGTGTAATCATTGAAGTTTCCCCTTCTATTAAGAATGGTAATTATGGTACTAAATTGATCCTCCCAAAAGTTATAAGCTTCTTCCATTACTCTGTTCTTACTGCAAGCTGTATCACTGTTTGGTACAGAAACTGCACTGTGGCAGACAGGAGGGCTGTACAACAGGTAGCAGAAACAGCCCAAAACATCGCTGGCACCAGCCTTTGCACTGGACAAATATACTTCATGAAGGAGTCCACACATCCTGCTCATGGACTGCTTGTTGCACACCCATCAGAGAGAAGGGCACATCGTATCCAAGCCAGAACCACCAGACTCATAAACAGTTACTTTCCCCAAGCAGTGAGACTGATCAACACCTCCACCCACTAACTAATTTATTATTCCCCATCAGTCACCTTAAATACTGTACTGCCTTATGAACATGCGATCTACTTACAAACAAGAGAAAATCTGCTGATGTTGGAAATCAGAAGCAACACACACAAAACGCAGGAGGAACTCAGCAGGCCAGGCAGCATCTATGGAAAAGAGTAAATAATCGATGTTTTGGACTGAGATAGTCCTGATGAAGGATCTCGGCCCGAAACGTCAACTGCTTACTCTTTTTCGCTGATGCCACCTGGCCTGCTGAGTTCCTCCAGCATTCCGTGTGTATCGCAATCTACCTCTCTATATATAAAATATCTTATGTATTTATATTTATTGTTTTTTTATTATTATTGTGTTCTTTATCGTTTGTGAGGGTTTTTTGTGCTGCATCGGATCTGGAATAACAATTATATTATTCTTTATGTACAGGAAATGATATTTAACAATCTTGAATCTTGAATTGTACATATCCCATGGACTGTACATGCTATTCATCAGTTATACAGTAAATGTGCTGCCTGTATGGTTTTTCTGGTCATTCAACCCCTGTACACCTGAGTCCGTCATCAAAGTCTGGACGAAACTCTACTGAGAGCAGACACCACCACAATCTGATGAAGTGCCCTCAATATAGTTGTGTGAGTTCCCTCACAATGGCTTCAGATATTTTGTCTACCTCCTTGTCCCAAACCACAGCTGACAGTGAGAGGACATTCACAGTCACATAGGGTTAAAAGTCACTATTTGTAAAACTATGACTGATGGTGTATATCAGTGCCGTGCGGTGAGTTCCTGTCAGGCGAGAAGGTTTGATAAATGCATTTCCACATCCGACAAGCTACAGTATTTCTGCAGGAAACAAGAGCCTGGAAAACAGAATGCTTCGGGTGCCATGGTTAATAAGGTGATATTAGTGCAGGAGAAGCAATCATAATGAATGTGGAGTGTTTAAGTTTGACATTATACTGTGCATGAAGCTAATAGCATAATCAATGAGTCACCTGCAGAGGCAGCTTGGCGATTGCTCCAGGATGATTTATTTGCTTGCTGGTTTGGGTGCTGGGCTGGCACTTTCTGCTTCTATATTAATGCTAATGGAATGTGATTGTAGAAGGACTGGTTCATAAATAAATAACTAAAACTAAACACAGGCCTTCTAAAAAAGATACAGCAGGCTTTACATCTTGTCAAGAAACTGTTCTCTTCACATTTTTTACTTAAGGATTTTGATAAGTTCATGGTGCTTCTATTTTCTAACATGTATTTTGGTTTCAAAGGACCAATGGAATTTAAACCATGGAGCAAATAGAATAGTGGGAAAAACCTTAAGATCTTTCTCAGAAGAAGATATAGAAGGCCACTCAGCCCATCACTACACCACCTGCTCAATCCTATCCCTCTCAGGTCAACTTTCTTGGTACCAGCTGAAGTTCAGAGGTAACACTTTCTGTAGGCAACCAAGCAGCTACGCCCTCAATTACACAGACAAAGATATTTAATGTTGTGATATTATTCTAATGCTCCCTTGCGCTTATTTAATCTCAACCTTTCCTTTGTTCTCTCGATCCCACCCCCATCTTCTCTGTTTCTCAATACTAGCTCGTATTTCTCTCTCCCAGTTCTGACAACAATTCCTGCACCTGAAACTTTCATTTTTCTTCTTTCACAGATGCTGCCTAACCTGCAGATGTTTCCAGAATTTTCTATTTTGTCCTCACATTTCATCATCTTGGTGTGTAACATAGGTGGCTACTCCAAACCAGTTCTCAGGAGAAACTGAATTATTGAAGATCTCACTTTTCACTAAACTGTGGCCTGTCAACTGACATTAACACATTATACTGTATTTCAACAAATAACAAAAGAGATTTTCCATAGTCCTAGTGAATATTCATTCTTCAGCATCCACTGCTGAAACAAAGGCATGCAATCAGAGATGATTGCAATTGCTGCTATTTACAACTTGACTGCTGTGAGTGACTTCACTACAACATCACGACAACAGGATCAGCCTTAAGAACTACTTCAAATGGAGATCAAAAAAGGGCTTTTTGTAAATAAGCCTCTTTTACAAGATCCTGCTTGTAACACAATCAGTGAGTAGTTCTGGTAAACATCAAATTAAGTTGAGTTTATTGTCATTTGAAGAAGTAGACAGATGTTCAGGTGCAATGTAAACCTTAATTGCAGCTACTTCACTGACACATAGAGGCACAGTCACAAGAAGTACACAAAATATACAAACTTCAAAACCTGGAATCTGTAACTGGATAGAAGACTTCCTTACTGAGAGACCACAGTCAGTACGTATCAGTAATAATATCTCCTCGCTGATGATCACCACAGGCGCACCTCAAGGGTGTGTGCTTAGCCTACTGCTCTACTCTTTCTACGCTCAAAGCTGTGGCTAAGCACCATTCAAAACCCATCTACAAATTTGCCAGTAATACCACTGTTATTGGCAGAATCTCAGATCGCAATGAGGAGGCATACAGGAGTGGGATAAATCGGCTGATTGAATCTCAGATTGCAAGACCAAGGGATTGATTGTGGACTTCGTGAAGAGGAAGTCAGGAGAGAACACACCATTCGACATTGAGAGGTCAGCTTGAGACAGGGTGAACAGCTTCAGTCTCCTGGGTGTCAACATCTCAAAGAGTTTACCCTGGGCCCAACACATTGATATAATCTTGAAAAGGGAACGCCAGCACTGTACTTCAACGGGGGCTTTTGAGAAGATTTGCATGTCAAAATCTAGGAAATTTCTGCAGGTGCATGGTGGAAAGCATTCTGATGGATTGCATCACTGCCTGCTATGCACACGATAGAAGGAAGCTGCAGAGGGCTGTCGACTCAGCCACTTGCATCACAGGTACAACCCTCCTCACCATCGACGACACCTTCAAATGTCAGCACCTCAAGAAGGCAGCGTCCATCATTAATGACCCTCACCACCCAGGACATTACCATTGGGGAGGAGGTACAGGAGCTTGAAGACACACTCCCATTGTTTTGTGAACAACTTCTTCCCCTCAGCATTCAGATTGATGAATGAGCACAGAAACACAACTTTGCTGTTTCTCTTTCACACTATTAATCTATTCATTCATGTTTATTTGCCTGTTCATTGTTTGTTTGTTGCAACTCAGAGTAGATTTTTTTTATGTCTTGCATTTTTTGCTGCTGCAAAAGAAGAAATTTCATGACATATGACAGTGATTAAAAAATCTGATTCTGACAAGAAAAACACAATTTCAACAAAACAAATTGCATCCATTATGGTATGAAGTGGCATATCATAGGGCACCTGAGGATCATTATCCTCAGGAGAAAAACATATACAAAGCAGAGTCTGGAGGTGGAATTACCAGTTGCATCAGCATTTGGAGTCAGTTCTGTTCCTCAAATGCAGCCTCTCCTCCAACCCATGTTTCCATCCAGTCCTCTGGTGTCTAAAGCCTTGCTCATCTCATCATTATACTGACTCAGCAACAGGACATCTGCAGCTCTCACAGCTTCACAGATTTACAGCCTTCTGAATAAAGGAATTTCATCTGCTCTCAGTCTGAAATGATTTATGGCCTGCTTCTGCTTCTGTGATTATGTTCTTGAGAGCATCAAAAAGGACAATGCAGAAAACTTTTCAGACAGAGACAAAGAAAGAAATGGAAAAAGAGAGACAGGGAAAAGATGGTATGGTGAAGGAGCCATAGTTGACAAGAGTGGTGGAACTTTTAGTCAAGAGGAAGAAGGAAGCTTTCTTAAGGTTTAGGAAGCAAAGATCAGTCAGAGCTACAGGGGGACGTGAGAAGGCCTTGGAGAATAGGATTAAGGAAAACCCCAGCAGCTAAGCACATGAGGAGAGATTGAGTCTCCTGGGATTATACTCCCTGGAATTCTTAAGTGTGAGAGGGCATCTTATAAAAACATATAAAATCATGAAAGAGATAGGTAAAACAGAGTTAAGAAAGTTGCTTCTACCGGTCAGCGAGACTCGAACTAGGCCTCAAGATTCAGGAGAGTAGAGTTAGGAAGTGGATGAAGTGGAACTGTTGTTCCCAGAGAGTAGTGAATCTGTGGAACTCTTTGCCCAGGGAAGCAGTAGAGGCTTCCTCATTAAAATTACTTAGACACAGTCAGATGGATGTTTGCAGAGTAGAGGAATTAAATGCTGTGGAGAAAAGGAAGATAGCTGGAGTTGAGGCCATGGCCAGGTCAGTCATAATCTTAATAAATGGTCCTGCAAGCTTGAGGGGCCAGATGCCCTGCTCCTGCTCCTATTTCCCATCTTCTTAGACCAAGTACAGGCAGATCACTCAAGTGCACCTGCAACAGAGATCAGTACACTCTCCTCTGTCTTGCAGAAGGGGGAAGTACATAATGCTGGCCATAGTGGGGTGATAGGTATCACTGTATCACTCTGACCACTTGTAAGTGACATTGCGCACCATTAATGGAGATGCCAGTACAGAAACTGCTGCCAGCCATGCGGGGATGCATGGAAATCAATGGATTTTACTTATATGCCTTTGGGATGTGAGAGGAAACGGGATCACCCAAGGGAAACACATGTCATTGTATGGAGAACACACAAACTCCACGAGGACAGCATGCAAGGCCAGGATCAAACACCGGTCGCTGGAGCTGTGAGCCAGTGGCACTAATTGCTGAATGACTGTCGCACCCACCTAGCCGGTGTCAATATTTAATCAGGGTAAGGGTGACTTGCTTCCAATTTCTGCACGTCGATGACATGTTTGAGCTTGTTATACACAGTTTGATGATCCGATTAGCTCCAGGGCAGGTTTCTATTGGTAGAGGCCAGGCTTTGGGTCAGCTTTTAATTTTATGACAAAGCAGACCACCAGTAGAAAACGCCATGACTTTTTTTTTAATTTAGGTACAGTGGCAAGAAAACTAAATCCTAGTTGGTAGCATGAACCAGCGGTACCTGAGATTCAGTTCCATTGAATCCAGTCAACAGGCTGTGATATTTTAAGCAAATTTGTGGCTCCAACAACATACTAAACCTAAGTTACAGCTAGAACTGTGGAGCCCCGGTAAAGGGGCTTAACCCAAAATATCAACCATCCCTATGTGTCCACAGGTGCTGGCTGACCCTCTGAGTCTCTCCACCACTTGTTTTCTTCTGATTTAGATAATATTTCTGTTGAACTGTTACCAAATATTTCCAAAAAACTTACCTAGTTACTACTGTAACTTGTACTGTGAAAGGCAATGAAACAGAATGCAAGACTAGAGGCTTCTCTCACAAAACAGCTTATCCTCTACTGTCCATTAGTCCATTAATGGGACAAAGTCAAGGTGATGTGCTAGTCCTCTATCAGTATCAGAATCAGGCTTAATATCACCAGCGTATGTTGTGAAATTCATTGTTTTTGTAGCAGCAGTGCATTGCAATACAGAATAATAAAAAACTGTGAATTACAGTAAGTATATAAGTTAAATTAAATAGGTAGTGCAAAAAAAAAGTAGTGAGGTAGTGTTCATGTGTTCAATGTCCATTCAGAAATCTGACAACAGAGAGGAAGAATCTGTTCCTGAATCATTGAGTGCATGTCTTCAGGCTCCTGTACTTCCTTCCTGATGGTAGCATTGTAAAGAGGGCATGTCCTGGGTAATGGGGGTCCATAATGATGGATGCTGCCTTTTTGAGGCATCACTCTTTGAGTGATGTCCTGGATGCTGGGGAGGTTAGTGCCCATGATGGAGCTGACTGAACTAACAACTTTCAGCAGCTTCTTTCGATCCTGTGCCGTAGGACCAGTGCGCAAGGATCTATACCTGCATATTACCCAATCATAAGTTATAGAAGAAAGACACAAACTGCATTTATGCAGCTCTTTTGAAATCTTCTGCAAACTCTAAATTGTTTGACAGCCAGCAATATAGTTTTGTATACAGTCAATGTTGCAAAGTTGGAGATGCATCAATCTAACCATCAGCTGTGAGAGAGAAAAAGTTTATCTCAGTGGTGTTGGGCAAAATACTAACAGTTTACTGCAGTAGTTAAGGAAGATTTGCATTTATACAGCCTGTCTCACTGACAATAAATATTTCAAAATGTCACAGTTATTGTTTCAGGGATATGACAGTTAAGTTCCGACAAAAATAAATGTGATAATGAAAAGATCATCTATTTTACAGATGCTGACTGAAGGCTAAATATATACCTTTGAAAGTTCCTATCACCTTCTTCAATACAGTCCCATAAGATTTTTTAGATCCTCCTGAACCTCAGTTTATTGTCTTATCCGAAAGAGGGGACGTACAACAGAGTAGCATATCCTCAGAAATGCCAGGGAATGCCAGCCTAGATTTTAGAATCAGAATCAGGTTTATTATCGCCGACATGTGACGTGAAATTTGTTAAATTCGCAGCAGCAGAACAATGTAATACATAATCTAGCAGAGAGAAAATAAATAAATGAATAAATAAACAGGTAAATCATTTATGTATATTGAATAGATTTTTTAAAACGTGCAAAAACAGAAATACTGTATATTAAAAAAAGTGAGGCTGTGTCCAAAGCTTCAATGTCCATTTAGGAATCGGATGGCAGAGGGGAAGAAGTTGTTCCTGAATCACTGAGCTTGTACCTTCAGGCTTCTTTATCTCCTACCTGATGAGAAAAGGGCATGCCCTGGGTGCTGAATTTCATGCTGAAATCTGTGGGCAGGGACTTGAACCCACAATCTTCTGATTCACATAATCTATAAAATAAATCTTTACATTCATCTGGAAGGGGAGAAGATGTTGTGGAAAGAAATACTCTTTGTTCCAATGTTTTCTTGATTAGTCAATGGAAGAAATCAGATTGCTTCAAAGTTGCATACACAAAATGCTGGAGGAAATCAGCAGGTCAGGCAGCATCTATGGAAATGAGTAAACAGTCGACTTTTCAGGCCAAAATGTCGATTGTTCATTAATTTCCATGGTACTGCATGACCTGCTGAATTCCTCCAGCATTTTGTGTGTGTTGCTCTGGATTTCCAGCATTTGCAGACTTTTTCATGTTTATGATTTGCTTCAAGGTGGAGTTTACTGTAAAATAAAAAAATGCACAAGTACATTAATGCACGTGTGGAATGAAAAATACTTAGAGCAGCATCACTGCCACATAGCATTATCATATCAGCTGCATTTATCAGAAAAGCAAAAAAAAATACATAAAAAAACACAATTTTTACAAGAGAGAGAAAAAAAACACATTTAGAACTGGGTCTGGCTGTAGGAGATCTTATCATCAACTCTCCCAGAATACATCTAACCAGAATTGGTATCACCAATACTCATCAATAAGTGACAATGCTTCCCAATAGACTGAGACACATAAAGGTTAACTGAGTGGATATTTATGCATCATTTGCTTTTGGGGAAATTCATGCAGTGTTCGAAAAATGCAAAAAGAAACTTCATCTCCTTTACCTCATCATTACAAATTAGCCTTTACTACACATTGAATATCTGTTTCCCACTGCAACCTCTGTGTTAGGCGGTCAACTTGGTGTCATATGGGTGGTTGTTATGGCATTGACACTCAGTCATTAGAAATGAGCCCGAGGCTGTTGCAAACTCTGAACTTTAACTACTATCAATGGGAGAAATCTTTATTCCATCTAGATTGTAACTTGGGTCACTGAAGTGGAAGCTAAGAGGTTGATTTTCAATTTGTTTACACGTATCTTTAGACAACAGCCGCAAAGATCACCATCAGTGATTCATTCCAATCCACCATCAAGGGTTAGTGATTGGTGTTTATTGCTGACAAGCTTACCTTTGGCCATCACATTGTTGCAGCCACACAAAGCATTGCTCTAATGCTCAGTATGCCAGTCTGAAAATATTTTAAGAGGAAGACAAACCATTCCTATTGCACTTCAGACTATCAAGTTGTCATTCTAATCAAGGTCATCACTGGAACAGTTATAAGATTAAAAGTCATACCAGTGGGATTATCTTTTGACATAAAGGATCTGAGAGGAGAAGGGAGGAAAGGAGGTGAGTGGGGGGTAGGGTAAGCAAAGGAAGTCCAATTTAGTGCAAACATTAAAACAGATTATTGTATTTTTTACAAGGACTCCTGGGAGATTTTAAACTGCATATCACTGCAATAAAAAAAGTCATGGTTTGATTTAATTAAAGGAGACCACATACTAAGCAATACAAATATAATGAGATACAGGCAGTGAATGAAAATGCAGATTAAAGTTGTAATATATCAGATTAAAATATCAATGCTTGCCTTTCCCTTCTGGCCCAGCTTTATAGCATCCCTTAAACCTTTCAAGAACTGAAAGGAGTGGGGCAGTGGATTCCCAAATACTGCAGACCTGACAAATTGCTTTTTTAAACATACAAATTAGCATTTTTTTCTTTGTATTCCCTGCCTGGTGTGTTTCCTGGTCACCTTGCAATTCTTTGATTATTTGATGATGTTTTCAATAGACTCGGATCCAGTGAAAAGTGGTTGCACAATCCATTGACACTGCAGTATTTTATAAAGTGTAAAATCATCTTCCAACCGTCTCTACTCTGACCTTATTCTGTCTGTGCTTCCTCTCTCTCAATCCATTTTCCCACTGGTACTCATTACCTTATCCCATCCCTTTCTTCTTGCTGACTTTCTCCCGCTACCTGCCACACCCAAACTCCCTCTCAATCTCACCTCCTCCTATCGTCTACTGTAGATCTACAAACGAAACCATAGAAAACACTTCATTATTTTTCTGAGGCAAAAGAAGCAATAAATGTGATTCAGGAATTTAAATTGTGACAAAACTTATAAACTTTAGTTCAGCTTCTTTGGAGCAATTAAATAACTTTCAAACTTAACTAATAAAAGTTTTGTGGTGTCAAGTTCGAGACTGAGAGACCACGGAATAGTTTCTTTTCTTTCTTTTACAACTACTGCATCTCATGGAACAAATTACTTCATAATATCATTAAAACAAAGCATTAATAGTTCCAATGAGCAAATATGAGCTTTGGAAAAGAGCTCATCACATTTCAGGAGTTAATACCAACCGAGACTGAAATTTACCAGCTCAAGAAATAGGCTTGAATGTGATGCTCTTACTAGTTGTCCTAAAACAGGGGTTCCGTACCTTTTTTATGCCATCGACCCCTACCATTAACAGAGGGGTTTGTGGACTCCAGACTGTGAACCTCTGCCCTAGAAGCTAAGAGGTGGAAAGGCAGAAAATAGACAAAATGTTGAAGATTTCTGATTACTATGGACTGATGAAAAATCAGTTTGAGAAGGAAACTGGAAAAAATACCTCAATTTCAACACCAAGAACTGAGAAAGGAGTCTCTATGGCGGCACCCTTTGAACACTGGGCGAAGCAGTGGCCACTAACATAACAATGCTGAAGAACGGAGTCTGAATCCAGAGAAGACTGGGAAAGGAATTTGTGGAGTCGCACAATTTGCAAATGGAAGGGAGATCAGAGAATCTGAGAATCGTGTAACAATTACATGAGACGGCTGAGTTAGAGACCAGAGATGATACAATGAGCTTTGTTTCGGATCACAGCCAGAAGTTAGAGATTGTGGTTTGGAGCATTGCAGAAAGAGGAGCATTATTTAAATCTTGGAAGAATTTCAGTTCTAAAGACAGACCTGTCAAGTGTCACTTATTTTGGCTTGCAACCATCTTACTTTGATAAAGTTTGTTTGAAAAACATAAATAGATCCAGATGGCAGAGTCATATGTTTAAACATGTTTTTATTCTATCCTTCCTTAATAACAACACTTGGTTTCCAATCAGTTCCATGATGGTGATATTCAAAGACAGTTAAGAACTGCTGACAGAGATCCAGGAGTATTTAGAGATGGTTTTAACATTCCATTTGTCATTTTGTGTCAGTGCTCCTTGCCAAATAAATGGGTTGTTGTCTCTCCTTGCCTCCTTAAAAACCAAGACCCGAAATGACATACTGTGGCCAACAATATTCAAGCACTTGTGTACAACCACCAAATCTAGCTGAGTAACTTCATGTGGAGTCAACACAAGAAGCAGAGAACTCGGCTTCAGATATAGGAAAGTTGTGACCTCATCTGCAACTCCAAATCACGATGACTCTCTAAAAGATCAAATGGAAAGGGATCCTGTAAGAGTGTCATGGGTTTAGTGTTCTGAATCAAATTGGAAGGGTCAGCAATCAGACACTCGCAGCATGGTATGTTCCTGGACTGAGTTGGGAGCCAGAAAGAATCTGGAGGAGAGGTAAAAATGCATTCAGCTTCCCTCTCTACCCAAGGACTCAATGAGCCCAGCAATAGATAATGCCATGCTGCAGAATGGGGCTAGGTATTTTTAGATCCAGGCCTTCGGCTTTTCATGAGAACTGACTGGTGGGCCGTCCAGTCATTGAATGGGCTGAATGATCGCACAGAAGAATAAAGGTGTCTGAATGACTGATGGTATTCTTTTAATGTTTCTAGTTATGTTTCAGCACTTTGTGGTGCTTTTTAGCTAAGCTATTATATAATTGTTTAAATCATATGTATTATTTTTAATGTCTCTGATCCGCAGAAATATTTAAAATTGTTTGGGGCAGCACAGTAGCATAATGGTTAGTACCACGCTTTACAATACCAGCGATTCCGGTTCAATTCCTGCCGCTGCTTATAAGGAGTTTCTACATTTTCCCCGTGGCCGTGTGGATTTCCTCTGGGTGCCACAGCCCAAAAAACCGAATGGCTGGTAAGCTACTTGGTCTTTTTGTAAATTGTCCTGTGACTAGGCTCGGGTTAAATCGGGGGATTGCTGGGCGGCGCAGCTCAAAGGGTCAGAAGGTTCAATTCTGCACTATATCTCAATAAATAACTAAATAAAATTGTTTGGCAGACATTGCAGGGGTGGGGAGGGGGAGTGTATGAAGTCTCAGGTTCTACCCATTGAGGTCTCGAGACCTCATAGATCCCCAAGGCTTGTAGAGGGCCAGGTGAATGAGTCCTCAGCATCCAGAAAGGCTAGGTGACAATGAGCAAGAGATCTAACAGGATTTGATAGTAGAAAATATTTTAAAAAACATTCAATATGCTTTATGCTCACTGAAACTTAGTCCGAGAAATGCATGCAAGCAAGGTGCTACGACACAATTTCTATAAGTGTAACGGGCACCCTCTCTGCTGTGCTCCTCATCATCCATACACACACACACACACACACACACACACACACACACACATACACACACACACACACACACACACACACTCACACACAACACAAACTCACCCATTCATACCAACGCCCACCTCCCAGTGTGTCCCACGCTCCACACTGGGAAACACCTGGATTTTGCTCATAACATAACTGACTTTGTGCGGTCATAGAATTCAGAGTAATTAAAATCAAATATTAGGCGGATTCGCTACATTATATTTTTATGAGCTGCACCAGTTCAAATGGCCCCAGCTGCACAGAAAGCTCAGCAATATCCGAACAATCCTGTAACTGAGTTGGTGCTACAGATGTACTTAGTCCAGAGTGCCCTGTGTTCGTGCATTGTGCAGATGTTGCAGGAGATTACTGAGCAGCAGCAGCCATGCTGTTTCTCTGTGGAAATCTTTCTCCAAACTGAACACCTTGACACAAATCCCAAAACTACTGTTGGCCTGAATTCCAAGGCATTGTACCTTTCTTTACACACCACTAATGTTTCCTCTAATTTGTAATGACCAGTGTGTGCAAAAGTCTTGTGAGGTCAAATTTTTTTTGATGTGCAACAAGTGTGCGCTGAGTTTTCAAGTGGAAGTAAACCTAAATCTATTCTAAGGATAATAAACTAGCAAGTCTAGTTTGTTGTTCATTGCTTTCAGTATAGCTGTTTCTATTGTTTCATTAGGCCATTCCACTTTAAATGAACTAGCAATTTCTTTGCTCCTTTGGAATTCAACACAGTGAATCAATAATGTCTTCAATAATAACAGTATAAATAAGACAGTTCTAAAATCTGCAAACAAATCATTGCAAACTCCACGTGGTCAACACCGTCCACATCAAAAACCAGAAAAGGAAATGTGATTGCATACGATTGTGAAATACACTTAACATGCCAGCAAGGTAGGGGGTGACAATCTTTTGTGCACAGTTTAAATTCCTTTGTGCGCTAGTACCAAGAGTTGTGAGCGCGCACACACGTGCACCCCTTAGAGGGAGCATTGCACACCACCACTGACCAACACAGTAGTCTGTGATGACACAGTGGTCACTAGTAAGGGAGGAGAGCGTTTTCCAAATCCCCATTGCTTTCTCACCTTCAGTAATGGAATAAAATCCCCTTCCACCACCAAATTCAGAAAAGGATCTGTTTTTTGTCATTAACTGTGTGAGCTCTGTTGAGATTGTCAGCCAAAATCTGACATTTATCGTCCCCTTGGGAAATGCGTTTGAGATTGCCAGAGTAATAGTTCAGCTGTTAAAGGCTGTACATACCAATGGTATCTCTTGAACAGACCGATAATGTTATTTCCATCCAGCCAAAGGCAAAGGATTGGCTGGAGATAGGAGATGAGCAGTTGGCAGGGAAGTGAGTTTAGAGATGGCCAGCGCTTTGGGAATGTTAGTGGATCTGAAACATATGCCAAAAGCCCCAACTCTGCATCTTTGCTTTAGTGTGTGAACTGTCATTTTATTGTTTTTGAACAACTATTTGTCATTTCATTAAGGAATAATTATTCTATTTTATTTTCAATTATGGAACAATGGTTTGGATGTTACTTTCAGCCATCCTTTAGTCATCCAATTGCTTTTCTCTCTTCAGAAGAGTCACAACAATTCCGTAAAAATAGCTCTTTGTGTTACCAGGTTCGGACATGGCCCAAGGGTGGAGTGAGAGACACAGAAGCAGGTTGATAGTTCACAGACTTTAATACGAACCGTGTTAAAGGGAAAATAAAACAATAAACGCTCGGCCAAACAGGGCCGTCAACTAAAACTCTCAAAAGGAAAACGAAGCCTACACTGCGGCTGAAAAGAACATCTAAACATTAAACGAATCCCGCTAGTCTTCAGAGTCAGTTGTCGCAAAAGCCCAATTTCTCAGGGAAGGCTAAGTGCAAACAGGCAGCGAAGCGTTGCTAAGCTCTGTCCAAGTCTCGACAAGCACTACGATGACAAGTATGGAGCTAAATACTATCACAATTAAATAATAATTAGCTGACACTTGCAAATTCACAAGCACAATTGTCGTATCTACTGCACTGCCGATTCCATGGTTGTGACACTTTGAGCACCTACGATCCTCCAACATTTTGCCCAGGCAGCCATTAACTATTAAGTCCAGACTGTGTACCTACTGACTAAACCACTAACAATAACATTATAATTTAACTCTGGTTCAAAATACTTGAGGCCCCAATGCTTATAGTTCCTCTAAAGACACTGCACGGCGACAAGGACCGGGACAAAAATATTTACCTGGCTGAACAGCAGCCGATCTGAGATCAGCTCGCTGACCACATGTTATCAAAGTCCGACAGGGTCTCGCAGTCACAATAAAAATGTCCAAGATAATCACTCACACCTTTTCCCAGACAGCACACCATCCAACAGTTCACAACAAGTCCAGACAACAGCACAACAACGATACACAATATCCAACAGCTCCAGTGCTGTTGAGCAACTTGCTGATGGGGTAGTCCTGCAGTACTTAACGTTCTAGTATCCAGGAGTGAATTGGGATTTTAGAAAGATGAACAGTATGAAGAGATACACCTCTGGTTGTATTGGGCCCAGAGTGGCCATTGCGTCAGAGCACTCCACCACCTTACTGGAGAGGTCACTCAAACTCCATACCCAAGGAGAAGAGAATTCATCAATGGTCCCTGCAGCCCAAAGGAACAGGCAGAACAGGAATGAGTATTTGTTACTTTAGCAGCATTCCTCAGAGGGCAAGCAACAGAGACGATATGTATCATAACAGAGACCTCTCTGGAAATTGTCTTCCAGGAAGACCTGGCTGTTGTTATGGAGGATTTTCACAATCCACTGAACAATGGTTGTACATGTATTCAGCACTGTTCTTCACTAGTCTGTCCAGATTCCCCTAGTCTCTAAGAGCTCCCTACCTCCCAGCTCCTACCAATATCTATTCACGCAGGAGCTGGAAAAGTGTGGTTCACGTAGTTGTACCTCCCTTGAGGAACAGGCTGCAAAGAATGAATCTGAGAGCCTAAAAGACAGCAGCTATGAGAATACACAACACAACAGTCAGGAACAGCAAACAGAAATTCACTTTCTGAATAGCCTTACACTATTAAACCCAACAGCATTGTTCAGTAAAATATTCCTGAGCATTTCACTCCTTATGGAATGTTCAGTTATTTTACAGCATTATTTTAAGCCCATTAAAGGGAGGAAATACAATTTCTAGCCCTTCTGTTTCAAAACCATTTTATCTTGTTATTTACATTATAAATATCCCTTATGTTAAATTGTGCCAAGCTGGGGCTATTAAATCTCTGAAGGCTATTGGTGCAGGAAACGTGCACATGCATCTCACTAAAATATGTCAGCTGCTATAGTGAAGGGCGAAGAACAGATACAAAAGAAACCACTTAAAGCAGGTGGTAGGTGCTTTGGATTTGTATGTTAACTAACTCCCCCAACCCCTGTGATATGACCTGACCACTTAGTCACATTGCCTCATACCACAATCTATCTACCTACCAACATGTTCCAAGCCCAAAGTCCAATATGTCCCAAATCTCTCAATTTACAACAGTGCTCTAGTATTTAACAATCCATTTGTGTGGTGGTTCAGGATGTTTCCAAGAATATTTTTCCTTCCCAGTTTCCTGATAAAATGAGGTTAAACTGGATTGAATTCTTTGGAGAATTAGCATCAAAACTAATGCTTTTCCATTATAGGCTATCATGAGAGACCTACTGAACTAATTCTTCCTCACTTTGTCTCCCTCTCACTTAACTTCCCAGATCACCTCTATGGTGTTTAAAGAAAGGTAACATTCACCTTCTGCTATTTTGCCCACTAGTCCTGTGTTCAAGTGGCCCCAAGTGTTCTTGTTACCTCTCTCTTTGACAAATACTTCATTTACTTATCTTCCCTGTCCCTTTCTCCCCGCAATGGCTGAGATTTACCAATCTCATCCCTGTTGTAGTGGATTACAAAATTGTGGAACTAAAATTTTTCAACCTGTCATATGCTTGTGATTAAAGCAATTATAAATCCTGATCCATTCGGAAGATATGAAGGGCAGCAAGAATTTGGCTCCAACGACATTTTCAGATGCCAAAGTGATTTTCAGAATCTGCCCATAACTTCTTTTACAATGTTGAGATCATGCTAGAAAATTGTTTGCTTTTAATTCATGTCGTCAGATCTGAAAAACTGCACTGTAATACATGTATGTGAGGATGCTTTTGAGAGTCTGTAGAGTGGAACACACATATGAATTCTGCTTTTTTAAAAAAATAATTCCATTCTCAGCCAGCAATTGAACATTCGGAGGAGACACAACAAATGTTTCTTCCACTCACTGCCAATCTGCCCTTTGGCAGATTGAAGCCCAGCCTCAGGCAAACAGGCTCATTAATCTATGCTCTATATAGAGGGTTAATCTATTCGGTCATAACTTTAATCCTGTTAGTGAGGAAAAATGCATCAGAAATGCAGAAGGCAGTTGATCTGGTGTCATTAGTATGCCATGGGAGCTACTTTCTGAGCCAGACCTTCATTAACAAACGAACTCCTGCTGTCCTGCCCTTACAGTATTTTCAGTAAGTTGGGAACTCCTGAATATGTCAGATGATTGAAATGCATCTGCACATTATATATCCTCAAGCTGGGTAGGTTTCTGAAGTTCAAGCACAAGAGCACAAGGAAAAAGGAGCAGGGCTAAGAAAACTGAACCCTCAAGCCTCACCATTCAATATGATCATGGCTGATCTACCCCAGGCCTCAACTCGTCCACTCTGCCTTCAATCTCCTGATCTTTCAAAAACTTATCTAACACCACTTTAATTCTTTTAATGCTCCAGCCTCCACGTCTCCATGGGCAGAAATCCCACTCCCTGTGAGAAAAGATTTCTATATGTCTCAGTTTTAAATGACTGCTCCCTTATCTTGAAATTATGTCTCCTTACACAAGACTCTCCCACTAGTGGAAACATCTGTCGTACCCCCTTAGGACCTTTTCTGTTTCAGTGAGATCATGTCTCAGTCTCTGAACTTTAAGGAACACAGACCAACCTGTTTAGTTTCTATTGTCATTATGGTATTCCTGTGGAAGACATCCCTAAATAACAAATAACTCCAGTCAATGAGGAAGTGCAATAAACACAGGCCTGCCAGGAATGCCTAGATCCTGAAAAATGAATCAATAAAAAAAATACTGCTCTTGATTGATAAACCCAGGTAGAGGGTTGAACGGAGACAAGAGAATGCAGATGCTGGAATCCGGAGTAGTAAACAATCTTCTGTGGTGATCTCAACATACTAAGCAACATCTGTGGGAAGAAAGGAGCTACCAACATTTTGTGTTAAGAACCTGCATCAGGACTGAGAGTGTACAGAGCAGAAAGAGGAGGAAAACTTCTTTGGAGTTTTAGATAGATTGAAAGAATGTATTGGAGGCAACCAAATATATTTAACTACTGTATTATATTATAAACATCTCAGAGTGGTAAGGTGAGGCCGGAGGATTCCTTCCAAACCACCTTTTACAATGGTCTAGAGCCAAGTAGCCCTACTGAAATCCAAAGGGGGCAATGGATGACAATAATCAGAATGACTGTTCCTGCTTTTGCAAACAAGACATAATTGAACCATCTCCCTATTGTTGTCCAGTGCTGTATCTGTACTGATACAACTTGGCTAAAGGCACAGCTGATGTTGGAGCAAAGCTTGCCTCGTCCCATAACCTTTGCTATAAACACTGCTTTCAGTTGTTTCTTAATATGGTGTGGACTGAATTCAATTGGCTGAAGGCAGACTTCTATGATTGTGGGGATCTCAGGAGGAAGCCCAAATGATTCATTCACTTGGCACCTCAGGCTGAGTGTAAGTTGATAGTGCTTCAGCCTTGTATTGCTGAAATGCTGGGTCCCATCGCCATTGAGGAGGAGGGATCAAATCCTCCTATTAGCAGTTTAAATTTCCATCACTATTCATTGACTACATGCAACAAGAGAATAAAACATTGCAGTGGGATCCTATAGCACTGTCTGCTCGATGGTCCTTCTGCCCATAGTCCTGTATCGCAGCTTTACTAAGCTGCATCTCCTATTTAGCTAAGCCTGGTGCTACTCGCAGCGTGCCTTTCTGCATTATAGAACCTAGAATAGTACAGGACAGGAGCAGGCCCCTTGACCCACAAAGTTGTACCAGCTAAAAAAGTAAATCAAAAACACCCAAGCACTAATCCCTCCTACACAATGGTCCATATCCCTCCATGTTCCACACAAAAGCCTCTAATATAGATGCCTCTACCACCATACCAAGCAGTGCATTCCAGACCTCCACGACTCTTTATGAGTAAAAACCTTACCCCTCACATCCCCTTTGAACCTATCCCCTCTCACCTTCAATGAACTCTGGTATTAGACATTTCTACCTTGAGTAAAAGATGCTTCCTGTCTGTTCTATCTATGCCTCTCATAACCATACAATTCTCTATCAGATCTCCCTTCAGCCTCCGCTGCTCCAAAGCAAACAACCCAAGTTGGTCCAGCCTGTCATGATAGCACATGCCCTCTAAACCAGGCAGCATCCTGGTAAACCTCTTTTGCATTCTCTCCAAGGTCTCAGCATCCTTTCAGATGGTTGGGCAACAGAATTGTATGCTATACTCCAGATGTAGCTTAACCAGAGTTTTATAAAGTTGTAACATAACCATTTGACTTTTGAACTCAATGCCTCGACTAATAAAAGCAAGCATTCCACAAGCCTTCTTAACCACCTTATTGACCTGTGTAGCCGCTTTCATGGATCTGTGAACATGGACCCCAAGATCTCTCTGCTCAGCAATACCGTTAAAGTTCTTGCCCTTAACAGTGTACTGTCTCCTAGCGCTTACCCTACCAAAGTGCAACACCTCACATTTATCTGGGTTAAACTTCATCTGCCCATATCTGCAACTGCTCTACGTTGTACTGTATTCTTTATCAGTCTTCTACACTATCCACAACTCTGCTAATCTTAGTATCATCCACAAACACTAACCCGCCCATCTACATTTTCATCCAGGCCATTTATATACTTTATAAACAGCAGAGGTCCCAACACAGATCCCTGTGGAACACCACTAATCACAGACCTCCAGCTCCAATAACTCCTTTCAACCATTACCCTCTGTCTTCTATGTGCAAACCAGTTCTGAATCCGAACAGCCAAATTGCCACAGACACCATGCATCTTAGTCTTCTCAATTAACCTCCCATGAAGGACTTTGTTAAATACCTTACTAAAATTCAAGTAGAAAACATCCACTGCACTACCTTCATCAATCTCTCTCATCACCTTGTCAGAAAACTCAGTTAAGTTGGCAAGACTTGGCCTGCTCTGCACAAAGTCAAGCTGACTCTCTCTAATTAGGAGAGAACCAGGTGCCTTAAAGGGACAGCCCACAATGGGTGTTGAAAGGGTTGGAACACTTCGGTAATGAGGCAAGTCTAGGAAGGCTAGACTTGTTTTTCCTGGAGCTGAAGAGGTGAAGAGAGGGCATGATTAGGGTACATAAGGTTATGGGGTATAGACAGGGTAAATTGCAGCAAACTATTCCCATAACAAAGGCAGATTAAAAGAGACATGTAATTAGTACAAGGAGTAAGAAATTTAGAGCAGAGCGATTGTGTGCTGTTCCAGTCACTGCATTACAAAATAGATATGGATGCCTTGGAGAAGGTGAAAAAGAGATTCACCAAGATATTACCTGTATTACTGAGTATTAGCTTTAAGGAGAAGCTAGACCCAAACATAACGTATAATAAACTACATGCAGAAATTGCTAATATATTGTTCATTGGATAGTTTTATTTTCTAATACACTTGCTGCTGATGCAAATCATTCAATTTGTATGGAAGGTGGAAATGGGTAATTTAAGTGCTCTTTAAATTATTCAGTCAAATTTGGTACATGGAGCTAAATCCCTGGATATTCCCCTAAAATTTATATTAAGCATTCCCAATTCCTGCTAGCCTTTCTTCACGGCTGACAGCCTAATCTCAAAGATTCCCAGGACAGTCCTCAGTATTGAATTAACTGATTTCATCTTTTTAAATGCCAAATGGATGCACAGCATTTTTATAAAGGAACTGCACTTGCAGATGATATTCCCACTCATTAATTCCAATCCCACCCAGGTTTGTTGCTTATAGATTGGATTGATACCTTTACTAATGGAAAAGTAAATGCTGTGAAATACTGAAGTAAATGCTTTGAAATGAAATCAGGAATGAAAGAGTTACCGTATGAGGAACGTTTGGCTGTATTCCCTGGAATTCAGGAGAATGAGGGGGGATCTCATAGAAACATTCCAAATGTTAAAAGGCCTGAGCAGATTAAATATGCAAAGTTATTTCCCATGGTAGGGGAGTCTAGGACAAGAGGGCACGACTTCAGGATTGAAGGACGTCCATTTAGAACAGAAATGCGGAGAAATTACTTTAGTCGGAGGGTGGTAAATCTGTGGAATTTGTTGCCACGAGTGGCTGTGGAGGCTAAGTGATTGGGTGCATTTAAAACAGAGATACTTAGGTTCTTGATTAGCCAGGGCATCAAAGGGTATGGGGAGAAGGCAGGGGAGTGGGAATGAATGAAAGAATTGGATCAGCCCATGATTGAATGGCGGAGCAGACTGAATGGGCCGAATGGCCTACTTCTGGTCCTATACCTTATGGCCTTATGGAAATAAATGGCATTTTTGATTATAAGTAGGAAGGGCTTTAATGGGAGAACAGCCTTATCTATAGGCAACTGGAAGGGCCATGCAGTAAAATGAAAGGGAATCGAGGATGCAAGAGAGGGCAGCAGTAGAAATAGGAGGGAAATCTACAAACAATATATACTCCTCAAAGACACAGACACACAGTAGAAAATATGGTGCAAGTATCGCTAAGAAAATAAGTTATATATTCTATGAGATTAAGGGAAAGTGCTGATAATGATGTGAAAGAGATCAATAAACATGAGTAATGGGAAAATTTCAGGATTCAGCAAAAGAGAAATGAAAAATTGATAATGAAGGGCAAAGAAGAATATAAGATTAATCTCATAGGGGTCATAAAATATATGTGGGTCCCATGAAGACCGAAACAGGAGAAATTGTAATTGCAATGAATTTAATCAAATATTCACTGCTGTCTCCTTGGAAGACTTAATAGAGTAAATTGTCTTAGGTGTAGTGGGGAACAACAAATGGTTGAGGTTGAAGAGTAATGTGGGTTCCTGGTGCCATCCAGCACTTTTAAAAAACACTACCAGAGGACTTCAACAGAATAACTGCTTTGGGCAAAATTAGATTAATACTTAACAGAATGCCCAGTTTGGAACCAGATTATTCCTTCCGTGATGAGGCCCTGCTTCTCAATGGGGCCACTTGGGCTACGAACTGTAAAACAATCCATACTCTTTTTCTTCCACAGCAGCTGTGCAAGATGTTCAATTTGTAAAGTTGGTTAACAGCTTTAATGAAGTGGCAGTGGTCCGGAGAGGAAGGTACCCATTTTACCTGGGAGTAAAAGAAGCTGAGGAGAAATCCCACCTCTTTAACTTGATGGAGTACGGAGAAGATTAAACATTAGGGATCAGGTGAAGGGCAGGAGAGAAATGTCATTGTGAAGTGGAGAAGAAGAAAGCAACCTGAGAATGCTGACAACTGTCTCTGAATTGAGGCTGGGACATGTAAACTGTATTTGCCCTGAGTCAAAGGAGTAACTACAAGTGAACAAGTGTGCAAGTAACTTTTGGGGAAATTATTTTGATAGTTTAGACCATAACATATAGGAGCAGAATTAGGCCATTTGGCCCATTGAGCCTGTTCCACCATTTCATCATGGCTGATCCATTCTTCCTCTCAGCCCCAGTCTCCTGTCTTCCCCCTGTATCCCTTCATGCCCTGTCCAATCAAGAATCTATTAGCCTCTGCTTTAAATATACTCAATAACCTGGCCTTCACAACCGCCTGTGGCAACGAATTCCACAGGTTAACCACTCTCTGGCTAAAAACATTCCTCCTCATCCTCATTCTAAAAAGATGCTCCTCTGTCCTGAGGCGGTGTCCTCTGGTCTTAGACGCCCCCGCCAAAGGAAACAATATAGTAGATATATTGAAATTACAAATGCAAGGATCTATGTAAAAGTACTTGAGAGGAACTGGAACGCACCTTCATCAATGTAACAACCCCAAGGGATAGATTTTCTCAAAGCTATAGAAACATATTTTTGTAATCAATATTTTAGTTTCTTATCAGTACTTGGAGCTATGATGTGGTGACCATTACAGAGACTTGGATGGCTCAGGGACAGGAATGGTTACTTCAAGAGCCGGGTTTTAGATGTTTCAGGAAGGACAGGGAGGGAGGCAAAAGAGGTGGGGATGTGGCACTGTTGATCAGATATAGTGTCGCGGCTGTAGAAAAGGTGGACATCATGGAGGAATTGTCTACTGAGTCGCTGTGGGTGGAGGTTAGGAATAAGAAGCGGGTCAATAACTCTACTGGGTGTTTTTTATAGGCCACCAAATAGTAATAGGGATATCGAGTAGCAGATAGGGAAACAGATACTGGAAAGGTGTAATAATAGCAGAGTTGTCATGTTGGGAGATTTTAATTTCCCAAATATTGACTGGCATCTCCCTAGAACAAGGGGTTTAGATGGGATAGTTTGTTAGGTGTGTTCAAGAAGGTTTCTTGACACAATATGTAGATAAGCCTACAAGAGGAGAGACTGTACTTGATTTGGTATTGGGAAATGAACCTGGTCAGGTGTCAGATCTCTCAGTGGGAGAGCATTTTGGAGATAGTGATCATAATTCTATCTCCTTTACAATAGCATTGGAGAGAGATAGGAACAGACAAGTTAGAACAGCGTTTAATTGGAGTAAGGGGAATTACGAGGCTATCAGGCAGGAACTTAGAAGCTTAAACTGAGAACAGATGTTCTCAGGGAAAGGTACAGAAGAAATGTGGCAAATGTTCAGGGGATATTTGTGTGGAGTTCTGCACAGGTACATTCCAATTAGATAGGGAAGTTATGGTAGGGTACCGGAACCGCGGTGTACAAAGGTTGTTGTAAATCTAGACAAGAAGAAAAGAAAAACTTACGAAAGGTTCAGAGAACTAGGTATTGTTAGAGATCTAGAAGATTATAAGGCTAACAGGAAGGAGCTTAAGAAGGAAATTGGGAGAGCCAGAAGGGGCCTTGAGAAGGCCTTGGCTGGCAGGATTAAGGAAAACCCCAAGGCGTTCTACAAGTATGTGAAGAGCAAGAGGATAAGACGTGAAAGAATAGGACCTATCAAGTGTGACAGTGAGAAAGTGTGTATGGAACTGGAGGAAATAGCAGGGGTACTTAATGAATACTTTACTTTAGAATTCACTATGGAAAAGGATCTTGGTGATTGTAGTGATGACTTGCAGTGGACTGAAAAGCTTGAGCATGTAGATATTAAGAAAGAGGATGTGCTGGAGCTTTTGGAAAGCATCAAGTTGGATAAGTCACCGGGACTGGCTGAGATGTACCCCAGACTACTGTGGGAGGCAAGGAAGGAGATTGCTGAGCCTCTGGCGATGATCTTTGCATCATCATTGGGGACAGGAAAAGTTGTGGAGGATTGGAGGTTTGCGGATGTTGTTCCCTTATTCAAGAAAGGGAGTAGAGATAGCCCAGGAAATTATAGACCAGTGAGTCTTACTTCAGTGGTTGGTAAGTTGATGGAGAAAATCCTGAAAGGCAGGATTTATGAACATTTGGAGAGGTATAATATGATTAGGAATAGTCAGCATGTCTTTGTCAAGGGCAAGTCGTGCCTTACGAGCCTGATTGAATTTTTTGAGGATGTGACTAAACACATTGATGAAGGAAGAGCAGTAGATGTAGTGTATATGGATTTCAGCAAGGAGATTTACAAAGATGTTGCCTGGATTGGGGAGCATGCCTTATGTAAACAGGTTGAGTGAACTCTGCCTTTTCTCCTTGGAGCAATGGAAGATGAGAGGAGACCTGATAGAGGTGTATAAGATGATGAGAGGCATTGATCATGTGGATAATCAGAGGCTTTTTCCCAGGGCTGAAATGGCTGCCACAAGAGGGCACAGGTTTAAGGTGCTTGGGAGTAGGTACAGAGGAGACGTCAGGGGTAAGTTTTTTACGCAGAGAGTGGTGAGTGCGTGGAGTGGGCAGCTGGCAATGGTGGTGGAGGCGGATATGATAGGGACTTTTGGATAGGTACATGGAGCTTAGAAAAATGATGGCTGTGGGTAACCCTAGTAATTTCTAAGGTAGGGACAACTTTTTGGGCTGAAGGGTCTGTATTGCGCTGTAGGGTATCTATGTTTCTATTAAGGTTTTTTTCTGGATTTGGATTATGTTTCCTCCAGTCAAGTGAAGGATCGTTGGCTAAACCTACAATTAAAGGTGCAAATATCTATCATGATTATATAAATGATCCTTATCAAGACTGTATATCAGTCTTCAGATTCTGGGAGCACCATCAGCTTTCATTGACAGCATAATTAGGTTACACTAAAATATGGCCTTTTATTGTTATTTTATTGTTATTTATTTGTATTTGCATTTGCACAGTTTGTTGTCTTCCACATTCTGGTTGATCTTTCATTGACCCTGTTATATTTACTAATCTGTAGATGAGCTGGGTATGCCCACAAGAAAATGAAACTCAGGGTTGTATATGTTGACATATATATCTGATGATAGTAAAATTTACTTTGAACTTTGTACACCTTCCTCTCAGGAGAATATCCACTTGGGAAGGCAATTAAAGTTACACCATTGGGGACCACTTACTACATTGATGTCGGACTAAGAAGCAATATTGTCTGAAAACATGACTAACATTATGTGCTCCAGTAAGCAAAGAAGGCAACCATGGTAGCAGGAGTTAAATGAATCATAATAAATCTCAAATCATGAATCACATGAATGCTGAATTAAAAATAAATCATCTTTGGGGTGTGATGACTGTGAATGAAAAATGGCTACAATCTCTTTACAAACACAAAAAAAATTCTGCAGATGCTGGAAATCCAAAGCAACACACACAAAATGCTGGAGGAACTCAGTAGATTAGGCAGCATCCATAAAAATGAATAAACAGTTGACATTTTGGGCCGAGACCCTTCTTCACGACTGAAAAGGAAAGGGAAGGTGCTAGAGTAAAAAGGTAGGGAGAGGGGAAGGAGGCTGGATGGAACGTGATTGGCAAAGCCAGAAGGGAGGAAAAGGTAATGTCAACTGTCTATTTATTTCCATAGATGCTGCCTGACCTGCTGATTTCCTCCATCATTTTGTGTGTGTGTTACAATCTCTTTTGGACAGCAAAATGGGAAGACAGTGATATAATGGAAGTATTTAGAAAACTTCTTAAAAAGCTGAACTTATTGTTTTCTGAAAAGCCTAAATGATGAAGACAGCAACATGTTCTTTGATGGGCAGGAGGGAATGGATAAGATCTTATCAGCATATGGGGAATATGTGAGGATAAAAGTAAAAATCCTGATGCATGGTTGAAATGCTTGATTGAATGATTGGATCTATGGACACAAATTTTAAATCCTGAGACAATTGCTGATGATTTATTTCCTGAACTTAGAAGCAAAACTGCTAAGATATACTGAGGGAAATGGATAAAGTGCAGTTCATATACTCCAATTCATATATCCAAATATGAAGATTTCTTTAATCAGTGCGGTAGAGCCCACTGTGGTACAAAATATAGTTACAATCTCATCACAGGAGGCTGCAAGGAGGCAAACAGATCTGATAAGAAACTCAAACATCCAACATTCAGTGCAATCATCAGAAAGAAAACAATGTAAACGCAGTCAGTTTGGCACGACTAGATAGGACTAGATGTTTCTGTGCTGCCATGCTCTATGATTATGACTAATAACAGAAGTAAAAGAATAAAAATAAACTGCGAAAAAGTCAGCCAAGCAAAATTAAATGACTACAAGCTCACAACGAGAAGCATGTGCCTTGCATGTGGACTGTAGTGGTTTTGTAGCGAACTCAAACCTTCGGAAAGGATGTGCAAATTCAAAATAAAAATATACTGAGGAAATGTGGAGGAACAAGAGCAAAGAGATCAGTATGAAAGGTTCAAAAGTGTCACATCCATATTATGGAAAATGTAAAGTCCAAGCATGGACTAAAAATTGGAACCATACACCTGCACAAAGTGATTAGGTGTGGAAGTTATTAGAATTACATTCAACACCCCGCTTCCCCTCCACCCAGATCAGAAAAGGCAGAAGAACCAAATCCACCATTGTAAACTTAATGCAAAAGTAGGACACCAAAACTTAAAGTAACATCATCTGGCTGATTTTACCAAAGATCTACCCTGAAAATCTGAAAAAAGATAATATGCTAAAGAATATCTCTTGAACTAAAACAACATTAGTCTAGACAAAGGATCTTGACCCATAACATGGGCTGTCTATTTTCCTCCATAGAAGTTGCCTGACCCACTGACTTCTTCCAGCAACTTGTTTTTTTTTTTGCATCATATTGGCTCTGCTCGGAAAAGATAAAATTCCAAAATTTGGACAGCCCAATGATGGCATGCAATAAGGACATGTCTTAACCATATCACAGAAAAAGAAATATTTTATTTCTGGGAAATTATGAAGAACCATGGTTGACCTCAATTAACTAGGAGATGGGTGATACAACAATAAAAATAGCAGGTAAAATGTCGGTAAAGAAGCAAAATAAACACAATCCGAACTATTGGAGATTTGAAATCATACCACCATTGATCCCAAGTACATCTGCAATTTATGAAACCAATTGAAAAGAAGAAGCTTGAATGGAACGCCAAAAGCTGGAGAAGTAAGAGTTGATGGCTAAAATCACTAAAAATACAGATTAGATGAACTTCATTGTGCTGAAAAGTCATATGGATAACTAAGAATATGGTTAGATCAAAGTCATCTGAGTCAGACATTCAAAAGGAGTAGGTCACTACTCAACAGCAAATCTAGAAGATATCAAGCCAGCATTGGCAGAGGCAGTATTGACAGCAACAGCCAGTGGAACTGAGTTTCAGTTTGCCAGGAACCTTCAGAATTAAACATATTATCAAAGTTGTGCATCAGCTCATCACTGGAAGCCATGATTAAATCAAGTCCATAAAATAGAGGTGTAAGAATTTACCACCCAATTAAATAGGGAATATCTTCTAAATGTAAAACAAATAATCTAAGAAAAAGTGTTAAAAAAGTAATGTTATCTTATTGTAAGGGAAAAGGTTGTTAAGTAGATTTAATGCATGTACAAACGTATACCAATCACTGGGATACTATACTCTATATAATTGTGTTATTCAGCAAGCATGGAATATTGAACCTCAGACGTTGGTCTATAAGACTAACTAATGAAGAGCACAGTAGAAAATGGTAAGATGCAAATACATAAATATCACACAGTGAAAGATATGATCTTGTGGAAAAGAAAGAGAAATGGAAGCTCGAGGAAAAAATGTAACAATAAGCAGAAACGTGCACAAGCTGAACTTGCGGTCAAAAGCCATCAAACCCCGAGTTCCACGCGGTCACTGCTTCTCAGGTGAATTTGTAATTCAACCTATGATTACATTTTTGCATCTTACATGCAAATTATGCTGCCTGTTTAGTTATGCATCACAGAAATGTTAACAAAATAGTGCAAAATAGTGGATTTGATTTCAACTATAAAATGTAAATAAAGGAGACTGGAATTTCCTTGACCTGCAATCTCTGAGAACCATGCATTAAAAAAGCAATACCAGTTGTCACTCCTCAGGATGTCAATCTTGCTTGAAAACAGGCTCAGAGAATGCAGTGAATGAGACAAAGTGACAAAAGTGTCATTTGCAGACTTACTCTCTCCATAAATAAATCCACTGTCTACTGTCTCAACACAGTCTGAGAATATGTCATGGTCCGGATCGGGGTCCCATTAAATTTACCTTGTTTATGTTATGATCCGGACCGTTGATTCCCTGTTTTCCCGTGTCCCTCGGCTTTGGTGATTAGAGGCAATTAACGCTCGGCTGAACCTGTAGTTTATAGTCTCCGGCTTTCAGCCGTTTGGCATGGGAGCATCTGCAAAGTCATCAAAGGTACAGCGTGCCGCTGTCATCTGGCCGGAGCAAGCCTAGTCTCTGCCAAAGCGAGTGCCGGTATTTCGCCCTTCCTCACCAGAGCAACCCAGTCCAGTTACCTCGCCGAAGCGAGCCTGCAAAGTTTCCTCATCAAGGTGGGTCCGTCAGTTAACCCGCCAGAGGGAATCAAAAACCGCTGTCTACTGTTCCCGGGTTGAGTCGAGAGCTCGCCACAACCTGAAGGCTCCAAGTCAAGTCCTGGCCCTGGTGGCATTCAAATACCAAGTCAACTCCTGGCCCTGGTGGCTTTCAAGTACCAAATCAAGTCCTGGCCCTGGTGACTTCCCAGTTCTGAGTCAAGTCCTGGCCCTGGCAGTCTGTGATTCCTGTCCTACCCCCCTGACTGAATCCCTTCTCTGCCTTTCTTGCCTCTAGCCCTCGTCTGCAGCCCTTGCCTGCACTTCGGTCTAGTTCTAACGCCGGAGCTAGATAGGTACTGTCTGGTGTGCTTTTGTGTTAGCTTGTCTTGTCTTGTCCTCGCCTCCGTGGGGTAAGTCAGGCCGTCTTGCCGTTGCCCCGCGGGGGGTCATGTCTTGTCTTGTCTTGTCCTCGCCTCCGTGGGTAAGTCAGGCCGTCTTGCCATTGCCCCGTGAAGGTTCATGAGTCCCGGCCCTATGTCCTGTACCCAAGGAGGGGTCCTGGCTCTCTGTTCTGTGTGTGAGTCCCAGCCCTATGTCCTGTACCCAAGGAGGGGTCCCAACTCTGTGTTCTGTGTATGTGTCCATGGTTCCATGTACCTGTTCTCCCGAGACCGAGGCTCTGTTTTCCATGTTCCTCCTCTCCCTAGCCCATGTCATGTCCATGCCTGGTTCTGGGGTCCGAGCCCGAGGCAAGACCTAGGTACTGGCTCCTTGCCCAGTCTCGGGCTCAGAGTCCATACCCTAGCCTCTTCATGTCTCCTCTAGTTCTGGGAGCCGATTCTGAGTCCTAGCCCAGACCCTTGGTCCCAGCCTAGTCGTAGTCCTCAGTCCTTGTCCAGTTCGCTATTCCTACTCCTGCCTTGCTCTCTTGGTTTTGAATAATAAACTAAATTTAATTAACCTCACAAGATGTGTCTTGCATTTGGGACCACCCTTGCTCCCAATGCCCCACCATTGTGACAGAATAACCCCTTCTGCGCTATCTCAGCATGAGGTGAACAATGAAGGAGGAACCTCAGGATATAATTCTTTTAATATAAATCGGGACTAAACTGTACAACACCTCTTGGAAGAGAGAATGACCCCTCCGTACCAAGTAGTATTAAACTTCTTTCGCAATCACCCTTTGAAAAAATGATTGAAATAATTCTGAAACCAGCTGGAACCTCATTTACAGCTTTAATAGTTATCCAGCTAAAATGATAGTGAATTAATTACTTCAATTGCTAACCTGATACTCTGCAGAAATACTCTACTTTTATGCACGCTTCCTGCTCTCATCTCATATTTCCTTATGTTGCAGAAGAAAGCCATTCATTTCATCAAATCCGTGCCAGATCTCAGAGCAAACCCATTCCCTTACTTATAGAGATAGAATAGAATAGTACAGCGCAGTACAGGCCCTTCGGCCCACAATGTTGTGCCGACCCCCAAACCCTGCCTCCCATATAACTCCCCACCTTAAATTCCTCCAAATACCTGTCTAGTAGTCTCTTAAACTTCACTAGTGTATCTGCCTCCACCACTGACTCAGGCAGTGCATTCCAAGCACGAACCACTCTCTGAGTAAAAAACCTTCCTCTAATATCCCCCTTGAACTTCCCACCCCTTACCTTAAAGCCATGTCCTCTTGTATTGAGCAGTGGTGCCCTGGGGAAGAGGCGCTGGCTGTCCACTCTATCTATTCCCCTTATTTCCATAATTTAATTTCATGGACATACTAAATAACTGTCCTGATTCTCCACCTGATCACTGTCATGATAGCTAATTAATGTACCAACCAGCACCCCTCTGGGATGTGAGGGGAAACCAGAGAAGCCCGGGTAATCCTTGAAGTCATTGTATGTGTGAACTGAACTAAAACAGTATTACAGGTCAGGATCAAAGCAGGTTTGCTGGGGCTGCAAGTTACCTCCTTTTAAACCCCTCCTCTGCCACTTCTACCCAGGCCCACTTCCCTAATCCTTCCATTAGCAGCCTCGCCTTCACCAGCAAAGGATCTTTGCTCTGGATTTCACTCCATTTGCCTCTCCAGAGTTACTTCTGCCTTTAAAATGTTTCTTTTCCTTTTAAAATTTTTCTTAAAACCTACTTCTGATGGAATTTCTTAACCATTCCTTTGGCTTCTCCGTGGGAATTTTTATTTAATAACCCTCCTGCAAATTGTTTTCAGTAGTCTTCTTACTTCAAAGCCTTTGTTTAAGTGTTGCAATTACTGTGTGCAATTGAGAGTTAAGGCTGGGACACCACCTCAGTGGGTTTAATTGCCCTCATATACACATCGCACAGCCCATCTTTTCAATGCTCCTGTGACATTGAAGGAGAATAGCAGAGAAGGGACAGGAGTCACCAGTGGTAACCACATTGAGCCAATATGTGACACAAAGAACAGTGTTAAGCGAGAGAAGTTATAAGCCCCAATTTACTACAGTGATTCATGTGCCTCTATCACAGGAGCAGCTGCCTGCTGGTTACAAGCCCACTGAGGAAAGCAATTGAGCTGCTTTCACCTTGGGAGATTAGCAGGGCTAGGACCGCCACTTGTTTAACCTACTTCTTTGCTTTTTCAGTGATGAATTACATGTCGACAGGTCTTCAAGCATCCTGAGGCCCCTAATAATAGGAAAATATTAGTTGCAGATTAATGCTCTGTGGGGTGGCTTTGTAGTTTAGCAATAGAAATTCCTGATGTAATTCTATTGAATTTACAACCTCATGCTTGTTTATCAATGACTTCCTTAGCTGTTCACACCGTCGACAGCAAATTAATCTGCAATTCCTAGCATTTCTGTTTGGGTCTGGGATCCATTTTTGTCTCTGCGACATTATTTAACACATCAACTATGTTGAAGATTTCACCCGCACTTTTCTTAACTCAAGACTTCAAAATTAGTAAAAATCTTCTGGCCAATACCACTTGATCTAGCCTCTAAACACATGGCCATGCTGAACTCTGCTGTCCACTCTTCACGTGCTAATTTCTGTGAACATGTTACCCATGATTGATAGCATGCAATGATTTCTGATTAATTAAGAACTTGATGTTACCTCTCTCATTCTTGTTTTCAGATTCCTGCATGGTCTTATCCTTCCCTTAGATTAATCAATGCCCTAATATATTGGTATTTCTCCAGCTTTGGCTTCTAGAACATCTTTGCTTTTGCTGCTAAGCCCCTACATTCAAGAATCCTTCCTTAATGGTCTTTGCCCCATTAGAAATCTGCAAAATTTTTCAAACAATCTATTTTTTCTAGGTCAGTGTTTGGTCATCTCCTTTGTGTCTTGGTTGGGCTATGCTCTTGCGAAGCTTCCTGGGACGTTTTGTCCCATTAGACTGCTATTTAATTGCAAGTAAAAATTGTTGTCAACATCTGTGAATACAAAAGATTCCCACCCTTCCCCAGAAAATTATCTTACAGAAGCAATTATTGTTGTTGTTGGCTGGTTGGCATCCATCTGTTTTGAAGGACAATGGGTGATAATGATCATCATCACAAGCCTGGGCAGAAGTAATGGAGATCCTGAGATGCCCAGTCATCAAGATCCCCCTCTCAGCCTCATCGGTGTAATCCAAAGGAAAGCTTATGAAGCAATATGTTGGCACCAACTTGACTGCAGGAGCTGCTGGAAGGATATTCAATAACGTCCAGCCACTGTAGGGGCTCCACTCCGGATTTGTTGTCTGGGTTTACTCCTGTAGCGACTCTCCTGAGGCTGCCCACAAGGCAATGGGGCTATTTACCCATAGCTGGGGATCTGGTTCTCGAGTATCAGGGCATGTCCACGCACCGATGGGCCTGCATGATACGTGTGCGGGGGCTAGATCTCCTCCCTGTCCTCTGTAGTTCAGCCTGAGTCCGAAAAATGTTCAGTTTCCGTGTGACACTAGACGAGGCTTCCTGTTGGAGAGGCTATGTATAGCAGGGAGAGACTTACACATTCAGCTCTCTTTTTCACAAGACTGCTAGCCAGCAGTGGTAGCTGAAAGTGAGAGCAACAAGCACTACCCACTACACTACCATACTAGATGCGTCACAACCACCATACTGACAGTAGCCATCACAAAATCCATTCCATACATGTTTACAGACAGATCATCTTCTGGTGCATCCCAAACAAGCAGAAAGACCTCTCTTGGTTGACAGTGAAAGAGGCAGACACGGCCATTACATCACTCCTAACACTCACTCTCGTCAAGATGGTTGTGGTTCTGATGAGACAATCCTTCACCACCTTGTTGATTGTGCCTTTGCAAGAAGGTCTGGAAAAGGATGCACAAGTCCTTATCAAGTTGCACATCAGGGGCCCTGTGACTAGTGCGCTGTTCCCAGTGTTACATACTGGTGCAAACTGCTTCTAGAAGATCTTCAACACAATTTTTTAAAAAAGAAGCACTTTATTCTGGCCAAAAGTGTTTGGTCTTCCAGTTTAAGGATAAGTCCATATGTGAACGCAGCTAACAGGCACATTCCAAGATGCAGGAGTCTGTGCTCAGGGACACAACTGAAGCTTGGTGCATCCGTATACTGAGGGCTCTGTGTAACAGCCCTCTAATACTTGCATTGTCTAAGGAGGAAACACGAAGATAATTGATGCATTGTCAAAAAATGAGCTTGGTATCAATGTAGAGGAAGACATCTAGTGAGTCTATTTACTAATTAGGAATAAAGTATATTTTTGCATTTAAGAAAAATCTTTTCCTGGATAAATCATCTCCTGTATGTTGAGCCACTGACTGAGTTGGTAGAACTTTCCAGTCACACACCATTAGCGAGCCTTTTCTTTTAGTGCGCCCCTGGGTTCAGTTTCCTGAAAGGAGAACAATCCACTTTTGAGGGGCTAACTGTACCTCTGAATGGCAATGACAGAAAATGATCCTCCCACCACAGCCAGATAAACTGTTCCTTCCAATGCCAGGAGTTCATAAGAGAGTGCTTCATCTTGGACTTGCCTGTTTAACTTACTCCCAAACCAATGCAGACAATGAGCTTCAAATTTGAATAGAATTGTCGCAGTTACTTCTCTGATAAGGTGGCAGTCACTAGTCTCGTGGAGAAAAACCAGGGGATTGTATTCACTCTTGTTCACTGCCATTATAAAACATAATGTTCAAGCTCCTCGGGGACATTGGCATAGCTGAGATATTTTTTGTGCTCCTGAAAATAAGATGTAACTAATCACTGCTAAAGTTTTCACTAATCTTACATAATGACCTAGATTTCCTTCAAAGTGGGATGAGTCAACTTCAACTGTAATTAGATTAAATTTATTGAAATTGTCAGATCATAGGAAATTTCCAACACACAAGGAAGCCGTTAACATGTAGTTAACTGCTAGTTGAAAAAATGTTACCCAATTTAATTCCACCTTCCAGCCTTTGATCCTTGCCATAATTTTTTCAATACATATCCAAGTATTTTCTAAATGTGGTGTAAGGTTCAGCTTCTCCTTTTCAGGCCATGACTTCCAGACCCTCATCCTCTTCCACGGGAAAACATGTTCCTTCATTGCTCCTCTAATCTTTTTACCAATTACTTGAAACTCCATGCCAAAGGGAACTAGTTCTGTTTACTTGATCTAAAACAACATACTTGAGTCTACCCACAGCCTCCTATGTTGATCTTTCCCCATAGCCATTATTTTCTAGTCCTACTAACGTCCTCATAAATTTGTAACTATTGGTGTTTTTTAAAATCATGTATAAATATTAAAAACATTTAGAACTACAGGTTTATGCATTTACTTTTGATACTGCTGGATGCATTGATAAGGCAGGGTGTTGGGACCAGAGGCGAATTAGTTCTGCTGACTGCTCTGTGATGCTTGCTTGCTCTGCTCTTCACTGCACTAAGGCTGAAGTTATGGGCCTGCTCCATCTGCTCTGGGCTTCATGTCAGTAGACTCCGTGACCTCTTGCTCCACTATGTGATGAACTGAGGCTGTGGGCCTGCTCTGACTGCTCCAGGCTTCATGTCTATGGACCAGACATCCCACCCTGCAAAAACTCATTTCAGGGAGTTAGCACCATCAATTTGCGGGAGACTCCCGGAACTTCCGGGAGGGGTGGGATGTCTGCAATAGAGTAGCTTTTTAGCAGCTAGCCGGCTAATTTAAATAACATTAACTATGCTAATGAATGAATGACAGCTGTTAAACTCACCTCAACATGTCTTTTACAGTCTTAACCCACTATGGGCAATAGAAAAGTCACTGTTGCAAACAGTGCAGCGAGCAACACTGTCATTATTTTTGACCCCTATTAGGCAGGGGTACTCTTCAATGTAGTCTAGGGTGATGTACATTTTATATTTTCTTTTTTTGGAACACTCTGCCATGGCGTGCTCTCCCTCTCTTGCTCGCTCTCTCACTCTCACGCTCCCTCACTCACTCGCTCTCAAAAAAAACGATTTCCGGGATATTGTATATAATTTGCGGGCATGAGGGAGCCACTATCAATATGCGGGAGACTCCCGGAACTTCCGGGAGAGGTGGGATGTCTGATGGACTCACTTTTATTCTAAACGCTGTTGCTTGCTTTTATTGTTTGCATGATTTGTGCTTCTTTTCTCTTTCTGCACATTGGGTGTTTGTCAGACTTTTTTGTAGGTTTCTTTGTTTTGTAGCTACCTGCAAGGAGATGAATCTCAAGGTTGTATAATGTATACATACTTTGAAAATAAATGTACTTTGAACTTTAAAAAGGAATCTACATTGTATAGTATTTTACTTACTATATTATGTGGGCACATGGCCAAGTGGTTAAGGCATTGGACTAGCAACCTGAAGGTCGTGAGTTCGAGCCCCAGCCGAGGGCAACGTGTTGTGTCCTTGAGCAAGGCACTTAATCACACATTGCTCTGCGACGACACTGGTACCAAGCTGTATGGGTTCTAATGCCCTTCCCTTAGACAACACTGGTGTCGTGGAGAGGGGAGACACAGCATGGGCAACTGCTGGTCTTCCATACAACCTTGCCTAGGCCTGCGTCCTGGAGAGTGAAGACTTTAAATTAATTATGCCTTTAAATTAATTATGGATGCCTTTAAATTAATTATGTACAATTTGTACTTGTACCCGTTAGTCACTTTCATACTACACCATGTAGAAATTAATGGCATATGGCCTAGAGTTTGAAAGAAAAACACAATGTAAATCATAGATTTGAATCTGTTGATTTGAAAATGTATTTAAGAAAGAGAGTTCTGACAAACCATTGTATCACAAATTAGTAACAACATTTGTCAGCAGTCTGAACTTATATAGGCACAGCCACAATTACTACAAGCAGGGCCACCACCTGCACAAATGCCATGAGATTTTACTGTGAACACTGTAGAAAAGACAGCAACGCAGTGGAATCCTTGCTGGATTGTTGGGAAGTTTTGCCTGTTTGTTCATCTTCCCACAAGAAAAGCCGGTTCGGGAGTAATTTGTAGCTGGATCGTCAGAAAGTAGGGCTCATACTCTTCTCACTAAAGTGAACACAGTCCCCATGGAGGTGAAGTTAACAGCACTGACCCAGTAGATTTTATATGAGTCAGTGCCTCGGCATGAGCTTCTGTGAGGTCAGTTTTAAAGGTATTCCATGAATATTTTGTTTTCTTAATTAAAAACTCATTAAACATTAACATTTTATGAAAAACAATAACGATATAATAAAATAACTCAATTTCCAGCTTTCTTTCACAGAATTGGTGGCCCATTCCAGTGAAAATGATTATGCTCAATATGCCAGATGGTCAATGGAAAGCAGGGATTGTGGGGAGGTGGTGGTGGAAATGGGTGGTTAGTTTGTGAAGTGCAGTCAGTTCCTCAATTCCACCTTTCACCTATGGAGTTAATGACCAGTCTGTTGGAGTGGGACATCAGACACACTGGAATCTGGCTTCTATCTGGTTTCATTTCTCAATGTATTCACACAGTTCTGAGCAATAAACTATCGGCAGTTCACTGTTAGCAAAGGAATCAACGGCATCACTTCCTCCCTAAATTATCTCCCTGTGAGAAGGATTTGAATTGGAATCCCTCTCCAGACTCTGGAGTCATGACTCATTCAAAAACACTTGTTGGTGTAAAAATTAACTGGACATCTAAGCCTTATACTCACACTTGGGCTGCAGTTGGCAATCTGCAGTGAAACTGACCACCTGGGGTGAACGTCTTCCCCCTCTCCTTCCACTTTACTACAGGACGTCCTATTCACAGAGTACAGTGCAGAGACTCAGCAAGGCTTCCTCTACAGATACGATCCTAACCAAGACTTTCAACAATCAAGATGGGCAATGGTGAAAGGTGAGTCTAAGTGCTAAGTCACAGGTATATCCATAAATCACTGTTGCATCATCATTATACAATCAAAAGACCTGTCACTGCCTACCTAACACACCCTACAAAATACCTTCATGACATGGATTGTAGAGGTTCAAGGAAACAGTTCACCACCATCTTCTCAAGGCAACTTCATCTTTTATTTCTATAGGAGGGTACTTTGCCAATCTAGTCAGGTCTGAGAGCAACTTCATCAGTCCCTTTTCTCTCGTACTTTCCTGTAACTCTTCTCATTCATGTGTCCATCAACTCCACCCTCAATCTCCTACCTCCTGCCCCCACCAGTGGTCATCTGTAATAACTGATTAACGGTGCATGATGTGGCTGGAAACTGGAGCACCGGAGGAAACACATAAACTAACAGGGAGACCATATAAACTCCACACAGACAGCATCCGAGGTCAGAATTGAACCTGGACCGCTGGAGCTGAGAAACAGCAGCCCTGCCTACCCTCTCAGCAACATGTACGTCCCAAAGGGTGGCACGGTAGTGTGGTGGTTAGCACAGCACTTTACAGTACCAGCAACCCGGGGTTCAATTCCCGCCATCGCCTGTAAGGAGTTTGTATGTACTCCATGTGATTGTGTGGGCTTCCTCCGGGCGCTCCAGTTTACAAAGATGTACCAGTGGGTAGGTTAGTTGGTCATTGTAAATCACCCAGTGATTAGGCTACAGTTAAATCGGGGGTTGCTGGGCAGCAAGGCTGGAAAGGCCGGAGAAGCCTATTCTGCGCTGTATCTCAATAAATAAAAATAAATGAAACATGAGTTAAGAGAAATTTCCAGATTATTATTTAAAGAAGGCTTTATTGCCAATTATTTTACCTTTGGATTTGTTGAACTTGGAATTCCACTTTAAGTATTTTGAACATGTAACTTTATTTTTGACATGGAAGTTAGGAAAACTCAATGCTTTTGTAGATATATAAAGTGTCACGTGGAGCTAAATCCCGAACCCTACCTAATGCCATACGAGTTGTAGCGATTCAAGAAGGCAGTCCACCACCTGAAAATTTTCTTATCAGCTATTTCTCAACAATAAAACTAGGAAAATCCCCTACGCTTACTTCTGCTACGTCTCCCCTCCCTAATGATCAATTGTCAGTCTTATACAAAGATCAGTGGATCCCCGCAAGGTCATATTCACGTGTGAATGAAGTTAACACTCAAAATTCTAAGGGTCCATGATTCTCCAATGAGTCTTGATAGCTATCAATAGTACCTAAATGATAACTTTTGAAAATATAGCGAGGAGACCATTTAGCAGCCTGAAATGCAAATACTTCCCTATGATTGATCAATGTATCCATAGAGCTCAATGCTTCATTAAGCCTGTCAAATAGTTATCAGTCAAAGGCAGAACACATACAACTTCCATTTCTGTAACATCTTAATGTTGAAGAACTTTTCAAGGAGATTTCAAGGACAAGGATGATATACTGATAGGTCCCCGGTTTGGATTAACTACTCCAGAACAGGCTGATGAATGAATCTGGGATCTTCTCGTTCTATTATCTAGTGCCTCAAAATACTAACCAGTTGAGAAATCAACATATGTCTTCTTTTACAAACAAATGTATGGAAAAAATGCACTGATGCTGTTTAAGAGAAACATCAGGGTTTTGTACAACTTAGTTGGCATTCTATTCTGTGATCTGGTAACTGTTTAAACTATTGAGGTTGCACAGTCTGAACTGTGCATTAGGAAGCCAAGGTAAACAACAAATGTGGAAAACGAGCTTCAGTTCTGAACAGCTGTGGTTGCTAATCCTGTGGCAAGCAAGAGCTTCACAAAGGAGAGAGGCTGGTAATCAAGAATGCCTCTGTCCTGATGTGAGTCGATGATTATTTCCCCCAGAGAGCCTCAACATTGCTTCTTCTGCAGCTGAAGCCAAGGAGTAAAATAAAGTGTCAAACAAATGTAAGAGCAGAAAAAGCCACTGTGGTTCAAAAATGAAGCATTGCATGAGAGAAAGCCATCCAGTTTAACAAGCCCACTGCTTCAATGAGCCATAATTTGGTTATCTTGGCCTCTGGCCAATCCATCGAAACTCTTTGGGGGTTGAATGCTCTGCATCTTTCTCAGCCACTCACCACACTGTTTTGTTCCCAGAAATAATTTAATCTTAGTTTTAGTATTATATTTATAGGTTTTGGAATGACTTTTAGCATAGATTTTAATTCCTTCTCCCTTCAAAGCATATTTTAAAACTGGTTTTCATTTTTGATCCTACAAGAAACAGCTCTCTATATCTTCCGCTCCTATTTTAAGGATTTTTTTTTCAAAATTATCAGTTGTTATTAGATTTCTCACAGGCATCTTAGAAAAACTGAAAATAATAAACAGAAATTTGAAACGTTATTCAACATCTGCTTTAAAAACATGAGCCACTGATAACTATTGCCTTCACTTAGACCCAGCTTCTGTTGCTAGCTGGCCTTTTTGCCACACTTCCTCCGATTCATGCTGCGGGGAAATTGAGTTCCATTCCTAGAGTAGTGCCCTTCACTGCAGGATTCACACTGACCTCCAGTGCAAGCCCCAGAGGAGAACGGGGCAGGAACGTGGTTATGATTGGGGGCAGTAGCCGATGCCTGGCCAGGAATGGGGACATGTGTGCAGCTAGGGGCTGAAATGTCACTGAGCATGGGAGCCAATGATCAGTGTGTGGCTAAGATCAGGAGTCAGAGTGTAGGAGTGTGGCCAGCAACTCTGGAGAAGCAACTCAATGCACAGAGAAGAGGCTGTGTGTTACTTTTTCAACAGTGCTCACATGGATAATTCCAAGGTTCTACTGAAATGCCAGATCCATTCTGACCTGCTCCAGTAACCCAGTGAATCTAATGACCTCACCAACTTTCTCTTCCTCTTATATTTATCTTCTTTTTACTTGTAAGAGATTTACTTTTACTATTTCTAACCTATCTTACATATGTCTAGAAATATTTCCATATTGTTTTCATTTCTTCGTGCTTTCCTTTCATATTTGATCTTATCTATTCTTGGCCATAGTTTGCACCTTTCCAAAATCTTCCAGTATTCCCAACCTCTTCCCTCATTTTGATTTTATTCCTTCTGTCGGTTATATGTTCATTGTTACTTCATTCCAAAATGTGTACATTAATTATTTGTCAAAGCTTTTGCAAAGCTCTTACAAAGAATGAATTGGCTTTATTTCTTACATCCTTCATCTACGTGAGGAGTAAAAACCTTTACATTATGTCTCTGTCTGAAAGTGTAATGTGCAAATTATAGTACTTTGTAATAAATAATATGTACAGTTAGATATTCAACAGAACAGTCAATGTAGCTTAGAAATACAATTGTGTCAGCGTAAATTAGTCAGCATGACGGCCTGGTGAAAGAGACTGTCCTGAAGCCTATTGGCCCTGGCTTTAATGCTGCGGTATTGTTTCCTGGATGGTAGGAGCTGGAACAGTTTGTGGTTGGGGTGACTCGGGTCCTTAGAGATCCTTCGGGCCCCTTTTATGAGCCTGTTGCTGTAAATGTCCTGAATAGTGGGAAGTTCATATTTACAGATGCACTGGGCTGTCCGCACCACTCTCTACAGAGCCCTGCGATTGAGGGAAGTACAGTTCCCGTACCAGGCAGTGATACAGCCAGTCAGGATGAATCAATTGTGCCGCTGTAGAAAGTCCTTAAGATCTGCGGACCCATACCAAACCTCTTCAACCGTCTGAGGTGAAAGAGGCGTTGTTATGCTGTTTCACCACACAGCCGGCATGTACAGACCATGTGAGATCCTCAGTGATGTGTATAACGAGGAACTTGAAACTGTTCACTCTCTCAACCCCAGGCCCATTGACATCAATAGAGGTTAGCCTGTCTCTGTTCCTCCTGTAATTCACAACCAGCTCCTTTGTTTTTGCAACAGTGGGGGAAAGGTTGTTTTCTTGACACCACAGTATCATAGCGATGACTTCTTCTCTGTAGGCTGTCTTGTTATTATTTGAAATAAGGCCAATCAATGTAGTATCATCTGCAAATGTAATTAGCATATTGGAGCTGTGAGTGGCGACACAGTCTTGGGTGTACAGAGAGTAAAGGAGGGGGGTAGAGATGAGGGAGCCCACTCTTACCACCTGCCGGCAATCTGACAGAAAGTCCACAATCCGGTTACACAAGGCAGGGTGAAGGCCGAGGTCTCAGAGCTTCTTGTTGAGCCTGGATAGAATTATGGTGTTGAATGCTGTACGGTAGTCCAAGTACAGCATTCTCATATAATCATCCCTATTCTCCAGATGTGTAAGGATGGTGCGCAGAGCTGTGGCTATTGCATCATCTGCCGATCGGTTGTGTCGGTAGGCAAATCATAGGGGTCCAGTGTGGGTGGTGGCAAGTTGCAGATGTAGACCCTGACCAGCCTTTCAAAGCATTTTCTTATTATTGAGGTGAGTGTGACAGGATGCCAGTCGTTCAGAAATGTTTCCTCGGTCTTCTTAGGTACTGAGACAATGGTGGATGTTTTGAAGCAGGAGGGCACTCGACACTGGGAGAGGGCGAGATTAAGAACGTCTGCAAACACACCTGTTGGTTGTGCCATGCACACCCTGAGTCCCTGCCCTGGGATGCCGTCCGGTCCCACAGAATTTCAGAATGCGACAAGAAGTCCGGATATAACCAACAGAAAGCAACGGTGAGGGCAACATGGCAATTCCACATGAAGTTAGAAACTCAATCAGATGCACCGCAACTGTGGAAGGGTTTGTATGCCACTACTTAGATCTAGCAAAACTTAAAAGCATAGGTGGCTGTGATGCTTCACTCCCAGATGAGCTCAATGCCTTTTACGCATACTTTCAAAGGAAGAATAACACTACAACTCCCCACAGCATCCAGTGACCCTGTGATTTCCATCTTAGAGGCCGATGTCAGGTCATCCTTCAAGAGAGTGAACCCTTGCAAGGCTCAGGCTCTGATGGCGTACCTGGCCAGGTACTGAAAACCAGAGCTGACCAACTGGCTGCAGTATTCAGAGATATCTTCAGCCCCTCTCTGCTTCAAAAGGACATCAGTCACACCGCTGCCCAAGAATCGCATGGCTATCACCCGGTAGCACTCACATCGACTGAGCTGAGGTGCTTTGAGCTTCTGTACCTCGTTCTGAACCTGGAACCTTTACTGTCGACTTCTTTATTGGGAAACCACTGCAGGATGAAATCAAAGAGGGAACAAGAGAACCAACTACTAACAAGCTTCTACAGATGCACTGCAGAAAGTATTCATCATGGCCCGACACTGCAATTCCAATGCACAGGTATGCAAGACGCTGCAGAGAGTAGTGGGCACTGCCTGGTCCTTCTCAGGCAGAGCCCTCCCACCATCAAGAGCAAATACGGGAGGCCATGCCTCAAGAAGGCGGCATCTGTCAGAGGCTACATTCCTAAAACCATCAGGTTTTTGAACTGACCTGGACGACTCTAGCCCGACCTCAGCAATGGAACAGTATGGTTCACCCCTTGCACTACAATGGCCTTATTTCCAATTGGGCTCTTGCATTAGCATCTCATTTTCCATTTTTCTTACTGTCTTGTATAACTTATGTAAAATTTATGCTCTTTGTGTTGTCTAAATGTACGATGCTGCTTCTAGTTTTTCTACCTCTGTCTGACCATTCTTGTTCATGTGACAACAAGCTCGACTGGACCTGACAAGTAGTAAGCAAAGTGTTAATTTCATTGTCGATGTAACTATAATGTTCAATATATGTTGCCAAGTTGTCCTTGGCTCAAAATAAAGTGAAGACAGGAACATAAAACATGAGACGTTAGGCCAAGTGACCAAAAGATTCCTCAGAGGGTTAAATCTTAAGGGGTGACTTCAAGGAAGGAAAAGGGAAAGTGATAGAGGCAATGAGGTTCAAGAAGCAGTTTCAAAGCTCAATGCTTTGACGTCTGAAGACACAACCATCAGTGGACTGAATTTACTGAAAGCTGGAGGGGCTACAGGATTCTTGAAACTATTAAAAGCTGTATTCATGATTAGAGTTATTTACAGGAGGAAGTGTTGAGCAGTACAAATAGAGCAGTTTACAAAGGTTCACGGGGTTAATTTAAATCCAGCCTAACAAGAGCCCTAGAAAATTACTTGCAGAATTTGATGAATGACCCTCGGAAACAAATAGCAATTTTGTTCCTCATCAAAAACACAAGCTTTCTTTCCCCCAAAGAGTGGCTTATAGAGTAACATCTCATATGATTAATTCCAGGCACAAACAATATCCTAAAGTGGCAGTATTATCATCTTTAGCTAACTCCACAGAAACTATCTATTCAGCATATTTTCATTGCAATGTCACGAGGTTGCCCGCAGAAGTGCGGTCATACTTTGGCAATAAGTATATCCGCTGCAGACCATTTTTTATCTTTGTCATTAAAACCCTTAAGAGGCTCAAATCATTAGATGTTCTGAGTACAATGGTGACACTGCCCTTTCAAGACTTTTCTGACTTTCTTTTTGGCATCTGATACAAAAAAGTACTACCTTGTAGGTCTCTCCAACACATGGCTAGAGCAACTGAATGCCCTGATTATACAGTTACACATCTATCTAAAAGCAAGGACAGAAGAGGAAGGGGTCAACAAACTAAACTTTCTCAGGTGGTGCACAACACGTGTCTGCAGAGAAAAAAAACCTCCAAGAGTTTTACTTCTGCATAAGATGATCAGATTAGATCACCATTCGGTCATATTTGTTTCAAAGGGGAAAACCAAAATACAGAAACCGTGCAGCAGATGTGAGGACCCCATCTTATCAGCTTGAAAGCATCAAAATTATTGCCAGCAGCTAAAAAGAGAGAATGTGAAGCATTTGCTGGAATCACTGCTAGGTGCGGAGTGATGCTGGAATTATTTATTAATGCCTCTCATTTGATTCATCCGTTTTTCTTTCTGTCATGAAGGGCTGTGAAAACTAAAAGGCTGATGATGCTATTCAGATGTTAGTAAAGTAGACTGAGAAACAAGCTTTTCGTTCCTGTGACATTCACTTCCATTCTCATCACAATTTCAAAAGATTTCTAAAACTCAGTCGAAGCTGTTTGAAAGCAAATCTGGAAAAAGGCCTTCAAGTGAGAGCATTGCACATTAGACTGGCTTATTTTTATAAGGTACTTTGCCAAAGTGAAGATAACATTCTAATTTCAGCAAAGTCGCACTAGTTTGCACACATCAAATAGTAACTGAGAAGAATCATTAGTTCATCAGTTCAAAGACTTGCTGTTTGTGGGTGTAACACTGGCAAGGACTTAGGAAAAAATTCTTCAAAGATTTCCATGACATGCTTTTTATTCTCCCAGATAGGCCATGGCTAAATGCCTGATGCGATAAGAAAGTCTCTACGTTCTGTACCGGTAAGTTACTCTAGATTTTGTGAGATCTTTGGAACGATGCCTGAGCCACGAGACACAATGACCAAATTACTGGTAATAGATACAACATTAAATGAGGGAAGAGAAGAGCAACTAAACCTGACGAGCAGGTACTTGACAGAGAAGTAGCAATATCTGCTTTGGCATTTTCTACAGTTGATATATGCACCCATTTATTTTAATTAACAGTGTCTCAAAGCCAAAGAGAGATACAGTGCCGAAATAGCCCTCTGAGTCTGTGCCAGTGATGATCTACCCATTCACACTAACACTACTCTTAGCAATTTGTTTATACCTCTGACATTCTCAACAATTTCCCTTGGATATTGCCACCCACTGCCAAACTAAACCACCCACCAGTATTTGCTTGGAATGTGAGAGGGAACTCATGTGATCACATACAAATTCTACACAGACAACACCTGAGGTCAGGATCGAATCCAGGTTTCTGTGGTGACTCCAACTACCCTACTGGGTTGCTTGACCCAGAATGTGGTGTCCCAGCTAAGCATGATCTTCAGAACATGAGAAGCAGGAGCAGCAACAGGCTATCACCCCCTCGCGTTTGCTTATTAAAATAAGCACCATTTTCCGGCAAGGCCTTTGTGATTTCCAGAAATCTATCAATCTTCGCTTTGATTGAACACAGTGACTGTGCCTCCACAGTATTCTAGAGGGGAATACTTCAAATGTTCACCATCACCCCCAAGTGAGGAAATGTATCCTAATTTTAGTCCCTCGTGGTCTGCCTTGTATTTTGGAACTGTGCCCTCCTAGTCCCAGACCCTTCAGCCAGGGGAAACATTCTCTTTATGGGTTGAGCATCCAATGATCTTAAGTCCAAACCAGCAGGATGTCAAAAGATAAACAGTTTAAACAAACTCCAACCAGGCAACATGAAGCTTCTGTATTGATGGCTTTAAATATATCACAGGGGTAATCCATTTGAAAGCTGAAGACTGTGCTATCTCAATCTAGTGTGAATGAAGCCGTAGTGATTATTCACTGAGAAAAGCCACTCAGACATGAGTCATACAATTATACTGCATGGAATGAGGCCTTTCCGCCCATCAATTCTTCAGCAAATGTCACATCAATCCTAAAGTAGCACCAATTTATACTATACACATCAAAGTTGCTGGTAAACGCAGCAGGCCAGGCAGCATCTATTGGAAGAGTTTCAGTCGACGTTTCAGGCCGAGACCCTTCGTCTAGTCCTGAGGAAGGGTCTGGGCCTGAAACGTCGACTGAAACTCTTCCAATAGATGCTGCCTGGCCTGCTGCGTTTACCAGCAACTTTGATGTGTGTTGCTTGAATTTCCAGCATCTGCAGAATTCCTGTTGTTACCAATTTATACTCCCCACATTCTCATCAGCTCTCCTGAGGTTCATGTGGATTACAAGTGTAAGCTCTGGTGATGGCTGCAATTTCTTTGAAAGGGCCCGAGCAGAATGCAAGAAGAATGGAAGTAATGAGAAAATTGTTTAGACTAAATACCCCACTATGATAAAAGAAATCCACACTGAACAACATTTATATACAGTGGCATGCAAAAGTTTGGGCACCCCTGGTCAAAATTTCTGTTACTGTGAATAGTTAAGTGAGTAGAAGATGAACTGATTTTCAAAAGTCATAAAGTTAAAGATGAAACATTCTTTTCAACATTTTAATCAAGATTAGTGTACTATTTTTGTTTTGTACAATTTTAGAGTGAAAAAAGGAAAGGAACACCATGTAAAAGTTTGGGCACCCCAAGAGATTTATTTGATCTCTCAGATAACTTTTACCAAGGTCTCAGACCTTAATTAGCTTGTTAAGGCTGTGGCTTGTTCACAGTCATCATTAGGAAAGGCCAGGTGATGCAAATTTCAAAGCTTTGTAAATACCCTGACTCCTCAAACCTTGTCCCAACAACCAGCAGCCATGGGCTCCTCTAAGCAGCTGTCTAGCACTCTGAAACTTAAAATAAATGACGCCACAAAGCAGGAGAAGGCTATAAGAAGATAGTAAAGTGTTTTCAGGTAGCCGTTTCCTCAGTTCATAATGTAATTAAGAAATGGCAGTTAATAGGAACAGTGGAGGTCAAGTTGAGGTCTGGAAGACCAAGAAAACTTTCTGAGAGAACTGTTCATAGGATTGCTAGAAAGGCAAATCAAAACTCCCGTTTGACTGCAAAAGACCTTCGGGAAGATTTAGCAGACTCTGGAATGGTGGTGCACTGTTCTACTGTGCAGCGACACCTGCACAAATATGACCTTCATGGAAGAGAAATCAAAAGAAAACCTTTTCTGCGTCCTCACCACAAAATTCAGCATCAGAAGTTTGCAAGGGAGCATCTAAACAAGCCTGATGCATTTTGGAAACAAGTCCTGTGGACTGATGAAGTTCAAACAGAACTTTTTGGCCACAATGAGCATAGGTATGTTTGGAGAAAAAAGGGTGCAGAATTTCATGAAAAGAACACCTCCTTTGGGCTAGTGTTGCAGCCAGTGGCACAGGGAACATTCCACTGGTAGAGGGAAGAATGAATTCAATTAAATACCAGCAAATTCTGGAAGCAAACATCACATCGTCTGTAAAAAAGCTGAAGATGAAAAGAAGATGGTTTCTACAACAGGATAATGATCCGAAACACATTTCAAAATCCATAATGGACTACCTCAAGAGCCACAAGCTGAAGGTTTTGCCATGGCCCTCACAGTCCCCTGACCTAAACATCATCGAAAATCTGTGGATAGAACTCAAAAGAGCAGTGCATGCAAGATGGCCCAAGAATCTCACAGAACTAGAAGCCTTTTGCAAGGAAGAATGGGCGAAAATCCCCCAAATAAGAATTGAAAGACTCTTAGCTGGCTACGGAAAGCGTTTACAAGCTGTGATACTTGCCAAAGGGGGTGTTACTAAGTACTGCCATGCAGGGTGCCCAAATTTTTGCTTTGGGCACTTTTCCTTTTTTGTTATTTTAAAACTGTAAAAGATGGAAATAAAAAAGTAATCTTGCTTAAAATATTAAAGAAATGTGTCATCTTTAACTTTATACCTTTTGGAAATCAGGTCATCTTTTATTCGCTAGGCTATTCACAGTAACAGAAATTTTGACCAGGGGTGCCCAAACTTTTGCATGCCACTGTAGACATGGCTTTGATTCTCTCTCTGGTAGTTATAAATTACTCAAGTTTCACACCTGAGATGTGAATCACTTAATTAAGTTTCAATCTGTAACTCACTCCCAGATTTTACTTTATCGATATTTCAGCTTCTCAATTATATTACAACTGAATAGAAGTACTCCTGTGTATTCATCCTGGAGCATAAACATGATTTGAAACCCTCAATTAGATTCCAGCTTGAACTCGAACCCCAGATGGCCGTTATTTCTCATTGGCTGCAAAGCATTTTGGGATGTGCTGAGGTCATTAAGGGTGCTGCACAAATTGAAATTCTTTCCTTGCATATACATATATATGCAGGAAAAATCTGCAGCATGTGAACTGCGAGACAAAGCCCAATCCTTGCAGAGCACAAGCCTGAATAACATTGGCAGAGGGCAATGGAATATTTCATCCCAAAGAAATTACTTTCATTGGCTTTTAGTTCTCTCAATATCTTGAAGGATTTGAAATAAGAGCACAACCTAACAAAGCTTTTGATAGGACTAATGTTTTATTTCTATTTCATTGCACTGACTGTATGGGAAACACGGGGTTAAACTAAAGCAAATTTCAGAATTAGCATAATCATTTATTCTTGTCCATTAACGTTGACATGTCATTCATTACAGACTCTAAATCCAGTGACAGCATGGAATGAACAATCCTTAAAAAGCCTTCACTTGATTTCAAAATGGTCCTTTCCTTTACCTTCCCTTTGACATTCAATTTAATGCGCGACAGATTAATAAATGAGATGGAAGCGTGTCATAATTGACCACTGTATTGTTCTCTCCTAAAGAAATCTCTCTTGGAAAGTGGAAACACTTTAAGTCTGTGACACTTATGCAGGCGGAGGTCCTGATGGATTTTTGTTCTTTATGGAAAATAATACATTTTATACTTATATTCCTGTCATTAAGTCATACAGCAAGGAAACAGATCCTTCAAGCCTACTGAGACTGTGCTGACTATTGAGCACTAAATTATACTGATACTTCCTTTTTTTTTAATTCGTTGTTTATTTAATGGCATGCAGTGTTGCAGTGCTGTGTAGGACCTTTTGGTCCTTTGAGCCACACTGTTCAACAACCCCCCCAATTTAATCCTAGCCTCATCATGGAACAATTTACAACAACCAAATAACCTACCAACCGGTACACCTTGGGACTGTGAGAGGAAACCGGAGACCCAGAGGAAACGCACGTGGTCACGGGCTGAACATACAAACTCCTTACAGCCAGCAGCAGGAATTGAACCTGGGTCTCCTGTACGGTAACGGATTGTGCTAACCATTATGCTACCATATCAGCCATTTCACACTGCGTTTCCATCATCTCCCCCCAGATTCTATCAGTCAGAGGGACTCTGGGGCAATATACAGTGGCAAATTTACCTACCAGTTCATACGTCTTTGTGATGTAGAGGACCTGGGGAAACTCAGGAAGCCACAGAAAGAAGGTGCAAACTCCACACAATCAGCATCGGAGGTCAGGACTGAACCCAGCTCACAGGATCTGTGCGGCAGCAGCTGTTCCAGCTATGCTACAGTGCCACCCCATAATAAAATAATACTGTCCCTTGCAACTCCTGACAAATTCCGTGCTGTTTAGAAAACAAAGAATCCGTACAGTACTGAAGCAAAGCAAATACGTTGAGGAAAGCAGACTAATGTACTTCACCTTTAAAAAATGTCCCTTTTTATGGTATTCTTATCACAGTTCTCTGTTGGTATTAGCTGTGGGCTATCAGTAATGTTCTTGCCTCTAACTTAGGTGGGTCTGAATTCAGCACACCAGAGACTCAGTCATATAATAAAGAACCAGGCCCTTAGTCGCACCGTCCATGCAACTTATCAAGTTCCTATCTGAACTAATCAATTTGCCAGCACTTGATCACTTTTCTTCTATGCCTTGACCTTTCAAGCGCTCATCTAGATACTCCTAAATCATGAGGTTTTCTGCCTCCACCACCTCTTCAAGCAATGCATTCCAGATTCCAGCTGCCCTCAGGCTGAAAACAAAACCTTCCTCAGATTGTCTCCACATTGTTTACTGCTTACTTGTAATCTATGCCCTCTAGGTTTGACACTTCTTCTGTGGGGAAAGGTGGTTGACTGCCTATTAATGCCTCTCGATGCCATCTAGGCTAACATCGACACAGCACTGTTGCAGGAAAGTTGCTTCCATTATCAGGGACTCCCACCACATAGGCCATGCTCTGTTTTCGCTGTGCTATCAGGAAGGAGGTACAGGAGCCTCACAACTCACACCACCAGGTTCAGGAACAGTTATTACACCTAAACCATCCGGCTCTTGAACCGGGGGGATAACTTCACTCACCCCATCACCAAACTGTTCCCACAACCTTTGCACTGACTTTCAAAAACTGTTCATCTCATGCTCTTGATATTTATTTATTTACTTTTTGTTTGTATTTGCACAGTTGGTTGTCTTGCACATTGCTTGCTTATCCATCCTGAGGGTGCAGTCTTTCATAGTGATTCTTGAATTTACTATGCATGCCACAAGAAAATGAATCTCAAGAGTTGTATACTCTGGAAATATGAGTTTGTAGCTATTAGTGAAACATGGTTGCAGGAGGGGTGTGATTGGCAACTAAATATTTCTGGATTTCATTGCTTCAGGTGTGATAGAATCGGAGGGGCAAGAGGGGGAGGTGTTGCATTGCTTGTCAGAGAAAATATAACAGCAGTGCGTTGGCAGGATAGATTAAAGGACTCACCTAGGGAGGCTGTTTGGGTGGAATTGAGGAGTGGGAAAGGCGTAGTGACGCTTATAGGGGTGTATTATAGACCACCTAATGGGGAGCGAGAATTGGAGGAGCAAATTTGTAAGGAGATAGCAGATATTGGTAGCAAGCATAAGATTGTGGTTGTGGGGGATTTTAATTTTCCATACATTGACTGGGAAGCCCATTCTGTAAAAGAGATGGATGGCTAGGAGTTTGTAAATTGTGTGCAATATAGTTTTTTGCAGCAATACATTGAGGTATCAACTAGAGAAGGAACAATGTTGGATCTCCTGTTAGGGAATGAGATAGGGCAGGTGACAGAGGTATGTGTTGGGGAGCACTTCGGGTCCAGTGATCATAATACCATTAGTTTCAATATAATTGTGGAGAAGGATAGAACTGGACCCAGGGTTGAAATTTTTGATTGGAGGAAGGCTAACTTTGAGGAGATGCGGAAGGATTTAGAAGGAGTGGATTGGGACAATTTGTTTTATGGGAAGGATGTAATAGAGAAATGGAGGTCATTTAAAGGTGAAATTTTGGGGGTACAGGATCTTTATGTTCCTGTTAGGTTGAAAAGAAAGATTAAAAGTTTGAGAGAACCATGGTTTCAAGGGATATTGGAAACTTCGTTTGGAAAAGAGAAGGATCTGCAATAAATATAGACAGCTTGGAGTAAGTGAGGTGCTCGAGGAATATAAAGAATGTAAAAAGAATCTTAAGAAAGAAATTAGAAAAGCTAAAAGAAGATATAAGGCTGCTTTGGCAAGTAAGGTGAAAATAAATCCAAAGGGTTTCTACAGTTATATTAATAGCAAAAGGATAGTGAGGGATAAAATTGGTGCCTTGGAGAATCAGAGTGGATGGCTATGTGTGGAGCCAAAAGAGATGGGGGAGATTTTGAACAATTTCTTTTCTTTGGTATTCACTAAGGAGAAGGATATTGAATTGTGTAAGGTAAGAGAAACAAGAAGGGTAGTTATGGAAACTATGATGATTAAAGAAGAGGAACTACTGGCGCTTTTAAGGAATATAAAAATGGATAAGTCTCCGGGTCCTGACAGGATATTCCCTAGGACCATGAGGGAAGTTAGTGCGGAAATAGCAGGGGGTCTGACAGAAATATTTCAAATGTCATTAGAAACGGGGATGGTGCCGGAGGATTGGCGTATTGCTCATGTTGTTCCATTGTTTAAAAAGGGTTCTAAGAGTAAACCTCCAATTATTGGCCTGTGAGTTTGATGTCAGTGGTGGGTAAATTGATGGAAAGTATTCTTAGAGGTGGTATATATAATTATCTGGATAGACAGGGTCTGATTAGGAACAGTCAACATGGATTTGTGCGTGGAATGTCATGTTTGACAAATCTTATTGAATTTTTTGATGAGGTTACTAGGAAAGTTGACGAGGGTAAAACGGTGGATGTTGTCTATATGAACTTCAGTAAGGCCTTTGATGAGGTTCCACACAGAAGGTTAGTTAGGAAGGTTCAATCATTAGTTATTAATATCGAAGTAGTAAAATGGATTCAGCAGTGGCTGAATGGGAGACACCAGAGAGTAGTGGTGGATAACTGTTTGTCAGGTTGGAGGCTGGTGACTAACAGTGTGCCTCAGGGATCTGCACTGGGTCCAATGTTGTTTGTCAGATATATATTAATGATCTGGATGATGGGGTGGTAAATTGGATTAGTAAGTATGCAGATGATACTAAGATAGGTGGAGCTGTGGATAATGAAGTAGGTTTTCAAAGCTTGCAGAGAGATTTAGACCACTTAGAAGAGTGGGCTGAAAGATGGCAGATGGAGTTTAATGCCGATAAATGTGAGGTGCTACATTTTGGTAGGACTAATCAAAATAGGACATACATGGTAAATGGTAGGGCATTGAAGAATGCAGTAGAACAGAGGGATCTAGGAATAATGGTGCATAGTTCCCTGAAGGTGGAATCTCATGTGGATAGGGTGGTGAAGAAAGCTTTTGGTATGCTGGCCTTCATAAATCAGAGCATTGAGAATAGGAGTTGGGATGTAAAGTTGAAATTGTATAAGACATTGGTAAGGCCAAATTTGGAGTATTGTGTATAGTTCTGGTCACCGAATTATAGGAAAGATGTCAATAAAATTGACAGAGTACAGAGGAGATTTGCTAGAATATTGCCTGGGTTTCATCTCCTAAGTTACAGAGAAAGGTTGAACAAGTTGGGTCTTTATTCTTTGGAGCATAGAAGGCTGAGGGGGGACTTGATAGAGGTATTTAAAATTATGAAGGGGGATAGATAGTGTTGACGTGGGTAGGCTTTTTCCATTGAGAGTGGTGGAGATTCAAACAAGAGGACATGAGTTGAGAGTTAAAGGGCAAAAGTTTAGGGGTAACGTGAGAGGGAACTTCTTTACTCAGAGAGTGGTAGCTGTGTGGAACGAGCTTCCAGCAGAAATGGTTGAGGCAGGTTCGATGTTGTCATTTAAAGTTAAATTGGATAGATATATGGACAGGAAAGGAATGGAGGGTTATAGGCTGAGTGCAGGTCGGTGGGACTAGGTGAGAGTAAGGGTTCGGCATGGACTAGAAGGGCCGAGATAGCCTGTTTCTGTACTGTAATTGTTATATGTTATTATATGGCTATACGGTGACATATAAGTACTTCGATAATAACTTATTTGAACTTTTAAGATTGCAGTGAAGGATTAGATGTTAAAACACAAAAGATGTTATAACACAAAAGATGAACAATGTAGATCACCAACATTTCATTCGAAGTTGCACTGATGATGTTGCTCAGCTGAGTAACAAAACATCTGCAAGCTAACAAGCCAGCTCGGTGAGCCACTCAACAGCCACACATAAGATCCTGTTAGTTGGCAAACAGAGAGCAGGGAATCCTCATCAAACTTATCACAGTAATAATAAATTTCAAGCTATTTTTGTTTCTACCAACCGGAGGTGCCGAGCTCTTCTGTGTCTTACAGGAACCTTCCTTCACACCTCAGCTGTTCCAACAACTTACTTCAGTGGGAGCTAAATATCACTTTGTACTGGGCCTCCATTGAACTGAGACCAAACTATTAAAATTCACAGCAACACACACAAAATGCTGGAGGAACTCAGCAGGCCAGCCTGCATCTATGGAAAAGAGTACAGCTGACGTTTTGGGCCGAGACCTTTCATCAGGACTGGAAAAAAAGATGAGGAGTCAGAGTAAGAAAGTGGGGGGAGGGAAGGAAGAAACACCACTTTACTTCACCCCTCCTCCTTCCCCTCCCAGTTTCACCTATCACCTTGATATACTTCCTTCCCTGGTGTTGTTTCGATTTCCAGCATCTGCAGATTGTCTCTTGTTAGTATTAAAATACACATATTCTTTTAAGCACTTAGCCAATGGCCTGACCAACTAAGTGTTAAAAATTTCACCTTATTTTGTGATATTTTTCTTTCCTCCAAATCTTTCCTTCCCCTTGATGGTACAATACCAAATTGTATTGTACACAAAGAACAAGTTAATTCACTGACTTATTTACCATAAAAGAAAGCAGCAAATCAACCTCACTAAATGACTTCTGGCCTTGTGCTAACTTGCTTAGACTTTGAAAAGCTGGAAGGGTTGCAGTTGTCACTGATAAAGCGGTTTCTCTTCTCATCTCTTGCTATTGCTACAGGACGGTAAGTTGGAGCCATGGCAGGTCAACGCTCCAGCCGAATGGAACAATGACAGCACTGAACAATACACACAAAAGATGCTGGTGAACGCAGCAGGCCAGGCAGCATCTATAGGAAGAGGTACAGTCCTGACCAAGGGTCTCAGCCTGAAACGTCGACTGTACCTCTTCCTATGGATGCTGCCTGGCCTGCTGCGTTCACCAGCATTTTTTGTGTGTGTTGCTTGAAATTCCAGCATCTGCAGATTCCCTTGTGTTTGCGAATGACAACACTGAAATGGATTTGAATGCTATGATAAATCTAGAACAGGTATGCAATGAGGAAGTGAGGAACTGTGGAGAGGGCTAGAAAGCACATCCCCAACCTGCCTTGAACTCGTGATGATGAGCTGTTACATTGAGACTGGTGCAGGAGGACTGTTCCACTGGGGCTTCCCTGATTTTCACACAGAAAAGCACAGAAGCAGTAACCTATTGCGAGCACTGACTTTGGCCCTGGTCCCATTCAGAGCACGCACTGATGCGTTTACTGAGGAGCTGCAAATATGATCAAATGTTGTGCATCATCCACTCTGCTTCGAGGGTGGTGAACCTGAGGAATTCATGGCCACAGGCCGCTGTGGAAGCCAAGTCATTGGGTATATTTAAAGCCAATGTGGAGCTCGGGGCATCGAAGTTGGAGTTCAATTCTGGTGTGGTCGGTAAGGAGTTCATATATTGTCCTCATGACAGCGTGGGTGGTCCGGTTTCCTCCCACTGTCCAAAGATATGCCAGTTAGTAGGTTAATTTGTCATTGTAAATTATCCCATGATTAGGCTAAGTGGGTTGCTGGGCAGTGCAGATCGTTGGGTTAGAAGGGCCTGTTCAGAGCTCTATCTCTAAATAAACTGATGAACAGCTGGATTGCAATGGTCCTGCTTTCTCTGAACGGGTCATGCCTCTGGAATATTGCACAGGACTTGCAAGATGCCAATGTTGAAACTGTACTGGGACAGCTTGGCTTGAGGTGCAGCTCGATCTCCAGTACCCCTGTCAGAGCATTGTCTACTCCCAAACCTTTTCTGCTTCCAGGTCCTCAGCTGTTGCTGACACATGGAGTAAATGGAATTGTTTTCTGTGATGTTGAGGATTGCAAGAGAAAGGCGAGATGTATTGTTTCATTAGCACTTCAGCTAAACGTGGTTTCAAATGTTTCAGCAATTATATAACATTCACACATGGACTCTATCATTGGGATTTGAGATGTACTAGGTGCCTCCCTCACCCACCAGTTCAAGGTCAAAACTGAGTTTATTGTCACCTCACAAGCACATGTATGAACAGGTGCAAATTAAAAACTTAATTGCAGCAACACCATCAGGGTACATAGCAGCATATAAGCTGCAATTCACAAGATTACATAAATAAACATACATAAATTAAACACAATTTTTACAAGGAAGAATACAATTAGAATCAACAAACTCATTCGTAAGGCCAGTGATGTTGTGGGGATGGAACTGGACTCTCTGACGGTGGTGTCTGAAAAGAGGATGCTGTCCAAGTTGCATGCCATCTTGGACAATGTCTCCCATCCACTACATAATGTACTGGTTGGGCACAGGAGTACATTCAACCAGAGACTCATTCCACCGAGATGCAACACACAGCGTCATAGGAAGTCATTCCTGCCTGTGGCCATCAAACATTACAACCCCTCCCTTGGAGGGTCAGACACCCTGAGCCAATAGGCTGGTCCTGGACTTATTTCCTGGCATAATTTACATACTACTATTTAACTATTTATGGTTTTATTACTATTTAATTATTTATGGTGCAACTGTAACAAAAACCAATTTCCCCCGGATCAATAAGGTATGACTATGACTATGACTATGACTAAAAAAGTGTACTTTAGCACCTTGAACAAAGTAGTCATAGTGTTTATTAACTATACTGACTTGGGTTGTACTGGTTGGCTCAAGGTCAAATAGATGAAGGGAAGCCACTGTTCTTCAACCCTGTTGCGTAGGACTTCAGGCTTTTGTAGTTAATGAATTTCCCACCACCATTCCCAACCACAGTTTGGAGGGTTGAAGAAACTTGAACTGTTCCAGGGTTGTGGCCCTGGCAAAACTCAAAATGAGCATTGGTGAACAGTGGTTAAGCAAGAAAAGTGCCTATCATTGAAAGCAGGTTGGTCAGATGGTAACTGCAGGATGAATTTGTCCTGCTTATGATGCTTTCTAATGGTGTCAGACCTCAGAGGAAGAGACCGCTACTGCCCATATTTCAGCAAATTGATTTCACATTGAATGGGCTATGATATGATTACAAAATATCTCAATCATAATCAGACAGAGCTTCAGATATATTTCATAATTCTGTGGAAATTCTTAACTTGTGAGTGAAAAAATGATCAATCACTTTTAAAGGGCATGTGGATACATTTGTTTATGGAAGAGACTTTTAAGACAGATGCAATTTATTCATATACAAACAAGAACAATTGCTGAACAGGTCCTGCAACCCAGGGAAGCCCTATTGCATCTATCAATAACCTGTGTTTCAGAATCAGTCGTCTTGGGAGTCCATCAATTTACCGGAATTAAACCATGTGGCAAGAGGAGGGGCAAGCAGGAACTGGGAGTGGGGAGGAAAGAGACCACACCCCCTACATCACTCCCATCCCCATGATGGCCAGTGGACAATGCACCAGGACACAAAACAACTATTTTAGTTGCTGATTCCACTATGCAAATTGTAGTAGCATCTCTAACTCAAAGAGTTGCATTCTGCATTGTCCTGGTGGTTAAGAGGTCTAGTCCAAGGGTTCAGTGGAGAGTGGACTGGCATGCATAGGGCAAGGATCAAAGTAAGAGGCTTACCTTAGCATGTGTCCCCATCCAACGCTGCAGTGTTAAAATAAGGTTGTCCCAGGGGTGCACAAAAGTGCTTTCTCTCTGGGCAACTTGGTCCAGTTTTCCCAAAAATGCTCCAAAAAGATAATTGCAAGAGAACCAGCATCATGCTGTGCATGAAAGCTGCAAAAATCGCAAGGAGGAATCATTCTGGAAAGTGTTGTGTCTAATTTCTGTTGGGACACAATGTGGTCCAAAAATGGTCCACATGTCACTCTTCACAAAGTCCATTTCCAATTGCGCAAGGCTGACAAAAAGAAAAGAGTTGTGCAATTGAATTTCTGTTCCTCCGTCTCATGATGTTATTCCACTTCCATCAGTTTCAAGCTCAGTAACTGCTCCCAGTCAACATTCTGTGTGGGTGACTGTTTATAATGATGCTAATGTAGCTCTCTCACTGTCAGACTCAATAACTCCTCCCAGTGAGTGTCCTATGTTAATGAATGCATTTCTATTGATGTTAATGAAGCAGTATCAGACTCAATAACACCTTCAAAAATGCTTCTATTGTCATTACCGGCAATCATCATTAAAAAGTTGCAAAGGAAATGATCTTATTAATAATAACTTTTTGCAGTGTTTGACCTTTGAAAAAGAACTGAACAGCAGGGATTCCTCCAGTGTGCATCACAAGCAAAAGGTACAGATGTGTGCATCACAATTCTACAGAGTGCGGTTTTAACTGCTGAGAATGAAAGCTTGAAACAGCATCAATTAAGGCTTCACAATAAAATGATTCTGTGCATTCCTGAAGGACATTGTATTCATTAAGTAGAGTTTAAGCAGTCATTTCCACTTGTTTATAATAAACAGGCAGTGACGCAAATCAAAGCTGCATGATATTATTGCCTCAGATATGGCCCTTCCTCTTTTAGCTCTGCCCCTGCAAGTTAGGAGCGGTTTGCCAAAATGAAAATTCCGAGCTATTCCTTCGAAGCTGATTGTTTTCTCTGCCCAGACCATGCACCACAAGGAGGGGCTATTCAGCAGCATTTACCACTCATCCCTGTCTGAAAGTGCTCCCTCTCCAATCCTGCCTGTGGCATACCAGAACAGCCTTTAAAAGCCAATCACTCACCAGGTGGCCACTACTAAGTTCTAAACTGTCTTCTCGTTCCTTTAAAATGTACAAGTACCTGGTATTGAGGAAAACAAATCCCATTTCTTTCATGTAATAGGTAGCAACTTATATAGGATTTGGAACCTGTTTACTGTCTGTGTCATGCTGTGTAAATATCAGCCATGTGTTATGGGGAAGATCAGAGAGAACAGTTTATGATAAGATTTCCCATAAGATGAACTTTCTTTGCTAAAGCCCTGAATTTCCATCAAAGTAAACGTTGGATACATCTTCCTTGTCCAGCATGTATCCAGGCCATATGCTAATTAGAAGGCAACACACACAAAATGCTGGAGGAACTCAGCAGGCCAGGCAGCATCTATGGAAATGAATAAACAGTCGACGTTGAGGGCCGAAACCCTTCATTAGGACCTGTGGCTGTAGTAGCAGGTCTGGGTGAGTGCATGGTCAAAGAGTCAGACAGCAGCAGAGATCACAGAGGGGGTTTCACTGAGATGTCGTTGAAGAGAAAATTTAAAATTCTTCGGGGGTAGGCATCCCTTGCGGAGACTTCTCATTGTAGTAGTAAAGTGCTATTTAGAAGGACTTGTATGAAGATATCGTTCCATGGGGAAGATGATCAGGGGGATGTTCTTCTGTTGAGACCTCTTTAGATTCGTGCCATTGAACAAAGTGTATTGTTGAAATGCAATAAAATCTATTTTCTTTAAGATTAGTAGATCTCATAGTTTAAAAATAAATATGATTGAAAGAATTAAATGGGAAAAATAAGCAAGAATTTTTCAAGAAAATGACTTCATGTCTATGTTTAATTTTATTATAGTTTAGAAAAAATTCAGCTTGTAATGAAAAGAATTGGCAAATGTATGGTGTCAAATATTAAAATCAAATATTAAAACTGCTGAAGATAGATTAAGCCTATATATCATTTGTGTTTGATCTGCCATTTTTATTTTGCTCTGAATTGTCGGCCCATTCTTCATGTGGCCGGATAGCTTAGTGGTTAGCACAATGCTTTACCGTACCAGCGACCTGGGTTCAATTCCCACCACTGTCTGTAAGGAGTTCTCCCCATGAATATGTGTGGGCTTCCTTCGGGTGCTCCGGTTTCCTCCTACAATCCAAAAATGTACTGGTTGGTAGGTTAATTGGTCATTGTAAGTTGTCCCGTGATTAGGTTGGGGTCGCTGGGTGGTGTGGCTCAAAGGGCCGGAAAGGCCCATTCCACACTGTATCTCAATAAGGAAATAAATTCAGCTGTGCAGTCATTTCTCCAGTGCTGCGATCTCCATGATCAGAAGGAAAAGACTGAAATATCATCTGATATTGGAAAATGGTCACATTACAATGGATAAAGCGTCAGGAAAAAGGCATTTACAGACTCAGATCACAACTGCAATTGTTTTGTGTAGCCAAACGTCTAACCCCCAAAAATAGCAAACGGTCATCAGACATAATGGAGCAATGAGGAATCTGAATGTGCCATGATAATAAACTCCAGACAACAAGCTGGAGGTTGGATGTGGGTCCATCTGATCCTTTGCTCCACCAAAGAGCTCAAGGACATTCAGTAATGTGTTGACTAAATTCAAAGATTTGTAGTACATCTATTATCGGGTATGTATGCAGTATACAACCCTGAAATTTTTCTTTCCCATAGACATCCCGTTCAAAGAAAAACATCAAACATCAAACCCCTTCCCCCATGCGCAAAAAAAATCATACAAACGGCAACAAAAAAAACAGGCAAAAACACAGACTATAAAACACAAAAGGCATATTTCAGTTCAGTTCAGCTCAGTGTTCATTATTTCCAGGCTGTCCCAATTCAAAAGTCACCCAAAAATAGTAACAAAAAAAGAGTGACCAGAACTAGAACTAAAAAGTAGAACATATCATGAACCTGAATTAGAGTCCAAATCTACAATCCACATCAATTGAACCATCTTCCAACAGTATTGAGGGAGAATGAGATCACTTGAACGGCGGGGCAAAATGCACATTTAATTATATTAGTTATTATACTGACCCCTCATCTTTATTTCAGTCATGGCACGTAAATTCGGACTGACTCATTCATTTGAATAAATTTGCTGACCTTGTAGAAAGGAAACTGAGTGAAAGGGATTTGCTTTATTTTCTCTGTCTTGTTTAATTAAAGTCCATTTTAGTTAATATACATGGGTTTAAGAGAGTTTATTAGTTTTAACATTATTTGCTATATTAAGGTTTTTATTAAATGTTTCATTGAGTGATTATGTAAAAGATTTCTAACTAATGAAGTCAGATGACCATTGGGTCAATCAGCAGCCAAGTCATTATTTGTTGATTGGCCTACTCTGGATCAGGCTGACAGAACAATGGAAGCTGCACAACCACCAGAGATACACATGAGACACAGCCTGAGTCAAAGACCATCTGGCCAACTGTGATTTTATTATAATATCTTGCTTAAAAGGTATATCTTTACACAAGGAATGGTTGATATGGCAGTGGGATGTGATTTACTGACATGGTGGACAATCAAGACATCATTGGTAACATAGACTATAGAACCGTAGAGGAGCGTACAGGCCCTTTGGCCCATGATATTGTGTTGACCTTTTAACCTACTCTAAGATCAGTTTAACCCTTCCCTCCCCTATAGTCCTCCAGCTGAGGATTTTAAAGGTATTCTCATCTGAAGGGAAAATGCCTCCTTTCTTTCTGTTCATGGGAAAGAGAGGACCAAGGTCAGCACAAGCAATCTCTTCATTCATTAGACATGCCTCATTGAGCATATTCACTTTGTTAACAGTAATTACTTCTTTTCTCTTTCAGTGATTTTCTTCCCTCAACTTGCCAGTCATGTTGCTAATGAGTATCGCAAATACAAACTACTGTATTTTAAGAAACTGATCTGATAAGGCTCGGCAAGAGAGCAATTCACTCTCCAGGAATGTAACATATAGTACAGGCATTATCTTATAGATCCCATCCATTTAGCACTGGCTCAAGAACCCAGGGACATTTGCAAATGTTTGTCATGCTGACAACATTTCTCTTCGCTTGCCACACCTTTTCATTTACTTAAACTCTCAGACTCCAACCAACCTCCCTCCAAAACACAAATCTCCTCCATAGCAACAGAGGGGGCTTTCTAAAGAGACAAACTTGGTATTTATCATTTAGTATAATCAAATACCTACTTGATATGTTAAAATTCTGGTTGCCACAATGTCTCTTGGACCAATCATGTCCACAAAACATCATGCAGGAGTCTAGGATAATATAGCAAATTTAACTGTGAGCAAGTTTGACCAAGTTGATTGTTGCTACAGCAAGAAGCTGTTCAACAGAGTAATGTGAATAGCCAATTTAATTCACTTTTTTTCTGTCATTACTCATACAAAACTCTCCTGTTGGTGTGATATCCAACAACTTTCCTCAGTTCTGTAACTTCACCACCCTAACCTTTTAAAAAAATCTATTTTATTGATAATATATACAGTAAATATATTTTGGACAGTCTTCCTCAACATTCATTACACCATCAGTTCAATACATTCTCTTACAATGCCTCAACAGCAGGTTTTAAACAATGCATTTATGAAGTGTAAACTCCCTTCTCTATTCTGTCGTTCCTCATATCCCATTACCTTCATCTCTCCTTTAAGACCTTTTCAGATTGAGATTATTCATAAAACTCCATTCCTGTCTTAGTGAGCATTTTACTAGGGCAGAATCAGAATCAGGTTTATTATCATCAGCGTGTGTTGTGAAATTTGTTAACTTAACAGCAGCAGCAGTTCAATGCAATACATAATCTAGAATGCAGGAAAATAAAATAATAACAAATAGGTAAATCAATTACAGTATATGTATATTGAATAGATTAAAAATTGAGTGCCAAAAAACCCCAGAAATAACATATACTAAAAAGTGAGGTAGTGTTCACGGGTTCAATGTCCATTTAGGAATTGGATGGCAGAGGGGAAGAAGCTGCCATTATTACACCTCCATTATGTGGTGTCACCTGATTACCCAAAGCTACCTCATGGGGTTGATTGTTGCGAATGATTTAGCCATAACAGTTATTAAAGAAGCGCAAGCATTCTCCCTGATATCCTGACCTAAAGCTTCCCAAAATCAAGATCCAAAAATAAACAAATTATCAATTAATTTCTATATGTGAAAATCATACTTTAGTAAACTCAATTGCATTGTCTATCAACTGCTTTGGATACCCATAGGAGATGAAAAGTGATGATCTGATATTTTTTTCTTCTTTCCAAATAATCGCAGTATAAAATCAATATATTTATTTAGAACTTTTCAGTTTCCTTTCACACTTAAACGTAGTGAGAGGCATTTCAGGTAGGGTTTCCTGACCTACAGGTGGAAACATGTAACTGTTCAATCTGCAGGTTTTTCTCAAACGGCAATAAAAATGTCTCTGCTCTCTATCTGCGCTACCTCTGGAATTTATGTCCTCAATGAAGTTCCACCTTAAGAATAAAATAATACATGACGTAATGTCCCTGGAATAATACAACAGTCCGAAAAATGCCTAATGTCAAACAAGATTCATGAAAATGTCTTCAGAAGCATTGGTTATTAATGCATGAAAGATGGTCACATTACAATGGAAAATGCATTCAGGAAAAAGAAAATCCTCATTGAATATACAGCATTCATATCAAAGTAGGAAGGAAATGAAAACAATTCAATATACTCCCTTCTGTGCATCTAAGTGAATTGAATGCACTGAATAGTTTCCCAATAAGTGAACTGTAATGAATCCCCATACCCATGTTAGTGAGGTAAACAATGTTTCCTGCTGTAAAGCATCTCTACAGTATGAATAAACATGCAGGAGGATGGAGAATGAAGAGTGAAATTCATTTCTTGCATCCTGCATTTTTAAAAAAATATTCATTAGGTCTATTTCTCCACCAGAATTCTGTACCCATTTTGGTTTGGTATGTTCCCCTCCAATGTCATGGACCCCACAAATGTGTTTTTTACTCTGAATCGTAAATGCATACCTTTTCAGGGCAAAAGTCCAAAATGAAGCAAAGTATTTCCACCTTAACTCAATGTGCTGACAGGGTAAGTTGAAGGAGGAAGGAGCTCATGTGGATCATAAACATTGGGGAAGACGTGAGAGAGCTAATGGCCTGGTTCTGTCCTGTTATTCTACTTAAACCACAGACAAATGACTGGTGGATGCAGGTTTCAGTCAGTTCAGTCATATCAGCACCAAACAGATGACATTGTTCTAAGTGGGTTGACAGTCTTGAGCCAACAGGCAATGAATTGCATGGAAAAGGCTGTAGGTAGGTTCCATGTCATCCATGGAAAAAAGTAAACATCAGGGTCATCAGGGTATTGGGCCAAAACGTCCATTGGTCACTCTCTTCCATGGATGTTGCTGACCTGCTGAGCTCCTCCAGCATTTTGTGTGTGTTGCTTGGATTTCCAGCAACTGTCGATTTTCTCTTACTGCGCTGCCATCTATAATGGAATGAGCACTGAATCAAATCCAGCTTCCTATGCAAATGCAACTAAAGATACATGTAGTTTTCTCGGGGACAGGGTTGGGTGGGCAGGTGGGGCAACGGATTTTAAATTGGAATAATCAGGCTAGCCAACGTTGGAAGGTAGTGGGTCTCTCACATTGGTTCAGGGGAGAATTTTGTTCAATAATTGGCCATATCCTCCTTGACTAAGTCTGCCAATCAGAGTCTCTCACAGCCACATACTTAATTTACCAACTTGCACGAAAGGACTAAAAAGAAGTGAGTGAAAATATTTCATAGGTCTAAATATCTTTTGAAGTTCTCTTAATTCTGGAATCAAATGTTTACAGTATGAGATTAAATGAAGAAAGGTGAGAGATGCCAGTCAAAAGTTTAAGTTGAAACCAGCAAATTACTATACTGTATTATTAAGGAAAAATAGCTAAACATCTGGAAACCTTGCAGCACATCAGGGAAAGCATGCATTTAGAAATGTCAGCTCATATTTCTCATTATCTCATCTAAATTATTAACATAACCTGAAGCTCATGAGATTAAATGCAATCTATTGACTTTTCAGGTAATTGGTTGTGCAGTTTGTGACAGGGAGTTGCTAACCAGAAATGTCTCGCCATTTGTGTCTCACAAAGATCTATGCTGATGAACTATTCATGGCACTTATTAATGATGTAGATTGTAGACTTGAAAGTTACATCCAAATTTGCCAATGTGATAAACGAAGGCAGGATGGCAAAAGGGCTGTATTAAAAGATAAAATGATCGCAAAGAATTTTGGCAATGGATTATATTGTAATCAAATGGGAAGTCATATATTTTGGACCTAAAAAAGATAGTTTATTATTGACTGTTTATTATTTATCAATGGTTTAAAACCTAGAAAATTTGGAGGTTCAAAGAAATGATGAATGCAGGATCGTTAACAAATCAAAGAGGTACTGAAAGGTTCCCCTTTCCATTCAGAGGCTTACTTCAAAACAGATAGATGTTATGCTACAGTTAGATAGAGTATTGACATATTAACACCTCAAAGTTCAATATAACTTTATTATCAAGGTACATATATGTCACTTAGACAACCTTGAGATTCATTTCCTTGCAGGCATGCTAAGTAAATACAATAACCATAACAGAATCAATGAAAGACGGCATCAACAGGGTAGGAAACCAACGTGCAAAAGGCAACAAACTGTGCAAGAAAGATGAAAAGAAATAATAATAATAAATAATAAATATTGAGAACATGAGGTGAAGAGTCCTTGAAAGTGAGTCCATAGTTTATGGGAACAGTTTAGTAATGGGGCAGGTGAGGTTGAGTGAAGTTATCCCCTCTGGTTCAAGACCCTGATAGTTGAAGGAGAATAACTGTTTCTTAACCTGGTGGTGTGAGTCCTGAGGCTCCCATACCTTCTCCCTGATGGCAGCAGCGAGAAGAGAGCATCAAAAAGGATGGCAGGGGTTCCTGATGATGGATGCTGCTTTCTTGCGCTCAAAGGTAGGGAGGGGTTTATCTGTGACAGATTGGGCCATATCCACTAGTTTTTGTAGGATCTTCCATTTAAGGGCATTGGTGTTTACATATAAGTCTATGGTACAGCAGTCAATGTACTCTCCACCACACATCTATAGAAGTTTGTCAAAGTGTTAGATGTTACGCCGAATCTCCACAAACTCCAAAATAAGTAGAAGCACTGTCATGCTTTCTTCGTAATTGCACTTAAATGCTTGGCCCCGGACAGGGCATCTGAAAAGATAACACCAAGGAATTTCAAGTTGCTGACCTCTCCACCTCCAATCCTCTGATGAGGACTGGCTCATGGACCTCCAGTTTCATCCTCCTGAGGTCAGTGATCGGCTCCTTGGTCTTGCTGACATTGAGTAAGACATTGTTGTGGCACCACTCAGTCAGATTCCCTATTTCCCTCCTAAATGCTCATTCGTCACAGCCTTAGGTTCAGTCAATGACAATAGTTTTATCAGCAAACTTATTTGAGCATTGGAGCTGTGCTTAGCCACATAGTCATTAGTGTAAAGTGAACAGAGCAGGGGATAAACACACATCCTCATGGTGCACCTAAATATTTGGAGGAGGTTAAGAAGGACAGGATGGCTTTGGTGAAAGTAGATTTGTCCAGATAATACTTGGACTGCAAGAGTTAAGTTATGTGGAGAGGTGACATAAACTAGGACTGTTTTGCTAAGTATTTATAAAGTCAAAGGGAGATTTAATCAAGTTGTTCAATATATTTAGAGGACCTGAAGATGGTGAGAAATATCTCCAGATGTTTTAGAATCTAGCTCTAGGAGCTAAAGTTTTAGACAAAGAATGAGGTAGAAGTTTGAAATGCCTTTATGCAAACAGCAATTCTTTTTCAGAAACTTGTTAATTTTAAAATTGAAGTGGACAGATTTTTGTGACTAAAGGTATTATTCTAATTAAAGGTTACTGATTTACCATGATCTTTTTAAGTGGTTGAACAAACCTATGAGAATGAATTTTCCTGTTTTTAAATTTCCAAGAATATACAGCAATAAAAATAACAACACATGTTTGCAGGGCATAAAATTCAAAGCATCAGGGAGCATTTCTAGATGGATATAATCAAAAAAGCAGAGAGGTGATGTTAAATTTGTCCTGAACTTTCCTGGACCACATTTGGAATACTTCAGACTTTGATTTTACAGGATTTGGATAGTGAGGTACTGGAAACTGTGTGGGGTAAAGGATTGTCAGAACATAAGGAACAGGGCCAGAAGAAGGCCTCTCAGCTCCTTGAGCCTGTCCCACCTTTCAACAAGATCATGGCTGATCCACTCTTAGCCTCAAGACCACTTCACACCCTCTGTACACGCCTCTTTACCACTTTGCAGTTTCAATACCTGTCAGTCTCAACGTAGAACGTACTCAGTGGCTCAGCCTCCATAACTGTCTGAGGTAGAGAACTCTAACAATTTCTGATACTCTGAGAGAAGAAAATCCTCCTCAGCACGGTCATAAATAGGTAACTCCTTATTTTTAAAACTATGTGCCCTAGTTTTAGGTATAATTAACCAGAGGAAACCTCCTCTGAACATCCACATGGTCAATCAGGACAAAATGTTGCAAATATTGAGAACAATTAAAGAGCTTGGGGATCCTTTCCCAGAAGGAAAATCAAGATGTTACTTCTCAGAGATCATAAAGTTTGCAAGGGGTTCGAATAGAGTAAAGGCACAGAATATGAATCCACTTGCAGTGGAGACTATACCATAGAACCTTTAGAAATTCATAAACATTAGTTGAGTGTCACAGGGTCCTTAGCTATTCACTATTTATAATAATAACATGATGATAAGACATTAATCAACACACATATTAAACTGCCAAAGGGGAGTTGAGGCAAAAGGAACATTAAAAAAGCCTGTGAAGGGGAAAAGACAGATTAAGCAAATGGGCATGAAAGTGGCATATGAAGCACAATAATTAGGCTGTTTAGTGGGAAAAAAGAGAAGTAGGATATTTTTTAAATGTTGAGGAACTTTTACACAGGCTATCAGGCTATGCTGCTTCATGAGGTGCAAGAATGAAACAAAAAGGTACAGCAAGTAATTAGGAAGACATAAACATTGGCTTTTACTGGAAGAAGTTTGGAGTATGAAAGGAAGGAAGTCTTGCTGAGATGGCACAGCACTTTCTGAGAGTTTGGAAGTACTATGCACAGATCCACTCTCTTTACCTGAAGGAAAATATATTTATAATGGGTGAATGCAGTGTAGATGCATTGGATTAAGTTTTGGTTGAGCAGAGCTTACTTTATGAAGAGACACTGAGTAAGATTGGCCTCTTCAGCTGGACGATATTTTAATTGTGACTACAGACCAAGAGGGAATGACAGGTTTGAAGCTGAGACACAGTTTACTCAGCCCATAGAATCTAGAATATAGTATCAGCATATATTTAGAATCAGTTCATTAGCAAGTTGATTTATTATCGTCACATATACTGAGGTACAGTGAAAAACTTGTCTTGCATATAGTCCTCACTGACCAATTCATTACAATGGTGCATTGAGGTAGTACAAAGTAAAACAATAACAAAATGCAGAATAAAGTGTCACAGTTATGGAGAAAGTGCAGTGCAGGTAGCCAGTAAGGTGCAAGTGTGCTATGAAATAGATTGTAAGGTCAAGAGTCCATCTTATTGTAATAAGGAAACATTCAATAGTCTTATAACAGAGGGAAAGAATCTGTTTTTGAGCCTGGTGGTACATACTTCAGGCTTGTGTATTTTCTGCCTGATGGGTGGATGGTGCAGAAGACAGAATATCCAAGGTTGGTGGGATTATTTGATTATACTGGCTGCTTTACTGAAGCAGGAAGAGCTATCAACAGAGGAGAAGCTGGTTTCTGTGAAGTGTCCACAGCTTTCAGCAGTTTCTTGGCAGAAAGATATAGGCAGAGGAGTTGCCATAACAAGCCATGACACATCCAGATAGGATGCTTTATATGGTGTACTGATAAAATTTGTCAAGATCAAAAGAGACATGCAAAATTCCTTTAGCCTCCTGAGGAAGTAGAGGCATGGCTGAGTTCCCTAGGCTGTGGTGGCAACATGGTTGGACCAGGGCAGACTACTGGTGATGTTCACTGCTAGGAACTTGAAACAGTCAGCCCTCTTGAAAACAGCACTATTAACCACCCCCTTCCTGAAGTCAATGGCCAGTTGTTTCATTTTCTTCACATTATGGTTCTTCCAGACCAAGGTGCACAATACAGTACATGTACGTCACACATATAACACATGAAGTAATATTACCACAAATAAATTCACAAATAAGAAGGTGCATTTACAACAGAAGCTAAAAACTAAACAGTAAATTGCTACTGAATTTCATGTGTGATGGGACCTGTGTGGTGGCAGAGAGTTCAGTAGTTTTACGGTCTGTGGGAAGAAGCTGTTTCCCATCCTAACAGACCTTATCGAAATGCTACAGTATATTCTGCCTAATGGCACGGGGTCAAAGAGATGGCGTAATGTATGGATCTATGGCTTTTAGGGCAATGACTCCCCTCAGCACTATGTACAATCTGTTGTTGACACATGTGCATTGTTCTCTCCCTCTCCCTCTCTCTCTCTCTCTCTCACTGCAATGTGAATACACCAGTTAAAGCCATCAAAAGAGGCTACTGTCAGAGAGAGACATAACCTTAAAACAGGCATTGACCATTGCAATATCGTTAGAGACTGCAGCAAAGGATGCAGCAGAACTACAGGAAAGGAGTTTAGTCTGTGAAAAGCACAAAATGTCCCTGAATGGTACGAAAAGCCCAAAATGTTATTGATGTGGCAAATCATCCCCTAATGCAAATGACTGTTGGTTTAAAGAAAAAGTTTGCAGAAAGTGTCACAGACAAGGTCATATAGAGGGAGTATGCAAGTCATACAAAAAACACAACCAAAGAGAAAAACCACACGGAGTGAAGAGTTTCACACACAAAATGAAGCTGATGCATAAAGTGACTGAATGTGAATCAGACAACACAGAGTCTGACAAAGGTGGACTGTCATGCCTAGAACTGTGTAGTATTAGTGAAGCAGATCACAAAATCATCTGGATCACAATAGATGAGACTGGTGTAAAACTGAAAATAGAGCTGGATACAGGGTCAGCTTTGTCGCTAATTTCAGAGGCTGACGACAACAGACTGTTTTCTAAGCTACCATTAGACAAGACTTCAGTGATGTTAAGAACCTACACAGGCAAAAAAGTGTCTCCCAAAGGCAGACTGAAAGTGAATGTAACGCATGGAGACCAAACACAACAGTTAGTGATTTACGTGTTGAAAAGTGGAGGGCCAGCACTTTTTGGACGTGAATGATTGAGAAAAATTCCAACTAGACTGGCATTCAGTCAAAGCTCTCAATGTGTCATCAACAGGCAACAGCAGTCCAAATGGTGGCACTAACCAGAGACTGGCACGGCTGCTTAATGCTAATGAGAAGGTGTTTGATAAACCAATCGATGGCTTGGCGAAAAGCTGTTTGGGATGCCAAAAGGTTCAAAGTGCACCCTGACAGGCACACATGAGAGTGGCCGTCTTCACCACAGCAAAGAATATATATTGATGGACTTGATGTTTCTCATTGCTGTGGAAGCTCATTCGAAGTGGCTGGAAGTTATACCAACCACCTCAGCAAAGGCTGTGTTCACTCTGAGGACTATTTTTGTCAGAAGCGGTTTACCAAAACAAATTGTGAGTGACAACAGTCCAAAATACACATCAGAAGAATTCTGACTGTTCATGAAGAAAAGTGGTATTAGACATTTCAAGTCAGCTCCTCACCACCCAACAATGAATGGGTTAGCTGAAAGGTTTATCCAAATATTCCAGAAGTCCACTAAAGTGATGGACAAGGAGGACATTTCCTTTTTGTGTATCGATGTTCTGTTCATGGAATGACAAATCAAACATCTGTGATGCTGTTCATGAGCAGGAATCTGAGATCTCACACAGACCTCCTGAAACCAGATCTACGGAGGGAGTTTATTAACAGTTCAGACAGATGCCAAGTAAATCAGCAAGAAGCTTTAAGGTTGGACAGGAAGTCCTAGAGCATGATTATCGAGAAGGCAAGTGGTCAGCGTTCTGATGTTTGACTTGTCATTGCATGAACAGAATTCCGACACAAGTCAAGTGGACATCCAGTAGGATAGCTACAAGAACTGGACCTCTGATGTACACAGTGGATGTTGGAGATCATACATGGAGATGTCATATGGACCAGATACTGGATGCTCAGCTTTACCTCTCAGTGATGGCCATGTCACAGACAGCAACATGATACTGGCAACCGAGACCATTGTCTTTGACAAGACCCCTGCCAAACCTGATGCCACTCCACAGGTCCAGAGGCACTACGAGAACATTGTCATTGACCAGATGCCACTGTGTGCCAACCAAAAGACTGAATCTTTAGAACAGTGAAGTTAGTTATGGACTGTTATTGTGAAAGCATGTTTATTTGAATATGGTTTGTGAAAGGGAAATTTAATGTTTTGTACATATACAGTTTTATATTACATTAATCTAAAGGTGAAGGAAATGTAATGTATGGATCTATTTCTTTGAGGTCAATGACCACCCCCCCCCCCCCCGAGCAGTACGAATGATCTATTGTCTATGCATGTGCATTGTGTTCTCACTCTCTCTCTCACTGCAATGTGAATACACCATCTCCCATGTGCATGCTTTTATTTAATTGATATGGAGTTGCACAGACACAACAGATGGGAGGGAACACTGACAATGCTAATGGCCCTGCGTATGCAGCACTCCAAATAAATATCTCTGTTGGGTGGAAGAGAGACCCCGACGATCCTCTCAGCAGTCCTTGCAGTTCTTTGTAGGGACTTGCAAACAGACGCCTTGCAGCTCCTGTACCAGACAGTGATGCAGCTGGTCAAGACGCAGGCAGATGCCTTGGAATTCCTGTACCAGACGGTGATGCAGTTGGTCGGGACACTCTCGATGGTGCTCGGCTTAAAATTGGTTGAATTTGGGGATGGGAAGAAACTCACTCACTTCACAGGAAGTGGAGACACTGCTGTGTTTACTTAGTCATAGTCATAGTCATACTTTATTGATCCCGTGGGAAATTGGAAATTGGAACTTGACCAAAGAGGTGGTTATAAGGGGCCAGGTGAGATTGTCTGTCCTGTGCACTCCCACAAGCTTGGTACTAATTCTCTCCATGGAGAAGCCGTGTATGTGCAGTGAGGAATGGTCAGATTACACCTTCCTAAAGTCCACAATCATCTCTTTTGTGTTGTCCACATTGAGATGCAAGTGTGTAGCTTGCATCATTCTACCAAACGCCCTGCCTCCTCTCTGTATGCTGTCTTGTTGCTGTTGTCGATGAGGCCAGCCGCTGTTGTGTCACCAGCGAATCTGATGATTCAGTTCGAGCTGGATCTGGCAGTGCTGTCATGCGTCAGCAGTGTGAAGAGCAGCAAGCGAAGCACACTGTGCTCAATATGATAGAGCTAGTGACGTTTTTTACAACACGAACTTACTGTGGACTTGCTGTGAAACTGGTCTTTCTGGGCCAGTTGCTTTCCAGGGATTCAGTCTCCAGAGAATATGCTTATATCCACAACAGTGTCTCTGGGTTCAGGCGTATTGGAGGCTGTCGGGGTGGCTGGATTGATAATGAAAAGAAGTATTCGTAAACAGGCTGTAAAGTTTTGGCATTTTCTATTTGAATGTTCAGTCATTATGTATGATCAAATAAAGTGATTGGTTTTTCCACACCAATAGAATCACAGGAAACGGAGATCAGACAAGAAAATGGACAAACTATTGGACCAGTTGTTATAATCCCATTGAAAGGCATAGAGGATCAAGAGGTTGAATGGCCTATTTCTATATTTAATTTTCCCTCTGTGCGCTGACCCAGATAGAAGCTGTGTTCTGAAATTCATTTAAACAGTCAAAGAGGCCGCCAGTTCAGTTGTTTATGAGGAGAAGTTAGTTATAAACGTAAAGAGTAGTTGGTTACATTGATGGTATTAGACAGGAAGAGTCAAGGAAAAGCTTCTTTGAAGCTGTACATGTATGTATTGGTTGGAGGTGAAAGTGCTGATACTGCAGAGACAGAATATATTAGTGAGAAGGATAATAGACATTTATTAACGCACAATAGTGTCAGATGAATGAGTTCAACTCATTCAGAACACTACTGCTAGAATTTTAACTAAAACTAGGAGAAGGGAGCACATGCATTGGCTCCCTGTATCTTTTATAATTGATTATAAAGTTCTCTTCCTTGCTTTTAAAGCTCTCAATGGTCTGGGGCCAGAGTACATCACAGAATCATTTTCCTTTTATAATTCTGTTCAAGCTCTCAGGCCTTCTTCTGCCGGTCTCTTAAATTTAAACAAACTCCCTCTAAAGATCATTGGCAGGTCAGCTTTTTTTGAACTTTGCTCCTAAACTGTGGAACTCAATACCTAAAACTATAAGGGATGCAGACTCAGTTGACACTTTTATTTTCACATCTGTACTTTATCCCATTTTAAAGCACTTTGAACTACATCATTTGAAAAGTGCTCTATAAGTAACGTTACTATTATTATTATTATTATGTCTAATTCCATTGGCTTCATATTCAGTGTGTAATTTTTGCTACAACATGGGCAGAATCCCTTTCTCCCTTTGTATGAATGTGCAGCACTTAAAGTGTCAGAAGCTACAAAATCAACATGATACTTTAAATCGGCTCCAGTAAGAAACCCCCTATCAATCAAATTATCTGCACTTGGAATTACTTCCATATAACCACACTGTATAACATGATAATAACGGTAATCTCTCATTTGTTCACTGGGAACCAAAATGGAAATCACAGTAAGTGATACTACTGCCTGCACACATAACTTAACAACAGACCTGACAGTGAAGAGGAGTCAGGTACGTTGAAAGAGACAGCCAACTTATAATTTATTGTGCTTTCTGGCAATAAAGCAGGGAAACAGTATTCTTGCAAGCCAGCGGCTATTAACTTGATGTAACACAGGAATTCTGATAACATACAGCTCTGTGGCTACTTCATACAAACACTCCTCTCTATCCCCATTGTCTCAAAGTTATCTTTGAGATATTTTCCTGCCCTCCACCACCACCCACAAATAATTTCTGTCTTTCCACGCAGGTGAGCGTCACTTTATAAAAGCTGCCTGTTTCTAATTTGCGGCTAAAGTTTTGATCGTTGATTCAGCTGAGAAAAAATTTGAAACACATGACTGCATTGCCACTGAGCTATTTTTCATCATTTTTAATTGTCATTCAATATCCCTGAGAGAAAATTATGTATTTTATTATGAAAATCAAACTAACTTGCATTTGTCAGATTCACTGACTGGTAAACTCAGAACATTTTAGCCTCTTGCGGATAACCAACAATTAAACTTTGAAGTGTTTATACTCTCATCGAGATTAACACAAAATGCTGAATTCACTGGGAAAGCTGACAAAATATGGTTTATTGCTACTACCAAACTATCAATGCACAATCCTCTGCAAACTGCTCTGCAAACTGCTCAGAAAGTATTACATTTGTAATTTAGTTCCATTGCTTGTCACAGTACATTTAACTATTAACTGAATCTTCTTCATCAGTATTGGTAAAAATACTGGAATGTCAATGTAGAAATCAAGAGTTCAAACCCCACCAACAGAAATATTTGAAAACATTCATGCAGTTCTCTGAACTGTAAATATGTAACTGGTTCACTAGTTTATGTCAGGATGTTTTTCTCTTCCTCGGTACTCTGGCCTACCTGTGAGTCCAGCTCCACACTACACCACTAATTAAAAGCTCCTGATGTGGTCACTCAATGGGAAAAATAACTGCAATCTTATCGTTGGCTAATTATGGTAAGATTGGCATGCATGAAAAGAGACCTGAAGTTGAGATGGTTTCCATTACAAAACCAAGGTGGCACTTAGCAGCCACTTAGACAAAGTAAAACAATTCATTCTGAAAATCTGCAGATGCTGGAAATCCAAAGCACTCACACAAAATGCTGGAGGAATTCCACAGGCCAGGCAGCATCTATGGAAAAGAGTCAACAGTCAACGTTTTGGGCCCTTGGAGACTCTTCATCAGGACTTAATTCTGGATATTATACCATATGGATAACAGAGGGTGATGTCAGGCAATATAATGCAGTAATAGGCAGCATAACAGACACAAGCTGAAGAACATCATCTGGTAATATTACGCAGGACAATGGTTGTCAATTTTGATAACATTGTTGAAATTCAACGCGACAATATTGTTTCAAAGCAAATGGAGTGCAAATCCATGAATGCAGCAATGTAACTCTGCTCAGGGTCTTTAACAGGACTGGGTCATCTGGGTGAAAAGAAGATTGCAAGCCAAGTGGACTCAGAAAACAAAACTGTCAAATGCCCTGATGACAGAAAAGAGTACTCTGTAAATATAGACAATAATCATGGGCAAAATTGAAGTGGCACAGTGGAGCCACTATTAGAGCTGCTGTTTCACAGCTCCAGTGATTTGGATTCGATTCTGACCCCCAGTGCTATCTGGCTGGAATTTGCTTATTCTTGCTGTGACTACCGGAATTTCTGTTTTTTTCTCTTTTCTTAATTTTATTGATATCATATTTGTAAGTAGGATGCCGTGCACAATTCTGATTTGATGGAGACAGATGTGAGAAGGCACAGAGAAACATCTGGAAATTTCTGAAATGCCTGGTTCGCTGCCGCTGCTACTGTGCGATCAAGAATCTCCGGAGGGAAGGCCCCAAAATCCCCGGCTTTGCCTGCTGCTGGCGACCGAGGCTGGGGTTGAAGCGATCGGCAGAGATGGTGCTCGGTACTCGGTGTCGGAGGGCTGATCGGAGCTCGAAGTTTTCGGATCGACTGTGGTCGGGCATGGCAGGGAGAGTTTTCTTCCTTCTCCCGTCTGCGTGAGATGTGGGACTTTCGAGAGACTTTGAACTTTTTTACTGTGCCCATGGCCTGTTCTTCATCAGGTTATGGTATTGTTGCACTGTTGTAACTATATGTTATAATTATGTGTTTTTTGTTAGTTTTTCAGTCTTGGTCTGTCCTGTGTTTCTGTGATATCACACCGGAGGAATATTGTATCATTTCTTAATACATGCATTACTAAATGACAATAAAAGAGGACTGCCTGTCCTCATAATCTTATCTAATCTAAAAAGATATAGAAGAGAGCCTTGACTCCCCAGCAATCCTACAACACCAATTAACCCCATTCCTCTGGGTGCTCTTGTCTCCTCCCACTTCACAAAGATGTGCATTTTGGTCAGGCAGCCCCTTGTGTGTAGGCAAGTGGTAGAATCAGTGGAGGGGTGTGTCCAGTGGGGTGGTTAATGGGAATGTAGAAAGAATAAAAGTGAAATGAGTGTAAATGAGTGCTTGATAGTCAGCACAGTTTCAGTCAACCAAAAGTACAGTTTCCATACTAGAAGTGAATGATTCCAATAAAAACCTGGAGCAATTTATACTGAAGAACATTTTGTTATAGATGACAACATGGTAGAAAGCAACAGTCTCCATCTTCATGTCTAAAAATGATGAGAGCACCGTCACTGGAATTAGACAATCTAGTGCCCTGAGGAGCAGCAGATGGAACAACTAGAAGGAAAGAGACAGATCAGAACATTAAGGAGAAATATGTGAAAGATGAATATGACTGTCTCTTCAGCAGATCAGATCTTCAGAGAAAAACTCTGAAACTGAAAATGAAGTTCAAAACTTGGAACGGATCCACTGGAGTCAGAAAAGTGTCAGCAGAACTGAGTGAGAGATACTGTGCAAAGTCATCAAAATTTAAACATTCTAGAGAATCAAACAGAGTTGGTGTGACATTAAATTAGAAGGTATGCAAGATTTACTAGATGAAAACCAGGAGGTTTCCTAAACTGTCAATTCAACAACAATCCAGTACAAAGCACCTCAAAGAACTCGGGGAATAGCCATCGAATGTGAAGTAGAAAGTTGTCACAAGTCAGCATCAGCTAGACTGGATGAATTGAAATGTTGTTAATTTTATTTTGAGTGGTGGATAATTGAATTTGAGCCAGTAGAGTGACGCAGCAGTGACTAATACAGCCTCACACCTCCAGCGAGTTGGATTCATTCCCAACTGTTATATGTCTTTCACTGTAAGCATAGTTTTTCCTGGGTTGTTCTGGATTTCTTCCACATCCTAAACTCATGGTGGTTTATAGGTTAATTGACTACTGTGAATTACCCCTGGTTGTCTACCCCCAGCCAGGGGTAATTCACAGTATCCATTTAACCTACTAGCCACAACAGAAGAAGACCTACAAGCACTACTCAATAATGTTGCAAAAGTCTCTGCTGAATTTGGATTGCTGATAAATGGCAAAAAGACCGAAATTATGTTGATAAGCAAAACTGCAATTCAAGCTGACACCTACATCGGAAACGACAAGATCGAACAAGTGTCCTCCTTTATATACCTTGGTGCAGAACTTAATGACACAAACGAATGCAGCAAGGAAATAAGGCAAAGGCTAGCAATGGCACGCACAAGCACTACCAAACTCTGGAACATCTGGAGAGATAGATCTGTGAGCACCGACACCAAGACACACCTCCTTAAGAGTCTCGTCTGGCCAGTAACCCTGTATGTCTGTGAACCACGGACCCTTAAAGCAGCTGATGAAAAGAAGTTGACAGCATTTGAGATGTGGACAAATAGACGGATCCTCAGGGTATCATACATTGAAAGGAGATCCAACAATTTCATCCTAGAAAAGACTGGCACAAAACCAATTCTTCTGGAAACCATTATCCAAAGGAAACTTCGCTATTTTGGACACATCTCAAGAGCTGATGACACACTGGAACGCACCATGCTTGACGGCAGAGTAGAGGAAGCCGCTCCCGAGGCAGACAAAGGGCAACCTGAACCGACAACATCAAGAAGTGGACCAGCCTCACCACCAGAGATGCAAGAGGTTTGACTGCCGACAGATCGCAGTGGAAGAAAGTGGTCACCGAGACTCTGGCACTGCATGGCACGTGATGATGATGATGTATTACCCCTTGCATGCATAGACAGTGGGATAATTCGGGTAGTGATAGTGGGCATATAAATGGAAAAATGGGAAGATAATTTAAATATATGGGAAGTTGATGGTTGGTGTGGATATACTGGAGCAAAGGGGATCTGTCTGGTTTTATACTGTATAAATCCTAATAGGTTACAACATGATCAGAACAGTAAAATAGGTTTTTTAAAGGTATCATTACAAGTCTTTAAAGCATCAATGCTTTAAATGTATACCGGTCGAGCCAACAGAGACTTTTGGAGAAGAGGAGTTCGGTGGGTAATACCGTTCTGGCTGACTGGAAGTACACTGAGAGCGGTAAGCGTAAAGGAGTTCGGTGCTTACTGTTCTGGCTAACAGCGGATGGTGCAATCCAGGGTATATTACGATCGAGGAACGTGTTTGCAGACTGGAGACTGAATTTTTTACTGTTGGACTTCGGCCACATTCCACCGTGATACAACACTTGGCGGCACGGGAGGTCGTTCCTGCCTGTGGCCATCGAACGTCCAGCTCCTCCTGTGGAGGGTCAGACACCCTGAGCCAATAGACTGGTCCTGGACTTATTTTCCATCGGGCATAGTTTGTATTTTGGTGTTTGATTTTTGGGGTTTTTTGTATTGCTATACTTACGCTCTATTCTTGGTTGGTGCGGCTGTAACAAAACCAAATTTCCCTCGGGATTAAAAACGTATATCTATCTATCTATCTATCTATTGCTTTGGTTAGTCTGGTGATTTTAATGATTATAGTGGAAGTATGGAGCTGGCTTGCCTTTCCTCTCATCATTAGATTTTGAAGTACAGTATTTCAACACTTGTAATAAACGATTTCTAAAGAACTGTTAGCTGGAATGCTAATCCAGAAATCAATTTACATCAAGTTTTTCTTTGGACTGTAACATTTATTTTGCATTTCCAGGTAACAAGCTAATAAGTACCTCACTAAAAGGCTGAAAATATAAATTGGCACCTCAGAACGATCAGCAGTTGTCATGCAGATTACAGTGCATTCAGTACAAACAGCACAGCTGTAAATGTGACCCATGGAGGCAGAGTATATTTGCAGATATCAAGTGGTCACCTCTGTATAGATCCAACAAATTGCAATACCAGTCATTTTTAGGAATGTGTACATTAAGTGTATATCAGGTCTCAATGTTCTTGTGTCATTTTAAATAGATAGCTTCTGATACACTGTGTTGCCATTTTGAGATATGATCCCAAATACAAGATCACATATCACTTGATAAGATGGTATAATTAAAGGGAGAAATGAATAGTGAAAGAACATTCAGTTACAATTGTATAAAATCATTGTACTTATCATCACTCAAAGTTTTTCATTTATACTTAATATTTTTCATAATTTATTTCCTTACAATAAATGATGCTATTCATTCCACATCAGATCAAAGAGCAATGTCATCAATACTGAGACACAAGAAATTCTGCAGGTGCTTAAAATCTTGAGCACACACACAGAATGCTGTTGAAATTCTGATCAGGCAGCTTCACTGGATCTCGGCCTGACTCATTGACTGTTCATTTCCATCCTGACCTGCTGAATTCCGCCAGCATTTTGTGCATGTTGCAAACCCATCAATCTCTTCTCCCTCTCACATGCCCTTTACTTTCTCCCTGCCTCATACTGGTAGTAATTTACAGTGGCCAATCAAACCAACGATCAGTATGTCCTTGGAATGTGGGAGGAAACCAGTGCACCTGGAGGAAAACTACTTGATCACAGGAAGAAAGTGAAAACTCCACACAAACAACATTGGAGGTCAGTATTGAATTAGGGTTGATGGAACTGTGAGACAACATCATTAACTTCTGCACTATTGTGCACCCAACCATGCCCCCTCCCATGCAAGGACATCCAAGATAAATCCTGGGCTTGCCTGCCACTTTAATTCTCCATCTTCCACCTGCCTATGGCTTCCCCTGCTGTTATCGAGGTTGAAAGCAAACTTAAATTATAGGTACGGTATAGGGTCTTATCTTACATCTTTTGCACCTTCCATTTCAAGTGTGGATTCTCAAATTCAAGTAACTTGCTTTTTTTCTGTATTAGAACGGGATATTTTGCTGTAGGTTATCAACGTGTAATACTCAGACATTTTATCTCTTCTTTAACACTGTATATTGTGCAGCACTAATTTTGTGACCTTTACATTCACTCTCCTGTATTCTCAGCTTGTAACTACCCTCATGCCATTGCTTCTGTTCATTTTCTGCATAACAGCTCCCATTATCTCCCTGGTAAGAGGGTCCCTACATCTTATCTCCACAGCAATCTTGCTTCACCCAATCAGGGATATTTCTTTACTACATCTTTCTCACTCACATCTTCTCTGCCACTTAAATACTAAAGTTTTCTCTTTATCGCTATTTCTGATATATAATATTTTACCTAGTAAAATGTTAACTTCCTCTACAGATCATAAACCCAAGAGATTGTGCAGATGCTGGAAATCCAGAGCAACACACACAAAATGGTGGAGGAACTCAGCAGGTCAGACAGCATCTATGAAAAAGGATAAATAGTCGATGTTTTGATCAAGACCCTTCTTCGGGACTGGAAAGGATGAGGGAAGACACCAGAATAAAAAGGTAGGGGGGAGAGGAAGGCCAACCAGCTAGAAGATGGTTGGTGAAGTCAGGTGGGTGGGAAAGATAAAGAGCTGGAAGAGAAGGAATCTGATAGGAGAGGAGAGTTGACCTTGGGAGAAGGGGAAGGAGGAGGAGCACCAGGGAGAGGTGAGAGGCCAGAGTGGAGAACTGAAGAAGAGTGAAGGAGGAGGGGCAAAAATTGCTGGGAGGAGAAATCGATGTTCATGCCATCAGGTTGGAGGCTACCTGGGCAGAATATAAGGTGTTGTTCCTCCAACATGAGTGAAGTCTCATTGTGACAAAAGAGGAGGCCATGGACCAAAATGCTGGAATTGGAATGGGGATAGGAATTAAAACGTTTGGGAATTCGCTTTTGGCAGATGGAATGGAAGTGCTCGACTGAACAGTGCTCCAATTTACGTCAGGTCTACCAGTATGGAGGATGCCCCATCAGGAGCACCAGATACGATAGCCTACCCCAGCAGGTTTCAAGTTAAGTGTTACCTCACCTGGAAGGACAGTTTGGGGCCCTGAATAGAGGAAAGAGAGGAGGTGAATGGGTAGATATAGCATTTGTGTCGCAAATGGGCAGGTGTGCAGATGCTGCCTAGCTTACTGAGTACTTTCAGCATTTTCTGTTTTTATTTCAGATTTATGTGAAAAGAAAAAGATTGGTTAAGACTAATGTAGGTCCCCTACAGACAGAAACAGGTGAATTGATTATGGGGAGCAAGGACATGGCAGACCAATTGAATAATTACTTTGGTTCTGTCTTCACTAAGGAGGACATAAATAATCTTCCGGAAATAGTAGGGGACAGAGGGTCCAGTGAGATGGAGGAACTGAGGGAAATACATGCTAGTAGGGAAGTGGTGTTAGGTAAATTGAAGGGATTAAAGGCGGATAAATCCCTAGGGCCAGATGGTCTGCATCCCAGAGCGCTTAAGGAAGTAGCCCAAGAAATAGTGGATGCATTAGTGATAATTTTTCAAAACTCTTTAGATTCTGGACTAGTTCCTCAGGATGGCTAATGTAACCCCACTTTTTAAAAAAGGAGGGAGAGAGAAACCAGGGAACTATAGACTGGTTAGCCTAACATTGGTGGTGGGGAAACTGCTAGAGTCAGTTATCAAAGATGTGTTAACAGTACATTTGGAAAGCGGTGATATCATCGGACAAAGTCAGCATGGATTTGTGAAAGGAAAATCATGTCTGACGAATCTCGTAGAATTTTTTGAGGATGTAACTAGTAGAGTGGATAGGGGAGAACCAGTGGATGTGGTATATTTGGATTTTCAAAAGGCTTTTGACAAGGTCCCACACAGGAGATTAGTGTGCAAACTTAAAGCACACAGTATTGGGGGTAAGGTATTGATGTGGATAGAGACTTGGTTGGCAGACAGGAAGCAAAAAGTGGGAATAAACGGGACCTTTTCAGAATGGCAGGCAGTGACTAGTGGGGTACCGCAAGGCTCAGTGCTGGGACCCCAGTTGTTTACAATATATATTAATGACATGGATGAGGGAATTAAATGCAGCATCTCCAAGTTTGCGGATGACACGAAGCTGGGCGGCAGTGTTAGCTGTGAGGAGGATGTTAAGAGGATGCAGGGTGACTTGGATAGGTTAAGTGAGTGGGCAAATTCATGGCAGATGCAATTTAATGTGGATAAATGTGAAGTTATCCACTTTGGTGGCAAAAACAGGAAAACAGATTATTATCTGAATGGTGGCTGATTAGGGAAAGGGGAGGTGCAACGAGACCTGGGTGTCATTATACACCAGTCATTGAAAGTGGGCATGCAGGTACAGCAGGCGGTGAAAAAGGCGAATGGTATGCTGGCATTCATAGCGAGAGGATTCGAGTACAGGAGCAGGGAGGTACTACTGCAGTTGTACAAGGCCTTGGTGAGACCACACCTGGAGTATTGTGTGCAGTTTTGGTACCCTAATCTGAGGAAAGACATCCTTGCCATAGAGGGAGTACAAAGAAGGTTCACCAGATTGATTCCTGGGATGGCAGGACTTTCATATGATGAAAGACTGGATGAACTAGGCTTATACTCGTTGGAATTTAGAAGGTTGAGGGGGGATCTGATTGAAACGTATAAAATCCTAAAGGGATTGGACAGGCTAGATGCAGGAAGATTGTTCCCGATGTTGGGGAAGTCCAGAATGAGGGGTCACAGTTTGAGGATAAAGGGGAAGCCTTTTAGGACCGAGATTAGAAAAAACTTCGAAGGGCCAAATGGCCTACTCCTGCACCTATTTTCTATGTTTCTATGTTTATAGCGACTGCTGTTAGTTTTATTTTTTTTATGGATTTTGCTTTAGAGTGGAAGAGGAGAAAGGGCTAAAATCAATGCTTGGCAAAGAATCTGAAGAAGATAACTATCTGAAAATATATTGGAACTAGTTAGGCAATGCTATGAAAATGCTAGCCTGAAAATCTTGGGAATGCTCCGCATCCATTAAGTATTCCTGAACCTGGCCCATCTATTGTTTTTGAAGCAGAGATCTGTTATAGTGTATCTTTGTATGTCATTTCTGTGCCTGCTGAATTAAAGAAGGTCTTGATGCTTTCTGGATAAAGGGGTTTTACACAAGTGCATTGAATCATTATAGACTAGTTTGCATTAGCATTTACATTTCAAATACAAATAAAAGAGCAGTTCAGTGCATTAACGTAAGTTTGTAGTACTTTCTCAGTGGGACCAGGAATACAAAGTTTCTCAGTGCATTTTAAACAGTCACAGTGTCCCTTTGCATCACGGGGAAAAGAAAATAAGAAGTACTTTTAATTATAGCACCTTAAGTTTAAATGCAGTTTTCAACAGAGATGCTGACAATGCCATTTTCTGCAAGGCGATGCTCAGTGCCTAGATATCAGACATTTCACGTTGAGCACCACTGTAGTGTAGTGGTTAGTGTAACACTATTACAGCTCTGGGGGTTCTGGACTGTGGAGTTCAGTTTTGTCACCATTCTGTAAGGCGTCTCTGAGCCGCCTCCCGGTGGACTGCATGGGTTCTTCCATCGGTGCACCAGTTTCCTCCCACATTCCAGAGACACACTGTGTAGGTTAATTGGCCATTGTAAATTGTCCCGTGATTAGATTAGGGTCAATCATGTTTATTGGGTTGCTGGGGCTGTGTGGCTCACACGTTGGAGAATTTATTTATTTAGTGATAGATCACGAAGTAGGAAGGGACTACTTCGTGATCTATCACTAAATAAATAAAATCCCCAATGTGTTCTTTCACAATCACTTGGTCAAAGTTCTGCAGCTCTTCCCCTAACAACATTGCAGGTATACCTCATACATCATGGACTGCAGCAATACACGAGGTCTGCTCTCCATCACTTTATCAAGGCGATTAATTGATGGCTCGGCCTGTGAAGCCCACATCCCGTGAATGAATGAAGTTTGGCAGTGGAATACAATGAAGTATGGTAACTTTACAATATTAGAAATGTTACAGTCAACTCATAGAAACAAGTAACATCAAACATAATGTTGTAATGAACATCACTTTAGTGATGTTAAATTCGGGACGAATACTGGACACGATATCCATGTCAATTCACATGTTGTTCGAAATAATGACCTTAGCACGATACAATAAAGGAGTGATCCAAGCTGGCATTAGCTCTAAACCATCTACTTGTTATAGATACTTCAACCCACGGCAACAATGGCATGAGTAACTTCTGCAAGGAACTTGTGGAAGTGAAGACCAGTTCTCACATTGAGGATATTCTCCATTCTATTGTGTGGCAAATGGGACAGCTCAAAAACTAGGATTCATGAGGTGTTGAGAGCCTTCGGTCGCAGTGGAACTGTGTTCCACCGTGATCTTTGACCTCATGGAGCAGTATATCCTCCATAGCACCATTACTCTTAAGCTAGGCTCAATAATGAATGCAGAAGGACGTGTCAATAGCAACACCAGATATGCATCTAAATAAGATTCCTGTCTGATGAAGCTACATCACAGGACCACATGACAGCTGAAGCAGCATGCAATAGTTAATTGTTGTAATAACCAATGGATCAGATTGAAGCTCTGTTTCCAGCCACAGGGAGATGGTTCAGGACAAAAAACTAGGCTGGCATGGTCGAGCTGGGGTGAAGGCCCTGTGCCCTATGACTTTGCCATCCAGTTATGAATGGTAATGGATGTTTAAATAACCAATGGAAAGTGTGCCCTTAATGTTTATGGAACAAAACTGAGTGAATGACCCTCCACACTTTTCTTCTGAGCAACAAACTATCACCGAGACCAATCAGCAAAGCATTTCAGCTGATAACAGCAAAGACAATGGCCCTAATCAATATACCATACACGACTGCATGAAATTTTAACTCCAAATATTCATCTTTACAACCCTAAATTAGCCGGCTGGTGGCTTAGTGTCATCAGTGCTGGACTTTGGGGCGAGAGGTCCCGAGTTCGAATCTGGCCAGCTCTCTTGCACGCTTTCCATCCGTGCCTGGGTTGAGTTTTGAGCTAACAACTTGACCTCATAAAAAAAAACTGGAGAGCAATGGACTCCACCAGGTTTCAGATGCCCAAGACACGCTGTATGATGAGCATACCAAAAAATAGTGTCATGACAGTGCTCTGATGACTCCACCAGGAGTTAAGGGTGCACGCGCGCGCACACACACACACACACACACACACACACCCCTAAATTAGACAGATGCTGTTGCCTTGGCATCGGAAGCACTCCATTTGCAACTCCACTTGTCTTTCAGCAGTGTGTTGAGGGTTATAGTGGCAGAGAAATTTACTCTGCTAAAATGCATCTTCAGCCATGGAGAATCAAATCCCCACGATCGTGTGGGTTTCCTCCGGGTGCTCCAATTTCCTCCCGCAATCCAAAGACAAACCGCTTGTTCGATTAGCTGATCATTGTAAATTGTCCTGAGATTAGGCTAGGATTAGGCTAGGGGGAGTGCTGTGCAGCATAGCTCGATGGGCCTGAAGGGCAAATTCCATACTGTATCTCAATAAGTAAATCAATAAACTACTTTCTTATGAGACTCAGCATTATTACCATAACAAAATCATCTCTAAACAATATATTATGTAATAAATTCTTGGGAGATTAAGCAACATATGTGGAAAGGGCAACAGCACAGATGTTTATGGCCAAAAATGGAGTTAATATTTCATGTCCATTTTTCAGTCAGATGTGTTAACTCTGTTTTATCTTCCTGCTGAGTGCTTCCAGAATTTTCTGCTCATTTTCTTTTATGTCAGAGTTCCAGTATCTGAGGTTCTTTTCTTGATTTTCAACAAAATTTCACACATTGTTAATCAGTCAACATGATCGTCAGCAACTTAAAAACACTGTCACTTTCCAGCAAGAATTGGGACAACATCTTTTCCTGCAGGTCTCAACTTAAATCAGAAAGAAATGCAGAATTGAAAAGAGAGATGGTTGCCCTTTGGTGCCACCTGCATTCCAAACCTGTAGGTGAATATTCCATCATCAGCTCCATTCCTTCACCACACAGTTCCTCATCTTGGTCTCTTTTCCAAAAATAACTTGTGAGGTGGAGAAGGTGGTTTTGTGTTAAATTGATCTGAGTGTTAATTTGTATGATAGATGGATGGCCTTTCTGCGGTCCTCCTGAAGATCAATTTCTAGTTGTGGTTTACACTGTAATATTTGTTTTATTTGTGCTGCCTTGTTTGTGCTGTCAATGAGCAATTAGCTACCCGTTTCCAAACTATTCTCCACATCGCTGCAAAGAACAGTGCATTAATATTGCTTGAGTTACTCTTTCCTGCATGCTGTTGGGAACACTTGCTGCCTCTGCCTTCATTCTTCAGATTTTTTTCCATCCTTCATACAATCTTTCCCATCCTTCCATCCAGAGTTTATCTTTCCTTTTTCACTCCTCAGTTCTGAGTTGAGAGCTTTATGAGAGATCTCTGTCGCTCTTCATCCAGTTAATCACAGGAATCCTGCAGTGTCTGTGTTCACTAACTCCTAATACAATTCTTTGTAATGGCAACAGGATTGTAATTTGATATTTTTGACTGGTACAGCAGAGCTAAAAGGAAATGAATGGGTGCCCTGTAAGCTTGTAATGCAATAAGCACAGTGAGCAGGAGAAATAATTGGCAGTGGAGGACTGTGCTTGACAGCCTTGTCCTCTGAACTGCTTCTAACTTATCGTTCCCTTTCACCTTAACCCTTGGAATTCTTCTTGTCAACCAGAAGATATCAGAGGAACTTAATTTACTCCTATGTGACACTGGTTGGAAAGCCGCATATGTGGTGATGTGAAATGTGTAGTTAATGAGGCCAGGTGGTAATACAAATAATTTCCTCTTCAGTTACTGCCACACATGGGTGCTAATTGTATAAATGCTGACAGAAGAGAGTGAAAGGTAGTTCAGCAAATGAGGTGAATTCAGCTCCATGCAAATTCTACTTCTTTGAGGTGGCCCAATGCATTTTAGATTAGATTAGATTCAAATTTATTGTCATTGTGCCGAGTACAGATACAAAGCCAATGAAATGCATTTAGCATCTGACCAGAAATGCAAAGAATATTTACAAAATAACTGCGAATAAAAAAGTGCTACAGCACTCAAATGTAAAAGTACTGAGACAGTACAATACGGATGCAATACTGCTTAGCGCTGTGATGAGAGGTTCAGCAGTGTCACAGCCTCAGGGAAGAAGCTGTTCCCGTGCCTGCTGGTGTGGGAGCAGAGCCTCCTGTAGCACCTACCGGATAGGAGGAGAGTAAAAAGTCCATGGTCAGGGTGTGATGCATTTTCCTGATAATGCTTTTCGCCCTGCCCAGGCAGCGTTTATGGTAGATGTTCTCAATGGTGGGCAACTGGGTGCCAATAATCCACTGGGCAGTTCATGAGTGTCAATGCTCTTTCTCATGGCAGGACAGGAAGGGGACATTCAGACTACCAGGCTCATGACAGCTCCCAGTAGTGCAATTCCACCAGTACCTTTCAACTTCGTTCCCATTGCCCCCGTAGTCCTACAACGTATGCTCTCTCAGATACCCATCAAATCGTTTTTGAAGCTTTTGCCAATTACCTACAATAAGCAGAAATTTGCAGTTACCAATTAACCTATTAGCACGTCTTTAAGAATGGAATAAAAACTAATATGAGCACATGCTCCATCTCCCTGGGGGCCTCCTGTATGTTGAGTGTGTTGACTTCTCAAAACATTGAGATGTTCCCACAACCAATTATCTCACTTGAAGGACTCTTTATCTCATGTTTTCATTATTTATTGCTATTTATATATATTTGCATTTGCACAGTTTGTTGTCTTCTGCACTCTGGTTGATCTTTCATTGATCCTGTCATAGTTTTTATTCTATAGATTTGCTAAGTATGACCTCAAGAAAACGAATCTCAGGTTTGTATATGGTGACATATATGTAGCTTGATAATGAAATTTACTTTGATCTTTGAACTTTTAATGAGGTAGCTTATACTTAAGCAAATTCTCTTCTTTTAATTAAGTACATCCTTCTGACTTCTCAAAAAACAAACCAAATATTTACATAACTCAGGACATGGAGGTGGTCTTGGCTTTGCCCTTGCTTGCATATTCTTCAGACCCATTTGGATGTGTATCTAAACAAGATAACATAGCAATCTGGCAAAATGAAAGACTTGATAGTAGAGATTTGGGATTGAGTTATCAATTGGCAGTTGTTAGGTAGTTATTAAAGTAAAGAGTACCCGAGGCTTCAAGGGGCCGTCACTACTTTCAGAGAAGCAAGCAAAGCGTTGGAGGAACTCAACAGGCTAGGCAGCATCTATGGAGAATAGTACAGTCGACGTTTCAGGCCGAGATCCTTGGGCCTGGCCTGCTGAGTTCCTCCAGGATTTTCTGTGTATTGCTTGAATTTCCAGCATCTGCAGATTTTCTCTTTTTGTGATTGAGCATTAGAGTATATTGCTCAAGTCAAAAGGCCAATTTACAGTGAAACCTTGGTGATTTCCCAGTGTCGTACTGCATCAAAACCCAGAAAAATCTTGGCTATGAACTGGTGTTGAACCTGCAGACAGGAGTTCCAGACAGAATGTGAGCTGTCCAGACCCTCCTGGATGCAGCCAGCATCCCTGCTTCTGGATCTATCCATAAGCTCTGCTGTGAGTCTTACCTATCGGTTAAATGAAGGCAGAATAGAGTCCCACTGTGATACTCTGGTGTTTGTGCTGTGTTTTAGGTTTCAATAGTTCTGGGCTTTTTGTAAAAGGAGACTGCTTTTGGGAACACTGGGATTTGAAATCTCGATCTAGCTGGCCAAATAAATTCTCCAAATCACATTGACTCATACAAGATAATTTTCATTCTCTGAGGCATGTTGTCAAGTGGTTATATTCTTTTTCTTTGCAATATCTAGCGCACTGTCAAAGTCAATAGCAAAGTAAAATTTACTATCAGAGTACATACATGTCACCATATACAACCCTGAGGTTCTTTTTCCTATGGCATACTTAGCAAATCTATAGAACAGTAACTGTAAACAGGATCAAGGAACAACAAACTGTACAAATCCATATATAAAGAAATAACAACAAATAATGAGAATTAAATAACATGAACTGCAAGAGCATGAAGTAACAAGATAAAGAGTCCTTAAAGTGAGATCATTGGGTGTCCTCATCGATGAGGATACAAGAAATCGATTGAGTGTAGTTATCCCCTTTTGTTTAAGAGCCTGATGGTTGAGGGGTAGTAACTGTTCTTGAACGTGGTGGTGTGAGTCCTGAGGCTCCTGTATCTTCTACCTGATGGCAGCAGCAGGAAGAGCATGGCCTGGGTGGTGAGGATCTTTGATAATGGATGCTGCTTTTCTCCAGCAATGTTTCAGATTTATGTGCTCAATGCTTGGGAGGGCTTTACCTGTGATGTACTGGGCTGATTCCACTACTTTTAGTAGGATCTTCCGCTCAATGGCATTGGTGTTCCCATACCAGGCTGTAATGCAGCCAGTCAGCACACTTACCACCACACATCTATAGATGTTTGCCAAGGTTTTTGATGACTTGTGGATCTCCGCGGACTTCTGAGGATCTAGAGGCACTGTCGTGCTTTCTTTACAATTATATTTATATGATGGGTCCAGGACAGGTCCACTGAGAGAGTGACATCCAGGAATTTAAAGTTAATGATCTGCTCCACCTCTGATCCTTTGATGATTACAGGCTCATGGATCTCTGGTTTCCCTCTCCTGAAGTCTACAATCAGTTCCTTGGTCTTATTGACATTGAGTAAGAGGTTGTTGTTATCACACCACTCAGCCAATTTTTCAATCTCCCTCCTGTATGCTGATTCATCACCACTTTTGATACAGCCCACATCAGTGGTGCTACTAGCAAATATGTATCTGGTGTTAGAGCTATACTTAGCCACACAGTCATAGGTGTAAAGTGAGTAGAGCAGGGGGCTGTACACATCCCTGTGGTGCTCCTGTGCTGAAGAAGATTGTGGAGGAGATGTTTTTGCCAATCTGAACTGACTGGGGTCTTCAACTGAGAAAACCTAGGAATCAGTTGCACAAGGGGGTATTGAGGCCAAGGTCTTGGAGTTTACTGATGAGTTTAGAGGGGATGATGATGTTAAATTCCGAGCTGTAATTGATAAAGATATTCCTGATGTCTGCATCCTCCTGTCTAGATGTTCCGGGGTTGTGCAAAGAGCCAATGAGATAGCATCTGCTGTTGACCTGTTGCTTCGGTAAGCAAATTGGAGTGGATCCAAGTTGTGACTTAGACAGGACCTGGTATGCTTCAACACCAGCCTCTGAAAACACTTCATCACTGTGGATGCAAATGCCACTGGGTGATTGTCATTGAAGCAGGTTATCATGCTCTTCTTGGACACTGGTATGATCGAAGCCTCCACACATCGCCGGAGTGACAGGTTGAAGATATCCATGAATACACCAGTCAGTTGATAGGTACAGATCATCAGTACTCCGCCAGGAACTCCATCCAGACCGGATGCTTTCCTTGGATTCATTCTCTTGAAGGCAGCTCACATGTCATCTTCAGATACTGAGACCAAAGGATCATCAGGAGATATAGGTATGCACGACGGTTCTTCCCTGTTCTGGTAATCAAAGTGAGCATAGAAGGCATTGAGCTCATCTGGAAGTGAAGCTGTGCGGTCCCCCATGCCACAAGATTTAACTCTGTAGGAGGTTATGGCATTCAAACCCTGCCATGGCTGTTGATTCCGGTCTATCTGCCTAAGAGATAGCTTTCCAGACATCATATCCACATCTCTTGTAGCATTCGTGATCCCAGACTTGAATGTCTCTGATCTGGCTCTCAGCAGATTCTGGATTTCATTGTTTATCCAGGGCTTCTGATTGGGGAACCCCTGAATGATTTCATGGGTTACACTCATCCACAGCTGTTTTAATAAAGTCTGTAACAACCCTGGTATAGTTATTCAGGTCCTGAGGTGAGTTCTTGAACACAACCCAGTTCACTGACTCAATTTTGTAACTGTTCCTCTGCCTCCAGTGACCACCTCTTGGTTGTTTTGATCTCTGGAGCCTTGTTCTATATGTTCTGTCTGTACGCAGGTAGCAGGAATACAGCCAATGATCGGACTTGCCAAAATGTGGTCTCAGGAAGGAACAATAAGCATTCCTATTGTAGTGTAGCAGTGATCTTGTTTTAGAACTCTCGTGCAACAGGTTATGTGCTGGTGATATTTGGGCAGGGTTTTCTTCAGACAGGCCTGGTTAAAATTGCTGACTGTAATTTGAAATGTATCGGGATGTGCTGTTTCTTGCCAGCAGACGACCTTGTGCAGTTTTGCAAGTGCTTGCTTACAATTGGCCGCTGGTGATATATAGACTGTGGTCAGGATCACGGATGAGAACTCCTGAGGCAAATAGAATGGTCTACATTTACTTGTCAAGTGTTCTAGGTCAGGGGAGCAAGAGGTAGACATAAGCCCAATGTCCATGCACCAACAAGAATTATGAACAAAGCTTTATGATTTCTTGATTGTGTTCATACAGGCCAAAACAAAGCCCAAGGTTAGGTGCACAGACTAGTGTGAGCATCCTCATGCACTTATTGGCCATTTCATCACATACACTTGTACACCTGCTCATTAATGTAACTATCTAATTAGCTAATCATGAGGCAGCGACTCAATGTACAAAGATGTGCAGACATGGTCAAGGGGTTTTGTTGTTGTTCAGACCAAACATCAGAATGAGAAGAAATGTGATCTAAGTGACTTTGACTGTGGAATGATTGTTGGTGCAGACGGGGTGGTTTGAGTATCTCAGAAACTGCTGACCTCCTGGGATTTGTGGGATTTTCACACGCAACAACCTCTAGAGTTTACAAAGAATGTTGTGGGGAAAAAATTAACATCAGTAGTTTTGTAGGCAAAAATGGCTTCATAATGAGAGGGGGAAAAGAAGAATGGCCAGACTGATTCATGCCGACAGAAAGGTGACAGGTAACTCAAATGACCATGCATTACAGAGGTGTTCATTGCATATGAGCACCTCTGAATGCACAACACATCAAACCTTAATGTAAATAGGCTACAGCAGCAGAAGACCATGAACATAGTCTCAGTGGCCACATTATTGATTATAGGAGGTTAGTTGTTCTATCATTAAGTCGAGTCCGACTCTTCATGACCTCATGGACCATAGGGTCCATAGGGTTTTCATGGCAAGGTATGGAAGTAGATTGCCAGGCCTTTCTTCCACAAATTATAGGAGGTACCATATAATAAATAGGGCAGGAGTGTGCAATGCAGCCTACTCCACCCTCATTAAAATCATAGCTGATATAACTGTTGGCCTCAGTTCCATTTTCATCCAAACTCCAGCTCAATCATTATGCAGACTCATCCTCATTCTGAATACATTCAACAGTTTTCTATAATTCAGCTGTTACATATCTCTGCGGCAGGGAATTCCAAAGCTTCTCAACACTGAGAGAAAAAAATTCCTTGTCATCCCTATTTTAATTGGACAACTGTTTATCCTGAGATTATGTTGCCCAGTTTCAGATTTCCCTTCCTTTGAAAACATCCTCACAACATCAGGAACTTGAATGAAGAAAATATTGAAACCATTTACTGGGGGAATTAAAGAAGTTACTGAGAAGTTACCGGAGGACAACCACCCAAGTGGTGTCATCATGTATAAAGATCTTTTACTCACTCTCAGTCATCCTTATCCAAAGTTATTATAGCATAATGTCCATAATAGATACTCTTTGATCTACTGTGCTGTTTACTTTCCAAACACATTGTCCTTTTCTAGAAATTTCTCAATGTTTTAAAGTGGACCATGTGTTTGCACAGTGAAGTTGTATATTAGCCCCTGCATATAACAGTACAGATGTCAGCTCCTTCTCCTTGAAGCAGAAGGGGGCACTGGATGAAGCACACCTTACATGATGGCTTAGCAGAAGAGAAAGTGCACAGCTTCAGTGACCAGCTTCAATACTGAATTCTGTAGGATTCACAGATCTTCCGTCTGTTGGCATGAGACTCCCTAGGGGATGGGCGAAGGGAGGGCTCCAGTTTCTTCCTGCAACCCAAAACTGTTTGGTCGGTGAATCAGCTGCTGTGAATTATCTTAAGTGGAGGAGGAGTTGATGGACACCTGAGAGAATAAGTTACAGGGAGACGGGTGGGGTATGGCATTGAGGAATTGATGGGCAAGTTGACTAGGTAGACTAAATGGGCTAAATGGCCTTCTTGTATGTCGTAAGAAAATCTTATGAAAAAGACAGAATCTGAATATCACAATGCCGAGCAGTACTTATTTATTCATTTATTTATTTAGAGGGACTGTGCAAAATAGGCCCTTCTGGCCCTTCAAGCCACAGCGTTGAGCAACCCCAAAAAACCCCAATTTAACCCAGCCTAATCATGGAACAACTTACAATGACCAATTAACCCACCCAGTATGTCTTTGGACAATGAGTGGAAATTCGAGGGCACAGAGAAAACCCGCACATTCCATGGCGAGGATGTACGGAGACCTCTTACAGTGGATGACACAGAGAAACCCACACATTCCATGGCGAGGCTGTACAGAGACCTCTTACAGTGGATGACACTGAGAAACCCACCACATCCATGATGTACAGAGACTCCTTACAGTGGATGACATGGAGAAACCCGCACATTCCATGGGAGGAGGTACAGAGGACTCTGGGACTGAACTCCACACTCCAACACCCCAAGCTGTAATAGTGTTGCGCTAACCGTTAAGCCACCATAGTGTATTAGTACAGAGCAGTGGCTGCATACTGAGACTGGGATATTTGCTGTGTCTATCTTGACCATTAAGAGTAGTCTAGAGCAGAGGACCTTGGTATTCTACTAACTGAACCTTGCTGGTACACATGTGGAAGTGGGTGGCTGCCCACACTCTTGCCAGAATCTCCTGTCCACTGGTTGCTGAAGAGGATATAGAGACAATGTCCTGATCTTTTCTGGTGACTTCACATCATCCCGTTCCATTGAGATATTGCAATACCACCTGAGATTCAAAACTGGTGAGCTGCTACCTATCATTAATGCTGTTACGGAGCCTGACCAGGAACAACTCTGTAGAGTTATAGCACTCAGCATTCTCTGCAAGGTAATGCTACAATCCATGAGCAAGCAAAAGAAAACAGTTTGTGGTCATCAAGAACAGACATTTTACACTCACTGTTGTTTGGATTGGAACTAAAAGGTACCAGTTCCTTGAAGTGACAGCAAATGTGAGCTTCCACAAGGACCAGCAAACAACACAGGCCAGCTCACTCCAAATTTCCTCTTGCAAATTCAGCTATTTGATGCCTCCTTTCAAGAGATGCATTTTAATGCCACTCCCCTATTTACCATTCAGCAAATTAGAGGTAAGAAACATTATGCATTTTTTAATATATCAAAACAACACTTTGAACAATCAACATACAAACATGAACAGTAACTATTTAATTATAACTTAGAATTTAATGGTTTTAGTAATTATGCAGTGCTGGTGTTTGTCAAGGTTTGAAATCAATATTACTATTCTAGTGGCCTGGCTGTTACTATGGCAATGACTTATCAGCCCTGGGAACTGCAGCCCTACTGCACTACAATAATAAAATGAGCCATTTCTGATATTATCAGACCAGCAGTCACCCAGAACCCTGCCTCACACTTGTGAACTTAAATCAACTGAACATCACACATTGCCGCTCTCTGTTGCTGCTTAATTTATTTCCGCCTGGCTGAAACAGACATACATTTCCAGTAAAGCTCAGGTTATTTGGACTCCCTAGTCTGGCATCTGGCTGGGGGTTATTGGTCTGGAATGTGAGCCGGGGATCTAGAGTGCAAGCAGGGTGTATGATCAAAGCCAGGATACTTTTCAATATATTAGTCCAAAAACGTGTATGGCCTCTCTGGATAAATAACTTGTACTTTATCGTTTACCTGCACTTCACTTTTTAGGCAGTGTTTACCCTTTATTCTGCATTGTTATTGTTTTACCTTGTTCTATCTCAATGCACTGGGTCGTGACTTGATTTGTATGAAGACACGCTTTTGAAGCAAGTGAGGTTCTCCCCACACCCCCACCCCCAACATCTTAACTGCATTTTATAGGAGCACCATTGAAAGTGTCCTGACAAGTTGCATCTCCATCTGGTCTGGGAGCAGCTGATCATCGGACTGGAAGTCCCTACAAAGGATTGTGAGAACGGCTGAGAGGATCATAGCGATCTCCCTACCGTCCATCAGAAACATTTATCAGGAGTGCTGCACACGCAGAGACCTGAGCATTATCAAGGATCCCACCCATCCATCCAGCATCCTCTTTGACTTTCTACCATCAGGCAGGAAATTCCAATGCATAAGGACAAGAATGGTCAGGATGAGAAACAGCTGCTTGCCTCAGGTCTTTAGGCTTCTGAACTCCCTGACACTTCATTGCATTTGAAGTGTCACCGGCTAATTTGTGTTGTACTCTACAATATTTAAGCACAGTGTACTACCGTGCGTTGTACCCTGGTCCAGAGAGATGTTGTCTCATTTGACAGTATACATGTATATAGTTAAATGACAAAAAAAACTTGATTCATCTTTTCAATGTACCTTGGTAAATGTGACAATACCAAATTGTTGGCCAATAAAGTTGCATAAGTAATTCTTTTCACCTCCCGTTCTGAAGAAAGGTTATTTACCTGAAACATCGACTCTATTTTTCTCTCCATTGATGCTGTCTGAACTGTTGAACATTTGCAGGATTTTATGTCTGTTTATAGTTATATAAGCATCACTAGTGATCTCCAAAATAATACATTGGTGAGACTCATCATAAATTGGGAGACCACTTCATCGAGCATCTCCGCTCCATCTTTCGGTCAAGATGGTGCTAGCGTACAACGCTCCCTTGGTCAACATCTTTCAGATGGCTCATGAAAATGTCTGTTTTTACTTCTTTTACATCTGTTTTTTCTCATTTAATGTATTTCTGGGGCTGTTAGAGTCTGTGATTTACAGTTTGGAGATTGTTTGAGTGTTCCAGAGCTTTGCTGTCTCCGAGAAGATTCCAGGAAGCGAGCACATTATTGAATGGCCTCAATGCAAAGAAACTTCAAGATGGGTGCGAGCCAATGTTTGACTCCATTTTGCTGGTTAAAGTGCCAATTAATTGCCAATTAAAGCACCAAGGAACACTGATACATTGAGGCAAACGCGGAAGGCGAGAGAGAGTTTCAACGGCAACTGCCTGTCTTTTGATCACTGCCGGAGAAGGAGACTGTGAGTGGCCCATTGCTGTGCGGCTCGCTTTGGCAGGCAGGTAGGCCTCTCTGCCTCATGTGGTGCCCCTCATTCATCAAAAGAATGTTGGTGATATTGTAGGATGGTATCATGGTTCTGTGTTTATGGATTAGACTAATGTGATTATGGACTGTGGACCTTTCCAAACTTATGGTTTTCACATTCTGTTTTTTTTAAATCGCCCATTCCTTTTCCGTTTTGTTGGACAAGGGGAGTGTGTTTGGGGTTAATGTTCTGTTGTGTTCTGTTAGTTTTTTTGTGTGGGGGAGGAGTTACTTTTTTGGGGAGCGATGTTCCTGCTCCGTTTTTGTATAGGGGAGGATTTGGGGGGGGGGGGTTGATTATCGGTATGCAGTTCTTTTTTTGTGCAGGGGGTTTTGATGTTTCTCTTTGAATGACTTTCATGTTCTTTCTTTGTTTTATGGCTATCTGGAGAAGACAAATTTCACATTTGTGAAACAAAACATGCTTTGATAATAAATGAACCTTTGAACCTTCATCCTACACAAGCAGGACTTCTCGGTGGCCAAACATTTTAATTTCCACTGCCATTCCCATTTTGATGTGTCGGTTCATGGCCTCCTCTTATGCCAGGATGAGGTCACCCACAGGGTAGAGGAGCAACACCTTATATTCCATCTGGGTCGCTTCCAACTTGATGGAACAAATAACCATTTCTCCTTCCGGTAAACAAATTTTCCATCACCCCTCATTTCCTCTATACCTCACTCTGACATTTTACCTTTTCTCATCTGCCTATTACTTCCCCCTGGGTCCCCTCCTCCTTCCCTTTCTCCTATGGTCCACTCTCCCTTCCTATCTGATTCCTTCCTCTCCAGCCCTTGATTGTTCCCACCCAACTGGTTTCACCCATCACCTTCCAGCTAGCCTCATTCCTCTCCTCCCTCTATTTTATTCCAGAACCATCCCCCTCCTTCTCAGCCCTGGGAAAGGGACCCGACCTGAAACGTTGATTGTTTGTTCATGTACATAGATACTGCCTGGTTTGCTGAGTTCCTCCAGCATTTTGTGTGGAGTGTCTTGGATTTCCAGCAACTGCAGAATTTCTCATGTTTATGATACGTGATAAGTAGGAAATAAGTAAGGCACTATATGGTGTTAGTTAATGTTAGCACAATAATAGAGAAAGGATTTATAGACACAGCTACAAAAATAAACTTAACTTTAGATTTCCAGTATCTGCAGTTACTTGTGTCTCCATTTTTACCATTTATTTGACCGCTTTTTCAGTGGTTTTTAAGATCTGCTGGCAAGGCTACTTAAAATGTGGTCCAAATGAGTGAGAATTTAGCTTGTACAATTGGCAAAATTCCATATTGCAGCTGGAAACTGTGTGTGCGTGCGTGTGTGTGTCTCTCTCTCTCTCACACACACACACACACACACACACACACACACAAAATTATAGTGAAGTGAACTGTATGCACCTGCACCACAATCCACTTCCCACACCAGCACCAAAACACTCACAGCCTCAAGTCACCACTGGAATATCCTACTAGATGCAATAGTGGCGGTAAATCTAACTATTACTTTGGAGAAATATTTAAAATCATATGAGGAAAGTTCAGGCTTGAAAGAGAAAAGTGCTAAAAAGGGCAACCCCTTATTACCTTGAACATCTCCAATGAGTTCCTATATAATAGTAAATATTGATTCTTCCATCAAATTGTTTTCATTCTTTAATAATTATAAGATTCATCCAGATATGTTACAAAGAGAATTGTTGACACAAGGACAGTACAGTGGTGCTGCTGGTAGAGCTGCCGCCTCACAGTGCCAGAGACCCGGGTTTTTATCCTGATTTTGGGCGCTACTGTGTAGATTTGCACGTTCTCCCTTGACCTCATAGGTTTCTGCAATGTTCTCCAGCTTTCTTCACAATTGTCTGCTGTAAATAATGTGGAGGTGAGTGGCAGTATCTGGAAGGAAGGAGGGGGGTGAATTGACTGGAATGTGGGGAGAATGGGATTAATGTAGGATGACCGTGAATGGGTGTGTGATGGCAATTGTGGACTTCAATTGACCGAAGGGCCAGTTTCTGTGTTGTAACAAGTCAGTTTATAATGAACCACAGTGATTGATAGACGTGGCCTCGGCGTAAGTTTCCAGTGGACAGTGCTTTTGACAATGCAGCAATTAGTAACAGTTTCGGTGCGTATCTCCCAGAATGAGGGCTGAGCTCATACCCTTCAGGCTGAGGAGGTGGAAGTGCAGCCATCACTGGCAGACGTTGGAACCTTGAGCAGCAGAGGGAGAATTAATTTCTACAGGAATCTGTGCTTTTTTTGCCAAGATAAATAACATAATTATAACAGCCTGCGGTGAATTGCAAGATGGTAACTCAATCAAACCAGCTCATTGTGTCATAGACTGCAAAAGCAAAGCCCCCTAGTAACTGTCAGACCTCCCCCACTTTTTTCACTGCCCTCTTCACTCAACAGTAATTCCTCTTCACCTAACATTGTGCAAAGACTTTAAGTTCTTCAATCAAAAACTAAAACAATCGAAAATAACAAATGTCACAACATATGCCAGTGAAATTAAATCTGATTCTGATACTTAACTGGAAATTTGAAATAATATTGAAAGTGACATGCAAAGTCTGGGTGTACTTGGGCATTCTGTATTACATAAAGCATTGTTTAGATTCTAATTTCACTGCTGTAGTGAAGCCATTTCTACTTTGGAAACATGCTAAAGTTGCAATTTAATAACAGAGTTAACTTTCAATTTGAGTAACGGCAAATTCTGGAAGGACAATTGTCTATAGCTTTAAATGAAGGCAAGAAACTGTAGATTGTGCATTTGCAGCAAAAAAAAAGGATTGGTGAAGTATCGGTGGAAGAAGTTGGCACGTCAGCCAGCACCTGTGGGAGTAAATGGACAATCCACGCTACAAATTGAGACTTTCATCTGGACTGAAGGGGTGGAGCTAGAGTAGGCAAGTGCTAGGTAGATCCAGGTGAAGAAGGGCAATATCTAATCTGAACTGGACTAGGAGCCACAAACCCACAACCTTGTTGTCACTGTGTTATATTTTATAGTTCACTTCCTCGTGTTCACATGCATCTGTGATGTTACTCCCTCTCTGGTAGCAGTTAGCAATCACTGATCGGGGTTCAATTCCCACCACAGTCCATAAGGTTGTTGTGCATTCTCCCCATGATCACTGTCTATAACGGGTTTGTGCATTCTCACCATGACCACAGTCTATAACGTTGTGGTGCATCTCCCCATTATCACAATCTATAACGGGTTTGTGCATTCTCCCCATGATCACTGTCTATAACGGGTTTACGCATTCTCCCCATGGCTACAGTCTATAACGGGTTTGTGCATTCTCCCCATCATCACAGTCTATAACGTTGTTGTGCATTCTCCCCATGACTACAGTCTATAACGGGTTTGTGCATTCTCCCCATTATCACAATCTATAACGGGTTTGTGCATTCTCCCCATGACCACAGTCTATAATGGGTTTGTGCATTCTCCCCATGACCACTGTCTATAACGTTGTTGTGCATTCTCCCCATGATCACAGTCTATAACGGGTTTGTGCATTCTCCCCATGACCACAGTCTGTAACGGGTTTGTGTATTCTCCCCATGACCACAGTCTATAACGGGTTTCTGCATCTCCCCATGACCACTGTCTATAACGGGTTTTGTGCATTCTTCACATAAACACAGTCTATAACATTGTTGTGCATTCTCCCCATTATCACAGTCTATAACGTTGTTGTGCATTCTCCCCATGACCACAGTCTATAACGTTGTTGTGCATTCTCCCCATGACCACAGTCTATAACGTTGTTGTGCATTCTCACCATGACCACAGTCTATAATGTTGTTGTGCATTCTCCCCATGACCACAGTCTATAACGTTGTTGTGCATTCTCACCATGACCACAGTCTATAACGTTGTTGTGCATTCTCACCATGACCACAGTCTATAACGTTGTTGTGCATTCTCACCATGACCACAGTCTATAACGTTGTTGTGCATTCTCCCCATGACCACAGTCTATAATGGGTTTGTGCATTCTCCCCATGACCACATGGGGAGAATGTGGGGCTTCCTCAGTTGGTCCAGTCTCCTCCCACTTTCCAAAGACATACAGATAGGGTGTTGGCGCATGGCCAAGTGGTTAAGGCGTTGGTCTAGTGATCTGAAGGTCGCTAGTTCGAGCCTCAGCTGAGGCAGTGTGTTGTGTCCTTGAGCAAGGCTCTTAACCACACATTGCTCTGCAACGAAACCGGTGCCAAGCTGTATCGGCCCTAGTGCCCTTCCTTTGGACAACATCGGTGACGTGGAGAGGCGAGACTTGCAGCATGGGCAACTGCCAGTCTTCCATACAATCTTGCCTAGGCCTGTGCCCTGGAAACCTTCCAAGGCGCAAATTCATGGTCTCACAAGCCTAACGGAGGCCTATCACAGATAGGGTAGGTTTACTGAATTGTGGGCATGCTATATGTTGGCACCAGAAGCACAGTAACACTAGCACAATCCTCCCACTGTACTGGTTGTTGATAAAGAAAAGACACATTTCACTGCTTTAATGTGCACGTGACAAATAAAATTTGTCTAATCTTTTCACCCCTCCACTCTTAAGTTCCTCCAGCTCAGCTTTTTCCACCTCACATTTAACAACCTTTTGGGTTCAAATTCCTATAATATCCTCATTAGACCCGTCCACCACATTCTTCTTCTCTGCATTCGTCAAAGCTATTGATCACATGTCGTGATCTCCACTCAGTGACATTATCAGTTTCTTGTCGGTGACATTCCTGTGAATCACCTTCAGACTTTTTTTCTCTTGAAGGTGACATTTAAATGCAAATTGTGTGGAGAATCTTGCGATGAAAGGAAGGTACAGAAGAATGATGAATGTCCTCGCTAAACAGTTCCATTCACACTACTCAATCTACGTTCAGGGGGTTACACAGAATCGCCTCACGGATTGAAGTCAATTGAGCTGTAGTGGCTGCACTGTGAGGAAATCCAACACAATTTCAGTCCAGTCACTGATCCAAAATGACACGGCAGCATATGCTTGCTTAAATACTCATAGTAATAATTTGAAAAGTAGCTACGCTAATATATATTTCATTTACATATCAATGAGATACTGTCTTCTTGAATCTGGAAAAAGAAAATAATTTCTTGCATCAAGTTCCATTATGAAATTAAGTTCAAGATTATAGATACAGGAAACAAGGGCTTACTAATTGTATATAGTATAGAAATAATGCAGTCATAAAAAGAACATGCAGATGCTGGAATCCAGAGAAAGAAGCAAGCTGATGGAGGGTTGTATCAGATCAGGCAGTTCCTACGGAGGCAACGGGAGAGTTGATGTTTCAGGTGAAGACTTTGCAAAGAGTAGAAGAGACACAGTTCAGTACCGAATGGAAGAGAAGGCACCAGCATCTTCTTCCCAGGTTCCCATACAAACAGAGAAAAAACAGCTGATCAGCTCAGTCTCATTCCCTAGCCTATTTTCCCTGTCGTTGAGGGTTGTTTGAGACTGGCGAGCCAGTCTTTCCACAAGGCGATGCGGGCTTCAGATGGGGTTGATTGTAATGGAACAACACTGTCCATGAAGCTCTTCCTTGACTTTAGGTGGCTGGGTGTAGGTGTATGACCATATTGAGAATGCCTCTCATCTGATGTTTGACGGAGTCGTTCTTTCTTGCTGGTTACCGTTCTTCTTATATCAGGGGGAGCGATACCTGCTCAAAGGTGTCACTAAGCAAATGGGGATATACAACCAGCCCAACAACTTGTGAATGTGGAACTGAGCCAAAAACTGTGCAACATCGCCTGCAATGCCCATCGCCAGAGGAAACCTGTACTGTAGCAGATCTTGTTGAATTCAACAAGGCGCAAAAATGTATCCAGTTCTGGCTGGGCCATGTATAGACTGTCCGTGGACAATATAAGAAGATTTTCCCTATGGCAAATTCTCCACTAAAAACCCAACACCTATTCCCCCTTGATCATATGCATGTGTTATCACAGGAGGCTGGACAAACTTGTTTTGTTTCCCCTGGAGCGCCAGAAACTGAGGGGAGATCTGATAGAGGTTTGCAAGATTATGAGAGGCACAGGTCGAGTGGACAGAGAGTATCTGTTTTCCAGTGTTGAAGTGTCTAATACCAGAAGGCAGGCATTGAAAGTGAGAGGGGGTAGGTTCAAGGGGTTATGAGGGGCAAGTTTTTTACAGAGCGTTGTGGATGCTTGGAATGCGTTGCTTGGTATGGTGGTAGAAGTAAATACATTGGAGGCTTTTAAGATACGTTTGGATAGATGTGTGGATGTGAAAAAGAGGGATATGGAGATTGTATTGGAAGGAGGGATTAGTGTTTAGGTGGCTTTTTATTTACTTTTTAGCTGATTCAGAACAACACTGTGGGCTGAACAGCCTGTCCCTGTGTTATACTCTGTGTTCTATGATCTTCCCAGTGAACTGCATTTGGGGAAATGTACGAAGATCATTCCTTCAGCACTTACAGAGTCACAGAGAAAATATATAAGTTCCAAAGAGACGGCACTGGAATTCAGGATCTGAACTGAGGCCACCGAGTCACTGAGGTAAGACAGCTGCATGACCTGCAGTGCCAGTGAGCCACTGATTCCAAAGGCTTTTCTCGTCTTCATCTTATTTCCATATTTCATTCTCATTTAACGAGCAAATTTTCTACCCATCACCGCTGCAATATTTTGTCAACCACCAACCCCCCCACCACAAACACTAATTTCAGTGTGGATGGTAGTAATTCTCCTTTCAAATGACTGCCTGAAAGGCTGCCTTTACATTGTAATTGGAGGAGAAAAACTTTTTACTACATAGTACACAGTTGAGGATACCTTCCGCAGAAACTGTACTGCCACATGTATTACACAGAGATAATGATTCATTGTAGCCACTTCACTCCGGTTATTAGTGCTTGTGATGTGTAGCCTGTGTATCGCACCCCCTGCACACAATATACCACTCTGTGTATAACAGTCAGTGCCTGCATTATGCTCTGTGTGAGTGTGACACTCTTCAACATGTGAATACCGTGCAGGTTACACTGTCCAGACAGTACCTTACTGTGTGATCATATCTACAGCCTGCATTTACCCAGTATCTGTGAAGACATAGTCAGAGTGGTGATCCTGAGCCTTGAGCTCGTCAAGGCTTCATCAAAGAGAAGGTTCACTCCGAGAAAGCAAAGGAAAGAAAAGCAAGTTTTTTCCTTGTCTTCTTTATTTCTTCTCAGCTAGGACAGTATAGATGCCAGGCGGGAAAGAGAAATCAAGTCAAGTTAAGTCACTTTTTATTGTCATTTCAACCATAACTGCTGGTACAGAACATAGTAAAAATGAGACAACATTTTCCAGGGCCATGGTGCTACATGAAACAATACAAAACTACACTGAACTACATAAGAAAAAACACAAAAACTACACTAGACCACAGACCTATCCAGGATTGCATAAAGTGCACAAAACAGTGCAGGCACTACGATAAATAATAATAAATAATAAACAAGACAGTTGGCACAGTAGAGGGCAGTAGGTTGGTGTCAAGCCAGGCTCTGGATATTGAGGAGTCTGATGGCTTAGGGGAAGAAACTGTTACATAGTCTGGTCGTGAGAGCCCGAATGCTTCGGTGCCTTTTTCCAGAATACAGGAGGGAGAAGAGTTTATATGAGGGGTGTGTGGGGTCCTTCATAATGCCGTTTGCTTTACAGATGCAGCGTGTGGTGTAAATGTCTGTAATGGCGGGAAGAGAGACACCGATGATCTTCTCAGCTGACCTCACTATCTGCTGCAGGGTCCTGCAATCCGAGATGGTGCAATTTCCGAACGAGGCAGTATGCAGCTGCTCAGGATGCTCTCAATACAACCTCTGTAGAATGTGGTGAGGATGGGGGATGGGAGATGGACTTTTCTCAGTCTTCGCAGGAAGTAGAGACGCTGCTGGGCTTTCTTTGCTATGGAGCTGGTGTTGAGGGGCCAGGTGAGATTCTCTGCCAGGTGAACACCAAGAAATTTGGTGCTCTTAACGATCTCAACGGAGGAGTTGTCGATGTTCAGCGGAGGGTGGTCACTCCGTGTCCTACTGAAGTCAACAACCATCTCTTCTGTTTTGTTTACATTCAGAGACAGGCTGTTGGCTCTGCACCAGTCCGTTAGCCGCTGCACCTGATGTGGGAAGGCAGGGAGACCTCCAGTGTCCTTGACAACTACAACTGTGAGAAGTTCATCCAGCTGCAGCTTCTAACAAACCATATTAAGGAGATGGAGCTGGAACAGGATGAGCTCCAGATCATTCAGGAGGCTGAAGGCATGATAGATAGGACATATAGAGAGGTAGTTACATCCAAGGTGCAGGACACAGGAAACTAAGTGACAGTCTGAAGGGGAAAAGGATAAACAGCCAGCACATTTCCCTCAACAACAGGTATATCATTTTGGATACTGTCGGGAGTTGGGGGGTGGGGGTGAATGACCTAACGGGCGAGAATCAAAGTGGTCGAGTCTCAAGCACTGTCTGACTCTGTGACACAGAAGGGAAGGAAGGAGAAGAGGCATGCTGTGGTTAACTGTGGTGATAGGGGTTTCACTAGTTTGGGGAACAGACAAGAGGCTCTGTGGATGAAAAAGAGATTCCCAGATGGTATGTTGCCTCCCGGGTGCCAGCATCTGGGATATCTCGGATCTAGTCCTCAGCATTTTTAAGTGAGAGGGTGAATATCCAGAAGTCGCGGTCTATGTAGATACCAATGACATGGGTAGGACGAGTGATGAGATTCTGCAAAGGAGTTCAGGGAACTGGGTGCTAAGTTAAAGGGCAGGACCTACAGGGTTTTGTTCTCACGATTGCTACCCATGCTACAGGCTAAGTGCAGCCAGAACTAGAAGACTATAGAGTTTAGTACATGGCCAAGGAGTTCGTGCATGAGGGAGGGCATAAGGTTTTTGGACCATTGGGTTCTCTTTCAGGGAAGGTGGGACCTGTACAGAAGGAATTGTTTGCACCTGAACTGGAGGGGGACTAATATTCTAGCAGAGAGGTTTGTTAATGCTGCATGGTAGGGTTTAAACTAGAGTTGTATGGGAATGGGAACCAGAGTGCCACATCAATGAGTGTAGAGGTTCTGGAGGCAGATGTTGGTAAGATCTCAGAACAAAGTTAGGAATCAAAAGGTTGAGCCTGGTGCAACTAGAGTCCTGAGCTGCCAATATGAAAATGCAATAAGTATTGTAGAAAAGGTGGGTAATAGTACTTAAAATGAAATAGCTTGTTTACAAACAGAGGCAATGTGTAGTGAGGAGAGGCTGTTGTTAGGGCAAAATTGCAGTCAACAGGATGAGTTGCAATGTAAAAGGCGGACAAAATCAACAGTACTGAAGGTGTTGTATCTGAATGCGGCAGTATGCGGAATAAGGTGGATGAATTTGCAGCACAGTTGCAGATTGGTAGGTGTGATGTAGGCATCACTGAATCATGGCTGAAAGATTATAGCTGGGACCTTAAAGTCCAAGGTTACACAATTTATTGAAAGGATAGGCAGGAAGGCAGAGGGAGTGGCATTGGTTTGTTAGTTAAAAAAAATGAAATCAAATCATTAGAAAGAAGTGACATAGGGTCAGAAGATGTTGAATCATTGTGGATACAAGAAACTGCAAGGGTAAAAAGACCCTGATGGGAGTGGTATACAAACCCCCAACAGTAGTGAAGATGTGGCCTACAAATTACAATGGGAGATAGAAAATGCACGTCAAAAAGTTAATGTTACAATAGTCATGGGGGACTTCAAAATGCAGGTAGATCGGGAAAATCAGGTTGGTGCTGGATTACAGGAGGTTCAATTTCTAGAGTGCCTACAAGATGGCTGTTTAGAGCAGCTTGTGGTTGAGTCTGCTGGGGGATCAGCTATTCTGGATTTGGTGTTATGCAATGAACCAAAATTGATTGGAGAGCTTAAGGTAAAAGAACCCTTAAGGGCAAGTGATCATAGTAAGATTGAATTCACCTTGAATTTTGAGAAGGAGAAGCTAAAATCAGATATATCAGTATTACAGAGGAGTAAAGGGAATTACAGAGCCATGAGAGAGGAGATGGCTAGAATTGATTGGGAAAAAAACACTGACAGGAATAACGGCACAGCAGCAATGGCTGGAATTTCTGGAAGCAATTTAGAAGGCAGAGGATATATACATCCCAAGAAGAAAATGTATTCTAAAGAAAAGATGACACAACCATGGCTAGCAAGAGAATTCAGAGACAATATAAAAGCCAAAGAGAGGGCATATAATAGAGCAAAGATTAGTGGGAAGCTAAAGGAAAGGGGAACTTTTAAAAACCAACAGGAGGCAACTAAGAAAGGCATTAAGAAGGAAAAATATGTAATATAAAAGAAACCTAGTCAATAATATTAAAGAGTATATCAAAAGTTTCTTGAAATACATGAAGTTTAAAAGACAGGTGAGAGTAGATATGGGACCACTAGAAAATGATGCTGGAGAGTAATGGGAGACAACAAAATAGCAGATGAACTGAATAAGTATTTTGTTTACGCAAACACGAGGAATTCTGCAGATGCTGGAAATTCAAGCAACACACATCAAAGTTGCTGGTGAATGCAGCAGGCCAGGCAGCATCTCCAGGAAGAGGTACAGTCGACGTTTCAGGCCGAGACCCTCCGTCAGGACTAACTGAAGGAAGAGCTAGTAAGACATTTGAAAGTAGGAGGGGGAGGGAGGAGATCCAAAATGATAGGAGAAGACAGGAGGGGGAGGGATGGAGCCAAGAACTGGACAGGTGATTGGCAAAAGGAATATAAGAGGATCATGGGACAGGAGACCCAGGGAGAAGGAAAAGGGGGAGGGGGGGGGAACCCAGAGGATGGGCAAGGGGTATAGTCACAGGGACAGAGGGAGAAAAAGAAGAGAGAGAGAGAAAGAATATGTGTATATAAATAAATAACGATGGGGTACGAGGGGGAGGTGAGGCATTAGCGGAAGTCAGAGAAGTCGATGTTCATGCCATCAGGTTGGAGGCTACTCAGACGGAATATAAGGTATTGTTCCTCCAACCTGAGTGTGGCATCATCTTTACAGTAGAGGAGGCCGTGCATAGATATATCAGAATGGGAATGGGATGTGGAATTAAAATGTGTGGCCACTGGGAGATCCTGCTTTCTCTGGCAGACAGAGTGTAGGTGTTCAGCAAAACGATCTCCCAGTCTGCGTCAGGTCTCGCCAATATATAGAAGGCCACATCGGGAGCACCGGACGCAGTATATCACCCCAGCTGACTCACAGGTGAAGTGTCGCCTCACCTGGAAGGACTGTTTGGGGCCCTGAATGGTGGTAAGGGAGGAAGTGTAAGGGCATGTGTAGCACTTGTTCCGCTTACAAGGATAAGTGCCAGGAGGGAAATCAGTGGGGAGGGATGGGGGAGGACAAATGGACAAGGGAGTCGCATAAGGAGCAATCCCTGCGGAAAGCGGGGGGGGGGGAGGGAAAGATGTGTTTAGTGGTGGGATCCCGTTGGAGGTGGCGGAAGTTACGGAGAATAATACGTTGGACCCAGAGGCTAGTGGGGTGGTAGGTGAGGACCAGGGGAACCCTATTCCTAGTGGGGTGGTGTGAGGATGGAGTGAGAGCAGATATGCGTGAAATGGGGGAGATGCGTTTGAGAGCAGAGTTGATGGTGGAGGAAGGGAATCCCCTTTCTTTAAAAAAGGAGGACATCTCCCTTGTCCTGGAATGAAAAGCCTCATCCTGAGAGCAGATGCAGCAGAGATGGAGGAATTGCGAGAAGGCGATGGCATTTTTGCAAGAGACAGGGTGAGAACAGGAATAGTCCAGATAGCTGTGACAGTCAGTAGGCTTATAGTAGACATCAGTAGATAAGCTGTCTCCAGAGATAGAGACAGAAAGATCTAGAAAGGGGAGGAAGGTGTCGGAAATGGACCAAGCAAACTTGAGGGCAGGGTGAAAGTTGAAGGCAAAGTTAATGAAGACAACGTCGACTGTACCTCTTCCTAGAGATGCTGCCTGGCCTGCTGCATTCACCAGCAACTTTGATGTGTGTTGCAAGTATTTTGCTTATGTTGGGAAGATGTTGAAGTCGATTATTATTGATGAGGTCTCAGGGTAATTGAAGGCACTTGATAAAATAGGCCGTAGTCAGCAAGGGAAAATCTTGCCTGACAAATCTGTTGGAATACTTTGAAGAAATAATAAGCAGGATAGACAAAGTATAATCAGTTGAAGTTGTGTACTCGGATTTTCAGAAGGCCTTTGACAAGGTGCCACATTTGAGTCTGCTTAACAAACTATGAGCCCATGGTATAACAGGAAAGATTCTAGCATGGATAAAGCAGAGGCTGAATGGCAGGAGGCAAAGACTGGGAATAAAGAGAGTCTTTTCTGGTTGGCTGCCAGTGACTAGTGGTGTTTCTCAGGGGTCTGTGTTGAGACTGATTCTTTTTACGTTATATGTCACTGATTTGGATGATGGAATTGATGGCTTTGTTGCAAAGCTTGCAAATTATATGAAGATGGGGGAGGGGCAGGTAGTTTTGAGGAAGTAGAGAGGCTTCAGAAGGACTTAAACAAATTAGGAAAATGGGCAAAGAAATGGCAGATGGAATATTGTGTCAGGAAGTATATGGCCATGCACTTTGGTAGAAGAAATAAAAGGGTTGACTCTAAATGGAAAGAAAATACAAAAAAACTGAGATGCAAAGAGACTTGGAAGTCCTTGTTCAGGGTTCCCTAATGTCTAACTTGCTGGTTGAGTCTGTGGTGAGGAAGGCAAATGCAATGTTAGCATTCATTTCAAGAGGACTAAAATATAAAAGAAAGGAATGTAGTGTTGAAACTTTATAAAGCACTGGTGAGGCCTCACATGGTGTATTGTGAGAGGGTTTGGGCCGTTATCTTAGAAACAATGAGCTGAAACTGGAGAGGGTTCAATGGAGGTTCATGAAAATGATTCCAGAATTGAATGGTTTGTCATATGAAGAGTGTTTGATGGCTCTGGGTTTGTATTCACTAGAAATCACAAGAATGAGGGGTAACCTAATTGAAACCTATTGAATGGTGAAAGGTCTTGATAGAGTCATGGGAGAGTCTAAGACCAGAGAACACAGCCTCAGAATAGAGGGGCATACTTTTAGAAAGGAGATGATGAGGAATTTCTGTAGCCAGAGAGTGGTGAATCTGTGGAATTCTTTGCCACAGGCAGCTGTGGCAGTCAAGTCTTTATGTATATTTAAGACAGAGTTTGATAGATTCTTGATTGGTCAGGGCATGAAGGGATATGGGGAGAAGACAGGAGATTAGACCATAAGACCAGAAGACATAGGAGCAGAATTAGGCCATTCCATCATGACTGATCCCAGATCCCACTGATCCCCACACACCTGCCTTCTTACCATATCCTTTGATGCCCTTGTCATGGTCCGATCCATGAAGCCCGTAGTTCCTTATTCCAGGGTTTCTGGTTTTCCCCAGTTTCTGTTGTAGGCACATGATTCTCGTTTTGGGGCTGGGACATAAATACCTCTGCAAACCAGGGATTGGCTGCTGGACTGTTCTGTTCCCCTCCTTGTCTTTTTCCCCTTGCCTGACTCTCTGCCTGCTCACCTAGCCTGGATACCCTGCCTATATACCCCACCTGTATTGCTGAAATTTTACTGCCGGAGCAAGACCGGAGCCTTGTTAGGTCAAGCTAAGGAACTGTCTTCTGTTGTGTGGAATTGTCTCTCTGTGTCCACGCCTTCGCTAGGTGGATCTGGCCGTTTGCCACCACCTTGTGTTGGGATCTGTCTCTTCATGTTCTGTGTTATGTGTATGAGTCCCGGCCCTATGTCCTGTTCCCAAGGAGGGGTCCCAGCTCTGTGTTCCGTGCTTCCGTCTCTTCTAGTCCAAGACTCCATGCTCCCATCCCTTCTAGTCCAAGGCTCCGTGCTCCTGTCTCTTCTAGTCCAAGGCTCCGTGTTCCTGAAGGCCCTCGTCCAGTCCGTGCCTAGTCCAGTCCTATCTGAGTCCTGTCCATGTGCCTTTACCTGTCCTTCTGTCTCGACCTACCCAGGAGTTCCTCACCCAAGCCATGTCCAATCCTGTAGCCTCGTCTTGTCCTTGCCTAGTTCTGGAGTCTGAGCCCGAGTCAAGTCCCAGGTTCTGGGTCCTTGCCCAGTCTCTGGCTCGGAGTCCATACCCAAGCCTCAAAGTACCCCAGATCCCAAGACCCAAGACCCCAAGACCCCAAGCCTGTCTCCAAGCCTCAAGCCTCAAGACCCCAAGCCTGTCTCTAAGCCTCAAGCCTCAAGCCCCCAAGCCTGTCTCCAAGCCTCAAGACCCCAAGCTTGTCTCCAAGCCTCAAGCCTCAAGACCCCAGCCTCCAGTCCTGTAGTCATGTCATGTCCTTCAAGCAACACACATAAAAGTTGCTGGTGAACACAGCAGGCCAGGCAGCATCTCTTCCTAGAGATGCTGCCTGGCCTGCTGTGTTCACCAGCAACTTTTATGTGTGTTGCTTGAATTTCCAGCATCTGCAGAATTTCTGTTGGCTGATGTCATGTCCTTGCCTGGTTCTGGGGCCTGAGACCGAGGCAAGACCCAGGTTCTGGGTCCTTGTCCAGTCTCCGGCTCGGAGCCCAAGCTCAGACTCCTATTCATAGTTCCTTGTCCGGGTTCCCTGTCTAGTCCATGTCCTAGCCCAAGTCTGCATTCTTGTCCCTGCTCCATGTCTGTATCCTGTCACCTCCCAACTCTAGTCAAGTCCTGTTCCTTGTACTTCAGTGTCTGTGCCTTGCACTTGGGTCCGCCATCAACGCGCCCCCCCCCCCCATTGTAACAGCCCTGACCAATCAGGAAATGATCAACTTCTGCTTTAAATATACCCATGGACTTGGCCTCCACCACAGACTGTGGCAGAGCATTCCACAGATACACTACTCTCTGGCTAAAAAACATTCCTCCTTACCTCTGTTCTAAAAGGTTGCCCCTCAATTTTGAGCCTGTGCCCCCTAGTTCTGGATACCCCCAGCATAGGAAACATCCTCTCCACAATCACCCCATCTTGTCCTTTTAACATTCGGTAGATTTCAGTAAGATCCCCCTGCAGTCTTCTAGATTCCATTGAGGACAGGCCCAACACTGTCAAACGCTCCTCACATGTTAACCGCATTCATTCCCAGAATCATCCTCGTGAACCTCCTCTGGACTCTCTCCAATGAACTGGGGCTGAAAATTGGATCAATCATGATGAAATAGCTGAATAGAATTGATGGGCCAAATGGCCTAATTCTGCTCCTATATCTTATGGTATTAAGGTCTTATTACACTCCAGCCTGTTCTTTATCCTAAGCAGCACCTGTACTTTACAGCCTCTCACATTCTGCACCCTGCATTTATTCTGTGTAAAGTTGAACACCAAGCTGCGCTCTGCAGACGGTATTTTACCATATATATTGATTTCTCTAGCCTGCACATTGCAATCTGTACTTTACTCTGCCTCTTGTACTCTGTAGTCTGCACTTTGTACTGTTGCATTCTTCAGCTGATGTGCATCCCTGTATAGCTTCAGCTTTCCTCTGTAATGCACTGTTCATTTGCTACTTTATCCGAGACAGAAGAGGTTCTGTAGATGCTGGAAATCCAGAGCAACACTCACAAGATACTGGAGGAATTCAGCAGGTCAGGCAGTGACTATGGAGGGGTATGAGTAGTCCATTTTCAGGCTGAGACCCCTCATCACGTCAGTGATTAAGTGTTTTATCCTGTATGTGGCCCTCCGTAGCCTGTGCCTAACTTTATGTGTAATCCTTTTCCAAATATTTCATTCTGTGTGAAGTGTTATTGCCCTCAAAAAGCTACTCTATGCAGTGTGTCTGATTCTCTCTTATCTGCTCAACTCAGTGCGAACTCAAAGTAAATACATTTATTATCAAAGAGCATACAGTGTATGTCACTATATATTACCTCAAGATTCTTTTCTTGCTGGCACAGAGGCTCATTGCTGTTTAATTCAATGGGGCTATGTTAATTGGGCTTGTCTCCAACCACATAACATTGGCTAAGTTATTTGATTCAAGGAAGCTTGCAGACCAGATTGATACTATCACTTAGCACATCAAATAGCTCATCTATTAATAGTTGCTAGCTTTGTGTACTTAGAGGCTCAGCATTCATAGCCTTCACTGTGGACATCTGGGAACTCTGTCCCAGAAGTTTTTAGACCATCTATGTGAAAGTCATTCAAGTAGAAGAATAATATAAATGTGAGAGAGCAGTCAGGCGGTGCGTCAGAATGGTCAAGGAACATCAAGAAGAATGCCAGAAAGATGGGTGACTAGAACTCATTCCTCTGCCTTTGATTTCTGTGACAGTCGACTCATTCACCTGCAACTCATTGCTATGCCTGTTCAGCTCAAAGGATTTGTACCTGCCTTTTGGAAATCCTCTGTGTTTTAGAAATTGTTCGTAATTTGGAAATCTTTTATAAGGTAGAACTCCTCCGAGTTTTAAATGCATTTAAATAATTTTATCTAAATATAAACATGTATCACTAAAAGCAAATTAACTGTGTTTAGGGGGTACTTTGTTAGCTAGAAACATCTCCTCCTTGGTGGGGGGTGGCGGTGGTACCCACAACTCAAATTGTGGATATTGGCAGCTAAATTCACCATGGAAGATAAACAGGGAAGTGAAGAGTAGGTGGCTATAGTATAACCTCCTTTTAGTGAAGGTACCTGTAGCTATCTGTATCGGATCAGGCTTTGAGATTAAAACTTTGCGGTAAACTAACGCAATACATCACAGTGTACAGCACCATTTCTCAAGATGCTGGCCCCTTTAAAACAGTGGGAACTACACAGTGATATACTGTGTTAAAGCAATAAATGTTTCTTGTTTATGGAGAACCTTTCACAGTTCAGGTCTTCCCAAAGCACTTGAACCAATTGAACTGCTTATGAAGTCTAGTCACTGGTGTAAATGTCGGAAACACAACAGGCAATTTGTTCACAGTGAGTGCCAAAACAGTGATGTGATAATGAAGAGATAATCTATTTCAGTGATGTTGGAGGAGGGATAAGTGTTGGCTGGGACCCTGGAGAAAATGCTTCCTTATTGAAATGTCAACCCTGGATTTCATGCACAAGACTCAGGAGTCCCTGCGTAGTTGAACCCACAACTTCATGTCTCAGAGGATGCAAAACCGATAGTCAGCAGAGCAGATGGGGAGGGGTGGTGAAACAGGGTTACAGACAAGGGTTAATAAGGAAGACTGAAGTATGTTTTCCCCTGAACAGAATGGGGCATGATGCATTCTCTGTGGTCTCATTTTTAGGAGAGTGTATGATGGATGAATGTGGCACACATATGTTCACTAGTGTAGTTAAGGGATCTCAACACATGTTTGCAAGGGAAGAATTTACTTTTCTGATGATTCCTCCCCGAGCATCTCAGGCCAAGGAGTGAAATCACTGAACAGTGGTGAGGGTAACTCTGAATCATTGCAGAAACATAAAATCAAAAAAAAAAAGACAGATAGAGGAGAGCTGATGAATGAAACTAGTTCAAGAAGAGATTGTCTGTGTTTCTTCACCCGCTGACATTCTTTGAGAAAAAAAGCACAAAGAATAATAAAAGAAATCAAACCAGCTGTACAAACAGGGCTTAAAGCCGAGGGTCTTTCTGAAAATAAAAGACCAGGAAACAGTTCGGTATCCTGCGAACACTTCTCCCAGCAGGCCCTTTCAGTCCTGCTTGTATCTGAAATGCGGATTGCTCTGCATCAGTGCAGCCACAGAGTGTGCTGTCTGGTCACACATGCTGATCTGGTGTCAAACAGCTGGAGGGTTTGTGGCCAGTGTCAGGCCACTGGAGTAAGCAAGCTGCCAAGAGCTGGAGGCTGCTTCCAGCCATTGAGTTGACCAAGATCTGTGGTGGGGAGAGGAAACAGCATCTTGTTCAGTCATCCACCTCCCCCTGGTCACTCACAGTGCAGATCATATACCTTTCCATCAACTGCTCCCACAAATCAGGGTCAAAACTCCCTCTGCTTAGTATCATCTCGTATCCACCTAGTGTAGGGTGAAGCTTCTTCTGTATGAAAATTCACCAGCCTATTTACTGACTGTTCTCTTTCCACAGATGCCATTTGTTTATTTATTGATTATTGATTAAATGATTGAGATACAGCTTGGAACAGACCCTTCTGGCTCTTCAAGCCACGGTGCCCAGCAATCCCCCTGATTTAATCTGAGCCTAATCACAGCACAATTTACAATGACTAATTAGCCTAACAACCGGTACGGCTTCGGACTGCGGGAGGAAACCGAAGCACCCGGAGAAAACCCGTGTGGAGAACGTACGATCTCCCTACAGGCAGTGGCTGGAATTGAACCGGGGTTGCCTGTACTGCAAAGCGTTGTGCTAACCATTACTCTACAACGTCACCCATTGATGAGCTAAGCAGTTCAGCCAATCACGGAGATGAAAACTGCAGATGCTGGAAATTTGGAACAATGATAGCAAAGCTCAGCAAGTTAGAATCACTGATAGGTTCTCTCTCTACAGATGCTACCTGACCTGCTGAGTTTTTTCTAGTATTTTCTGTTTCTGTTTCATTTTTAGTTGTTGCCGCTTTTATACAAAAACAGTTTTAAATTGCATTGAACTGTTTTGTGGCACAGAACAAAAGATGGCTAGAAATTAATGCCAACTCTATTGGTAATAAACTGGACTGGGAAGTTTCTGAATAGCATTGGAATAACAGCATTCTACATCTGCAATCTACTGTGCTTGACATAGGAGTGATGGATGTTGAGGCTGGAGACAGCTGCTAACAGTATCTGGACAGGTTCGTGCCAAAGTGGAGGAATTGCATTTCAAGTATGTGACAAATCAATAAAACAAATTTTTCGGCTGAGAGCAGGAGCAGAATGAGAGGACAAGCAAAGATAAAACTCAGCTGTCATCACCCTCAAGAAAAGGGAGCAGCCTCTTTAAAAGGACAGTACAATGTTAAAAATAAAGGATGACTGAAAGCAAGCATTCCCTTTCAAAAGTGAGGTAATAATTTAATACATGGACTCATCCTAATTACTCCTCATTGCAGAGGCTCATTAATTATTGTAAACTAGCAATTGAAAATATGAATGTTTAAACATTACAGACTAATGTGGAAAATACAGCAACGAAGCTTTGTTTACGTAAATAAATGACACACAGCTGGTGAATTATGGAGCCAACAGCACTAAATTAGCAGCTTCAGCATCAATAAAATCAGCGGAGTGGAAATCCTGCTGCCCCTAACCAGGAATGGATTGGAAGTGCAACAGCCAGTTTTGAGTCTGGCATTGGCACAGGATGGAGAGGGAATAAAACAGCTTGATTACTGAGTGTGTGAGCTTATGACAAACATTCTGCAACCATCAGAATCTCTACAGTGCCTCATCAGAGTGAAGTCCCCTGCACCTAAACACCATTGGTTTGTGATTTTGCTGCAGGCAATCAAAGCAGGAGATCTGACCCTGAGAATTTTTCCAAACCCAGCTTTCTACATTTTCAAAAGCTTTCAATCCAGATTGCTTCTGGTGCTGCTGGAGCACTGGGCCATTTTTACCCCTCTAAGTGATCGGACAAACTTGGGATGTTTTGTCTGGAAAATTGGAAGCTGGGGGGGGGGGGCGGGCCTGCTAATGTTTATAATAGGCATAGATAAAGTACAGTCAGAATTTCTTATTACCAGGTTAGAAAGGTCCAGGCATTATTTTAAGGTAGATGGGTAAACTTTAAAGATGATGTGCAAGGCAAGTGTTTTTTTAAGCTGAGCATGGTAGGTGCATGGAAGGGATGATTGGGTAATGGTAGGAGCAGAAACAAGTGGCATTTAAGAGGCTATTAGAAACATGAATATGCAGGGAATGGACAGATATGAATTGTGTACAGAAAGAGGGGATTTAGTTTAATTTAACATTATGCTTAGCACAGACATTGTGCTTCTATGCTGTACTATTCAATGTTTTACGGTCTAATGTGAGTGTTTCGGAAGGTGCTTCTATCCTACCTGATTCAAAGCCAATCACTTCCCTGTAAGGACAATAGGGACATAGAGTACTTGGCCCAGTCTGCAAGCACAGATGTTAAACTATCACATAAAAAATTTTATCACCTCCAGGTAATAGAAACAGAATAATTTGAAAACACTCAACAAACCAGGCAGCATCTGCGGAGAGAGAAACAAAGCTAAAGTTTCAAGCCAAAATTCTGTTGAAGCTGTATTCGGCCTGAAACATTAACCCTGTTTCTCCCTCCACAGACGATGCTGAGTGCTTTCAGCATTTTGTGTTTTTATTGTAGATTCCAAGCAAAGACGCTTCATTTTATTTTAATTTACAGATGAAGCTGCTGGCCTACTTTTTCCATCATCAATGTATCAAATGTATTTTTACATTTTCCATATTAAGATGCAGACGTGTTCATCCAAAACAGAATCCATTTTCACGCAATAGCCTCCACAGAGCAGGGAAAAACCAGGAGCCATGCACTGCACGGCCTCACAGGAGTGCGGCATCTCTGACTGCATATCTAGGTGTTCATATTTAATTATTTTGCTGGATGTGGGTGTCATGGGCTCATCTGGCACTTTCTTAAATGTCTTTGAGAAAGTCATATTGGGGTACCTTCAAGAGCCATGACAGTGGTGTTTATGATCGACCAGAGTGACTTGTACACCTCCTTCAGTGGGCACTTGGGAGTTTGTCGTACTACTGATCGTCTTTCTTACGCAATAGTAAAGAAGATGTGGTTTCAATAATTCCCTCTGCTGCCTGTGAGGAGTCTGAACGTTCTCCCCGTGACCACACAGGATTTCTCCAGGTGCTCTGGTTTCCTCCCATGGTCCAGACTGGCTGGTAGGTTAATTGGTCATTGTATTGTCCCATGATTAGGCTAGCGCAAAATTGGTGGTTGCTGGGCTCAAAGGGCTGGAAAAGCCAACTCTATGCTGTATCTCAATAAATAGATAGATAAATAAATAGATAAATCTTCTGGTATTAGCATTAAAATGAATTTTTAAATTTCCAGATTATTTCAATAGATTCCACAGATAAAATGGTGAGTTTTGAACTCACGTGTCTATGTTATCAATCATATAACCTAACCGCTGCACCACCGTGTGTGGAGCTTCACTCCAGTGGGAGTGAACTTCAGTGAGTTTGATCGTATTGTCCGGACCACGGTGGAGATAGTCCTTTTGAGTGGAAACCAGAAAAGTTCCCTGCAATTACCGATAAATGTCAGGCAAATGCTGTGATAAGAAGTGTCACTCCCTATCCCGTCACCCAGTCCCAAGGGCGGGAAGGTGGGAAGGATTCTTCAGTTTCAGTGATTGCTTGGTTGAAATTCAAAATACAAAAAACATGAAGTGCAGGGCAGGAAGTTACCTCACCTGCTGTTCCCTAGAAAATAGTCCTCGAAAGATTTATGAGCAGCCTGATTTCAGTCTAACTCATCTCTGCAAACATCTTAAACACCCTGGCATGCTGTCATGTACTGATTGCCCCTATGTGTAGTCTCCTACATGTGAGTTAACATTGTGCATTTCTCAGAACCTTGGCAACACCCTGCCTCCATACAGCCCAATAGCAGTTACACATTCCAGCATGAAAGTATTCTGTTGCATTTCACTTGCTCCAACCCGTGCCTGTGCTAGATTACAACTGATATATGTTAGACCATGCACACCAGATGTGAATAGAATGCTATACCTCACTAACCCTGGCCTTTGAACTTTGCCCTTTATATCAGTGGCCCATTCTAATTTCTGCATGCACTACTAAATATACTAACTCGCTTCCAAGAAGATATAGATTGAAAAAAAAACACATTAGGAGGGAAGCATCAGATTGCTTATTACTATAACTGAACCAAAATTCCTGCAAAATTTTATTTTATTAAAAAAAGATCACCACTCAAATGCAGATATCATTTGGTTCAATTAGAATGGACTTCTTAAATTTTTGGTAGAATCTACTCAGAAACTCAGCGCCACATGGTCTCGCTCATATTTCAACAACCTTAATGGTTTTTATTCACAATAATGATCACCTTGTCACATAGACACAGTGCTCATTGTCTATCAAAATTCTTACCAGTTAACAGTTAGGAAACTGTAAATTATACCTTCACTGGGCAAGGAAGCATGACAGGAATAGAGGACAAAAGAACATTATTTAGGTTACACCTCAGCAAGTCTCTCGAAAACAATCCAAGTACGTGACATTGAATGAAGTACCCATACAGGAGTACTCAGCCTATGAGACACCCAGCAACAGTGAATCAGCTCATCAGTGTCACACTCAAACTGCAAGGGATAGATAGAAAGAGGCCATTCGATCTATCAAGCCAGTGCCAGTTCTCAAAGCAATCCTGACAATTGTCTGTGAAGAGTAAGAATATCAGGTTGCATACTGTAGATATTCTCTGGTATTAAATTGCATCATTGAATCCAATCAATTCCAATCCAAATCTCCCATTTATTTCCTATTAATATGACTGCCCCCACCACCCCACCACCATTCACCCAACAGCCCCCTGCATTCGAGTCATTTACAGAGTAGCTGAATAACCAGCACATCTTTGACTGAGCATTTAGGGGGGAACCACAGAGCACTGTACAAACTCTACACAGACAGCAGAAGCAAGCCCAGGTTGCTGAATGCATGAGACAGCATATTGCCTAGCTGTGTGATCATGTAGTAGGATATATTGAGCCTGAATATTTAATACAACAAAATATGCTGTGGTTCTTTAAAGGAGAATTATTAAATGCAATTTGATACTGCAAAGGATAACAGAATATCAGGATAATTAATTGAAGGCCTGGTCAAAGCAGTAGTTTTTCTACCTGAAAACCATGACGTAAGATAGAGCATGAAGTAAGAAAGACATGCAGCAAGGTGCAAGGAAGGAACTCTGGAGTTTCGGCATTTGCATGTTGGTGAAATGCACAAGGGGCCTGAAATGAGGGAGCATAGTGATCTTAGGAACACTTTAGGGTTGAAAGTGGCTGCTGATCCAGGGATAAGCAAAACCATTCAGGAACTTGAAAGCAAAAAAATAAATCAAAACAAACTTAGCTAAACTAGTAGTCAGCATCGATCAACAAGTGCAAGTGACGAGTGTAACAGGGTGGTGCAGGTTATGCCATGAAGACATACTGCTTTAGTCCTGAGTTAATTGCTTAGTACGCTGACTAAATGTCAAAAAATCATTGGGAGATTTTAACAGCAATATAGTGCTGATCCAGGGAAATACTGAGTCCACTAACTGAGCCGGAAGGGCCTTGATCCACGATCTAAACAATGCTGCGACAGTGCAGTAAAAGCTTAACTTCATATTTGAACAACATACCAATGTGAACGTCACAGTTCACCCAAACCTAAAAAACATCTTCATGGAGCCGAGAGATGTGTCAGTAGACTGTATTCTGCTCTAATAACCTGAGGTCTAGTGGGTTTGAGGATTAAGTTTAATTTTTGACTTAATAATGTTATAGATGGACTGGTCACCACTCACTAGAATCTGTCATTATTCAGACAGTTTAAATTCTCTTGTTTCCATTACAGGAATACATGTAGGATAGATTCAGCACATCCTACATGACTGAAAATCATACATATTGTTATGGGGTGAAATGACGTTAGGCATATGACCATATGATATAGGAGTAGGATGAGGCCATTTGGCCCATCGAGTCTGCTCCACCATTTTGTCATGGCTGATCCAATTTTTCTCTCAGTCCCAATCTTCCCCACATCCCTTCATGCCCTTTTCAATCAATTTTACTCTGTTCCCTGTGAAATAGGCTTCAGAAGGAACTGTCAATAAAACCACAGCTTGCACCCAGGTTTTGGATCTGCTCAGTGACAGGTATTTGGAAGTGTTGGGAAGAAGGAGGAAAAATTTTTCATTAGCATTGAAAGCTTAAAAGAGGAAGCTAAAAGGACTATTTGCTGACATTATTGGCCATTAAGTCCACGATGAAAATAAAGCACACATTTGTAAACCAATCCAACCCTAACCTCTTATTCCCTCACATCCCCATCAACAAACCCCAGATTCTATCCCTCATCTACACACTAGGGACAAGTTAGGACCAGTTATCCTACAATCCTGCACATGTTTGTGGTGTGGGAGGAAAGGATTGCTCCTAGAGGAAACCCACTCAGTCAGAGGGAGAACATTCAATCTTCACACAAAGAGCACTAGGGGTCAGGATTGAACTCTGGTTACTAGAGTTGAAGGCCGCAGGTTTTTGCTAACTGCACCACTGTGTCACCTAAATGTATGATGCCATAAGGCAAATGAAATAAATGTAATCGCAACATTTAAAATGAAATTTGATAAATACTTATAGAAGAAATACGAAGAAGTCTTAAAATGCTGGAAATCCAAAGCCAAGCACACAAAATGCTGTAGGAACTCAGCAGGCAGGTGTGTGGGCTTGAAGGGAGAGAGGCTAGCTGGCAGGTGATAGGTGAAGCCAGGTGGGTCGGAAAGATCAAGAGCTAGAGAAGAAAGAATCTGATAGGAGAGGAGAGTGGACCATAGAAGAAAGGGAAGGAAGAGGGGATCCCAGTGGAAGGCACAATCAGCAGGCGAGAAGAATTAGAAGTTCAGAGTGGGGAGAATTTGATTATCCGAGGGAGAAATGGATATCCATGCCATCAGGTTGGAGGGTACCCAGACAGAAGAGAAGGTGTTGCTCTCCACAGAAGAAAGACATTACACAGAAGGAGCAAGGAAATGGGATTAGATCAGGCAATTGTAGATGGAGAGCAAGTACTAATGCAGATAGAATTGTTTGCATGAAATAAAGGACAATTTGTTTTTTAATCTTGGGATTAAACCACATCACAACCAACATAATCAATAAATGCACTGGAAAATTGCAGCCTTAGTTCCAAGTGCAAGCTCCCACAGATATCAATGTGATTGTGAACAGGCAATCAATTCTGGTGATGGCTATTGAGAAACAAAGCTTTGGTGAGGTCATTGAAAGTGGCTCTGGTGCTTTCATAGGAATGAAGTTCTCAAACTACCAGTTGTTGCTTTTTTAACCCCTACCCGCCCTTGCATTGCTAGCATAGCAAAATTGTTGCTGTGTATCCATTGTCTCCTAAAGGATCTTGAGAGAAGGAACTAGCCCTTTTAAACAAAAGTTAAAACAAATATGTAATTTTATATATCACAGTCCATAACCTCAAGACATTCCAACACTCTTCAGCCAGTTAAGAGGTTTTGAAGCGTGTTGACTATTAGATATAACATTTTCCATCAGGGACGTACATAGGATAGAGAGGTGAGAGCAGGAAGGCAAGCAATATGCCTATCACCATGTTCCACCCCAACAATAATCATTAACTTGTTGTGTCTGATGTGCATTTGTTTAAAGTACAACTCCAAAGGCAATTAAACCTTACTCCTGTTCACATCCCTAGGAGATGGGAGCCTCAGGACTCAAAGCACCAGGTTCAAGAACTGTTATTATCCCACAACCAGGCTCTTGAATAAAAGGAGATAACTACATTCACTTGCCCATCCATTGAGATGTTCCCACAACCAATGACCTCACTTTAAGGACTTTCATCTTGTTATCTCATGTTGTCATTATTTATTTTTATCTATTATATTTGCATTTGCATAGTTTGTTGTCTCCTGCACTCTGATATTTCATTGATCCTGTTATAGCTACTATTCTATAGATCTGTTGAGTATACCTGCAGGAAAATATATCTCAGGGTTGTATGTAGTGACATATATGTACTTTGATAATAAAATTTACTTCGAACTTTGAATTTAGGTGTCCTGGAAGTTCCTCAATAGTAAAGTGATAATGGACAGATACTCTGTTCACAGGTAGAAGCAACCTGCTTGTCTTTGAACCAATACCACAGGATCTAAAATCTTACCTGAGAAAAATCTTTAACATCCTATTCAAAGGTCTGTACACTGTCAACCCAGCACTCCTCTTATACTGATCTGGATTATTTTGTTCTCACTTCTCAAGTGTGCGGCTTTAGCACGCAGCATCCCAGCTCAGAGCTGAGAGAGCACCTGAGATTTGACTCAGTTCATGGACTCCTACAGATTGCTTTGCATTCCTTCCTATTAGTGTCGCTGAGTCTTGCAACCAAAAAAGAGGCCTTTTTGGTCCATCATGTCTTCTTCTTCACATTGACTTCCATCAGTATTCAAGTGAAAGAGTTCTTTACACTGACTTCACACATGTACACGAATCCCACTTAATGGCATTTGGACCATAGCTTGTTATGCTTTGGCTTGTTTAGTGTTTCTTAAAGGTTATGAGAGTACTGGCTTCCATCAGTATTCAAGTGAAAGTGTTCTTCCTCCACATCCTACCTTAAGCTCTTTACTCTTAGTTTAAGCTCTATGTAGCAAAATTCGGAAGACCACGGTGGGAAAGTGTGCAAAGGAAATGCTGCTGAGCACCCTGAGAAGATATTGGCTGCTGGTTAAACTCATCGCCTATCATCTTGTTCTATTCAGGTCAATGGAACCATACGTCAGAGGTGAGTACAACCTCACACACTGTCAGTCAGTCATGGCCACTGTTATACAGCATGGAACCAGCCCTTTGGCTTAACTCATCCTTGCCCACTGAGTTGTCTGCTTGTGCTAGTCCCAATACCCAGTATTTGGTCATATCCCTATAAACTTTTCCTATGCATGTACCCCTCTAAATGTCTTTTGAACAATGTAATTGTATGTGCTTCTACAACTTCTTCGGGCAGTTCATTCCAAAGAACATCCACCCCCTGTGTGAAAATGTCCCCTTAAAATTTCAAGTCCCCTTAAAATTTTGTCCTCTTACCTTACATAGGTTTACCTTAAACCAAAGCCTATCTAAGTTTTAGGCTCACTGCCTTGGAAAAAAAGACTGTGACTATTCACCTTACCTATGTCCCTTGTGATTTTATAAACTTAAAATCACTCCTCAGCCTCCTATGCTCAAAGGAAAAAAGTCCTGACATATCTAGTCTCTCTTTATAACTCAAGCCCCCTAGTCCCAGTAGCATCCTCATGAAAATTTTCACCCCTGATTACCCCAGTTGAGGAACAGAGGAGGTTACACTGGAGTAATTGTTCCTCAGCAGAGTTACCATCCATTACCATGGCATTTAACTCATCCTTCTTATTGTGAATTGCAAAATTATGTTTTATTAGTTCGGGAGATGTGAGTGCTGCTGGCAATGGTAGCATTTATTGCTCATCCTTAATTGCCCTTCAAGTGATTGTCTTACCCAGTTAAGAGTCAATTACAGTTCAGTTTATTTGAAGCACATATGTACAGTGATGACAAAGTTCCTTCCTTATTGGATGTGTAAATCAGATAGATTTTTCTTGAAAATCCAGTCATTTCAATGTGAGGTGAATTACAGGCTGTTTATTCTAAATTTATTCACTTTCTTGATTCTACATTGGCTTCAGTAATTAAAGCAGTAATTACGTTACCTTGGACGTGGTGAGAGCTAGGTCCAAACCAAGAGGTCGCCAGTTGCAGCCGCCTGAGAGATGAGCCGCTGAAGTGGTGTGGAAGAGCCTCTGTGGGATGTGCTGGAATACGTACTGGGTTGGAGCCTGGCCCTGCCCATTGGTGCTGCCCTCAAGTGTTTGCTTGGTGGAAGAACAAGCTGGACCAGTACTAGAGTTATGACACACAAGGGCTTTTATGTTTTTTTTTATTTGTGACTTTTTTTTGAAATCGTAACCATATTTGCTATGTGCTATGTGCTGTTGGTAATGTGTATTGCACTTTAGCCTCAGATGAACACTGTTTCATTTGGCTATATTTATGTTTGGTTGAATGACATTTAAACATGAACTTGAAATTGTAACTTCAGAGGTGAAGTAAAAATGTTAGGTGTGCATGGACATGTGTGTGAAATACCAAGATTTTATTTTCACAGTGAACTCTCCAGAGAATCAAGTTATCAAGCTGTACTCCCAACTGGAAAGCATAAAATTATACCAGAGAAAAAAACTCAATGCTGAAGCTTCCGTGTTCAATTCCCGATATAATGCAGCACATACTGCAACAAAAAGATGTGCAAATTTCTTCCATTATTAAAATGTGAATGCAAACTATGCCATTCAGATAAAATAAGAAAGCTATCGTACTCTTACTCCAATATTTAAGGTGGGCAAAAGGAAATGCACATTAAAAGAATACATAATTATAGTCATAGTGTTTGTCTCGTGTTTTTCAGCTTTTTAAGCAAAGCCTGCATAAATAATTGATAGTGAGTAAGGTTTAGCACAATAGAATAAAAAAGCAGTGAGATTACTTGTTTAAACAAAGATTTGGGTACTCTTTGAATGCACCAAAATTACCTCCTGCTGCATTCTAAACTCTTAGCAAGAAAAAACAAATACAGAAATGAAACATTTTAATTTGTACACATTCAACATAGATCCAGAAGTAGTGTCTGAACGTTAGGAAGCTAGAGGTCCTCCTTCCTAGACCTTCCAATGGACAGTTTGGAATGTTGTTTTTTCCTTAACATGCTTCTCTAGTCAGGAAACACATTAATCTCCATAACAGCAGATAGTATACTTTCAGAAACAGCTTTTAACTATGCCTCAATAGGATGAAAAGCAACTGGAAATAATAATAAAATTATAATCTATTGAGCATTTAATGAAGCAAAGGCATTTCATGGCACCTTGCAGGAACATTATCTAACAATGAAATCATGGCAAATCACATAGCTAAGGGACAAAAGATCTGCTCAAAGAATTGAATTTGAAAGAGCATTTAGAGGAGGAAGAGAAGACAGAAAAGCAGAGAGCCTTTGAGAGGGAGTTCCAAAGCTTGTACAGCAGTAGAAGGCCCAGTGCCTTATTGTTTTAGTTCCCCTACCCTGGGTAAAAAGTACTGTTCCCAATCTATTTCTAGGGCATAGAAGATTCTTTGAACCAAATTCAGGGATGCTCTGAAGTTGAGAACTAGAGTAGCAAGTACAGCTCGCAGAGCTGGAAAATTGGAATGTGTAGCTCAGTGTGATGGATGGGGGAGACAGTTCATGTGATAGGAGATTGACAGCAGAGCTTTGGATGTTCTCAAACATTCAGAGAATAAGAATGAAAGAAGCGCATTGAAAGAGATAGTGTTCCGAACCTGAATCAGAATCAGGTTTATTTTCACTGTCTTATATAGCATGAAATGTGTTATTTTTTGTGTGGCAGTACAGCACAAAGTCACGGAATTATTAAAAATTACAAAATAAATAAAAAGTGCAGGAAAAAAACAGGAATAATGAGATAGTGTTCATGAGTTCATGGGCCAGTCAGAAATGTGATGAATGAGGGGAAAAAGATGCTCCTGAATCGTTGAACGTGGGTCTTCAGGCTCCAGTACCTCCTCCCTGGTGGACATAATGAGAGGAGGATATGGCCCATAGGCTGAAGGCCCTTAATGATGGATACTGCCCTCTCAGGCACTGCCTCCTGAGTTTTCCTGTTGTTACCTTTGTACCTCCAGTCCGACACTGTTGGCCAACCTCTTCCATTTTGTAAGCTTGAGGATATCGAAATCTCTGCTGCCAGAGATAGGTTGTGGCAGTAAAACTAAAGATCAGATTGTTGACTACAGGAAGGGGAAGGAGGGTGAGCATGCACTAGTCTACATTGGGGGAATCAGCTTTGAAGAGGCCCAGCAAGTTTCAATTTCTGAGCCTTATCATATTGGAGGAGCAGTCCTGGGCCCAGCACATAGACACAATCATAAAGAAGGCATGCTAGCATCTTTACTTAGAAGGTTAAGCTGATTTGGCATGTCACCTAACAATTTAGCAAACTTCTGCAGAGGTTGAAAGTATCCTAACTGGAGTAATCATGGTTTGGCACACTAATTTGAACATGTGGGAATTTAAGAAGCTGCAGAGAGTAGTGAACTCAGTTCAATACATCATGGGCATATCCCTCCTCAGCATCAATGGTTTCTCAAGAGGATAAGAATATTATCAAAAATTCCCTCCATGCCCTCACAGCCAACATCGGGCAAGAAGTACAGAGATTTGCAGTCCACACCACCAGCTACTTCTATTCAACCATTCGGTTCTCAAACCAACCTGCACAAACCTAATCACTCAATCATTATAGCAACTTCATGCCCACCTTGCACCACAATGGATTCATGTCCACCTTGCACCACAATGGTGTTCTATCTTGTAAAGGTTGTGTATGATTCATGTCCTTCTTGTTGATGTTGTCTCTCTGATGCTATGTGTCAGTGACTGTGCTGCAAATATGTGTTTCACTGCACCTGTACTTGCACTTATGGCAGTGAACTCATACTCAGACTCAGACAGGCCACCAGACCGTTGATGTCTTAAAGATGACATAGATATGAGATCCAAAGCTCAACACTGAAGTTGTGCACGGTCTGAATGATCTCCAAGCAGCTGCCACGGAGAGGAATGGTTTCTCTGGCAAGGTAGCAGAGTTTGTGATGAGGCGAGAATAATGACTTTGCTTTCCTGCCGTCTAATTGGAGAAAATTTCTGCTCTTCCTCTCCCGGAAGTCAAACAGTCTGACTATTAAGAGATGGCAGCCAGATCAAGAGGTAAATTGGAGTGTTATGTAAATCTCTCATCACCTCAGATCATTAGCAGTCAATAGACTTTTTGAAGTGCAGATATTACTTTAACATAGGGAAGACAGCAGTCAATGTCTGCACAGCAAGACCCCACAATAAGTAATGACATAATGAATAAAGGGAAATGAATGGAGCTCTCGCTGTTATCTTTGTGGTGAGTTTTTTAAAAGATATAAAAGATAACCGCAGATCTTGCTTCCTCCCACTCTCCCATGGGACAGCAGACAGTGTTTAATTTAATTACCACAGGCTGAACAAGTGTTGGGTCCAACTCCTGAGTAGAATGAAGCAGTAGAGCATGACCTGACCTCCCCGACCATGACATGCAGTCTCTGCTTTCAAAGGTATTTCCATAGCCACTGAGTAATCTACAACCAACTTTAAGGATTGAGTTACATAGACAGCAGCCTCTTGATGTTTCACTAACAGGCCCATGGTACGTGAGCAGTGAGCTGTGAGCCCGGGACTAGAACATGGAGCCTGATTCACAAATAACCTGACAAGTAACACACAGGCATGGAGACAATCACCTGCAAAGACATCAAAGCAAGCAGCAGGAAGACTACTGTCAAGGTTGATACAATCCGTTTGTTAGATCAACCAGCTAATGCTATTAATGCCCATCCTTAGCACTGAAATTTACTCAAGCTGCTTATGTTGAATTTCAGCTGTAAAACGCTTTTGATTTTAATCACAATAATTAATTCTGCTGTCTGCTATCATTATTAATTTTAAGAACCACTCTCAGTGATGAGCTTAGCAGTAATGTGAGGCATTAAAACAGACTATGAAAGCAGTGCCATGTGTTGAAATCATCAGTACATCAGCTTGTGAAATAAAGACCTTTCCAAAGATATAAAAAAATACAAAAATCTAAGCCTATAGTACATGATGATTTACAAACAAAAGTCTGAAATATTGATGATTGATCAGTTATTAATGACTGCTTAATTATCACAAGAAACCTAACTGCAAAATCCCAAATAAAAACAGTTCTGTATTGGAAAGTCATAGATTCTCAGATATTTCCAGCAAACCAAACCCTCAGTACTTTAGTTACATTGCTCCAAGATTTTATTCTGTCCACCACTGAAGTTATACAGTCTTACTGAATTTAGGGCCCAACAACAATGAACTAATCCCCAAACCCTCGAGTAATACTCTTTCTTCAAGAACGGGTCAAAGCAATATAATCAGCTAGCTACTTGATTGTGTTTAAGAAAAACACATATACTTGGATTCTGTCCAGGGTAAATGTTCAAACAAGCACAATTCTTAAATAGTGCGTGGGACCAGGAACAGGCACTACCCTCTGAGATATCTCGCCCTCTTTTCCAAAGATAACAATCTCAACTATGGAGAACAATTAGCTCAACATAGTCCAAGGGCTGTCCACACCGTGTATGCACCATGTAAACCATCAAAAGTTCTGATGCAGCAGACTAATTGTGGCTACTGACGCAATACATGGAGATGTTTTGCAAACCATAACTAACTAGTGACTACCTACCCACTGGATCCTCTCTGACCTCTCTACCTTGCCAAATGATTTCAAGATGGCCCCGCTTCCCCAACATTAACTGTGAAAATGAATGTACCTGGACTGAAAAGATTGCATGATTCGAGGAACTCATTCAAGACCCAAAGACAAGGATCCTTGGACTTCACCAGCTTTAGAACATGGGTTGTCTTAAACACTACCTGAATACAACATGGGCAATGAGCGTCTTGATAAATCAAACCATCTCCAACCTGTGAATATCATAATCTGGATCAAACAACAGGTCTCATTATCATAGCTTGTCCTCAGAACAAATTCATTGGTGATATTCAGAGAAACCCTCTCCCTCTGATTGCATAGTGGTTTACAAAGCTCATACTTAATTTATAAAAGTTGATCCAGCCATGTGGAACAAAATAATGTCCATGAAAAGAAATGAGAATCATAGATTCATACAGTCATTGAGTTTTACAGCATGGAAACAAGTCCTTTGGCCTACTGTAATGGTGTTCAATAAGGTACATCTCTATGCTAGTCCCACTTGCCTGCATTTGGCCAATATCACTCTAACCCAAGGGATCCCAACCTATTTTATGCCATGGACCAATATCTTTAATTAAGAGGTCCATGGGCCCCAGGTTTGGAACACCTGCTCTAAGCCCCTCCTGTCCACACACACTTCCAAATGCCTTTTAAATGCTGTAATTGAACCTGCATCCTGCAAGTCCTCTGGAAGCTTGTTCCATATAACTACCACTTGTTCCTCAGGTATTCTTTAAATTCTTCTCCACTTATCTTAAATGTGTATCCTCCAGTTTTAGACTCCCATACTCTGGGAGAAAGAAGAGACTATCTACTCTATCTATGTCTCTCATAATGTTTTAAACTTCTATAAGATCATCCTTCAACCTCTTTCACTCCAAGGAAATCAGACCCAACATATATAATCTCTCCTTATAACCCAAGCCCTTCAATGGAGGCAATTGTGATCTAACCAACAATTTACTCAACTGTAACATGACATCACAATACCCATACTCAATTCTTTAACTGATGAAGACAAGCATACATAACCTTCTTCATCACTCTATCTCTCTGATATCACTTTCAATGAACTACGTACATGTACCCCAAGGTCTCACTGTTTAGTAACACTCCCAAGGGCCTTACTTCCACTTTGTATATCCTAGCCTGGCTTAACCTCCAAAAATGCATCACTTCTCATTTGTCTAAGTTAATTTCTATCAGTTATTCCTTTGCCTATTTTCTCAATTAATTTGGATCCTGTTGTAACTGTAGATGTAACCTTCTTTCCTGTACACTATGGTGCCATTTGTAAAGTTACCAGCCTTGTAATGTATATTCTCTTTTAGATCATAATCAATAAAGCACATAACATTGACCTCTGAGGCACACTACTGGTCACAGATCTTCAATCTGAAAAACAACTCTTGACTTATTGTCTACCTCCTATCACTAGGTCAATTTCGGATCTGATTTTTTAAATCTCACCATGGATCCAATGTATTTTAAACTACTAGATCAGCTACCGATGTGGGTCCTTGTCGAAGGCCTCACTAAAGACCCTGTAGACAATGTTCACTGCCCTGCCCTCATCAATCCTCCTGGTTACCCGGCCTTCCCAAAAAGCTCCATCAAATTTGGGAGGCACAGCCTCCCATGAGCAAAGCCCTGCTGACTGGTACGAGGGAGGAAACCGGAGACCCTGGAGAAAGCCTCCACATTCCACGGAGAGTACATACTGAGACCCTTACAGGTGACATCAGAATTGAATTCCGAGCTCCGATGTCCCAAGCTGTAATAGTGTCATGCTAACTGTTACTGTACCGTTATGCACCGTTAATTCATTGCGTGCAGCAGAAACCACTGCTAAGTAGATGATGCTGCTTTCACAGCTTCCAGGTAGAAGAGTTGCCTCATCAGGGTGGCAGATTTGATCAAAAAATTTGGCAATTCAGTCTCAACAAAGGAAGAGTGGAAGAAGTCACAGTTCATGCTTTTGTCCAGTGGATAAAGACAGTCTTCAAAGGATAGCACCAGCAATGATCCAAAAGAGACAGAAGAGCCTCATTTTCTATTCAGCAGTGGAATTTCAAAATGAGTTAAGCCCCTTGGGAATGCAGATATTTTAGATGTACAAGGGGTAGTAAAGAAAAAAGAAAAGTTTATGATCTCTAATTATTCTCGAAAATAAAGATAATGGTTATTCTAATAAGTTTGTTTTTTTACAAGAGAAATTTACATGAAGACGTGTCAGATCAGCACATATGATACTTTAGCATCATGTACAGTATCTCTAAAAGCAGTGACTTCCTTTTCAAGATTTTGGGGAAGAACTTAGGAACCATCGGGTCCATTTATGGGTGTGACCAGTGAAGCTGATTTGAGCAAGCAGACCCAAAATACATAACTCCATTGTATAAAAGGATATTTTTAGTTGGATGCTATGCAAGGAGAAAACAAAATCCTTTGAGAACCCAGGCACTGCTATGCAAGAAGCTCACATGGCAGTCAGTGTCACATGCCACTGCTTTTAAACAGAGCAAGGTTAATCTCTTACTATCTCTTCTTTTAGTTAGTCCTGACAAAGGGTCTCGGCCCGAAACACCGACTGTACCTCTTCCTATAGATGCTGCCTGGCCCGCTGTGTTCACCAGCACTTTTTGTGTGTGCTGTTTGAATTTCCAGCATCTGAAGATTTCCTCGTGTAAAGGTTATTACCGTTTTGACAGAAAATATTTTGACCAAATGTGCTTGCCAATGTGCTCTCTTTTGCTTGAGGTGTGCAGCAAGAGAAACAGAGGACTTAGTGCCAGTTATTTCTAAACATTTAGAAAGGGCTGTGAGGATTATAAGTTTTTAAAAAATATTTATCTTGGGGTATTTCTGTATAAATGTGACTTGGTTACCACATCTCTAGGGTAAGCAAAAGGCAAAACTGCTGCCGGTGACGTTTATTGCACAAAACTTACAGTAAGTGCAAAGAGAGAACAAACAGAAACTAAAGAGGCACATTTCCCTATTTTCTACCACCTCTGTTCAACCTATAGCATGGGGAAATAATATTCCTATCTGAAAGTAGAAGGCATATTCTCTGTGTCATCTACGCTGGGAAGAATGACATGGTTGCCAACATTTCAAAGGTGGGCTTCTAATATATGTTCCAGCTACTCCTTTTCTCTTGGTTGATTGAGACATAGTTAGCACAAATATTTCCTTTGACCTGAAGTAGGAAATGTGTTGCAATCAAGATTCAAAGCATATTTAGTGGTAAAACCTTCAAGAATGTTGCGAAATTCCTCAGAAATTAGTCCTTGTCCCTGAGCCTTTCATACTTGCATGTCAGAAGTCAATTACTTTTGACCTCTTGTGACTGTTAACTATCGGTGTTCCACTGCCCTGTTTCTAGGTGCACAAGAAACTCTGACTGACATATTCATTTCCATGCACACTCATCCTCTTCTTACACAGGTTGGGCAGGCTAGAGTGAGTAAAACAAGAGTCTAGCTTTGCCACTGGTTTACAGACTTTGTTACATCTGGCTTCCAGCTGCCTTTCAATCAACTTCCCTTCAATCCCCCAATGGGAAAGTTTTATTGACGTGCACAGAGAGACATGACAATGTGGTATTAAAAACCTTGGAGGACCAGGCACGGCCTGACCTGAATTGCACTTATAATCAATGAGAAGAAACAGAAGTTTCAAAGCAATGTGGAAACCATCACAGGCTTCCAAACAACCTTGAAATATGCCACCATAAGTGGTCTGTATACAAGTGTTCATTTCTTGCCAGAAAAAAGAAGAGGTCATGGTCATCCACTGCAAGCCCATCTATTCCTTTGCATCGGAGTCCATTTGATCCATCAAGTCCATGACAGGTCCAAGGGCATTCCCATCAATTTCATTCCCCCACTATGTTACTGTAGTGTAATGTACTCTCCCATCTGCCCATCAACTCCACACCCACTTAAATGAAAAGGTTATTTACAGCAACTAATTAATCTACAATTCAGCATGCCCTTGGAAACACATGTGGTCCCAAGGAGAACATCACTGGCAATCAAAATTGAATATGGGTCGCAAGAGATGTGTGGCAGCAGCACTAACCACTGCACCACTCTTACGCCCTCATTCTCATTCAACTCTGAAGTGCCAATGTTAAATTCAGCAACAAATCAGTTTATCAACCCTCCATTCAAAAAGAAAACTGAGGATCAAATTGGACATGTCTCACTGCATCCTTTAAGTCAGAATTTTCATTGAATTTCAACAACTAAAGCTTGGACAACCCTATGCTTTTTCCAAAAGTTTGAGCCAGTATTCATTTTCTTTCAATTCCTTCATCTCAATTTTTCTGTCTTCATCCAATTGCTTGGCGTCACATAGATGGGAGTGGATACATTTTCACACAGATGCAGTTGGTATATAGAATGAAGCAATTATAATATTGAAATGACATTCAGACAGGTCCGTAAATAGGGAAGGTTCAGGAGGCTATGGGCCAAGTGAAGGCAAATGGGACGAGCTCAGGTACACAACTTGATCGGCTTGGACATTTTGGGCCTTAAGGTCCGTTTCCATGTTTCATAACTGTCCGCTGTTTTACTTACTGACCACCATGCCGCTGCTGTTTAGGACAGCAGTGAAAGTCCTCTACCTCCAGCAGTGCTCAGTGCTTCCTTCATCATATCAGTAGCTTCCTCTTGGGGAGATCCCACTGGCTTTTGATGGAGTAGCAGCGCTTTTATAGGTGCTCCTACTCTTTTTAATTTACTGCTTCCAACTTGTTCTGAAAACTTACTTTTAAATGCAATATTGCTTTATAATGAGTCGTGCTAAAGCTACTAAAAAAGAAAAGGACCCTCCAGTAACTTTGGAATCTATTTTGGCGACACTTTGCCAACATAAGAATAAACATTCGGAGGAGTTACAGCAACTCAGCGCTGAATTTAAACAGATGGATGGAAAATTGGATTCTATTCAAAAAAACTTCAAGTGAACATGATAAATGGATAAAAGAGAACGAAGATATTTTGATGACGTTTGACGCAAAGATTGATGACCTGGAACAGATGTATGATAAACAGTTAAAGGTTAATGAAATATTAAGACAGAAGATTATCGACTTAGAAAATAGAAACAGAAGAAATAATCTATGTATTCTGGGTTTTAAAGAGTCATTGGAAGGCAATCAGCCTTCAGAATTTTTTGCAAACCTTTTGCCTAATTTATTTCCGGATATTTTAAAATCTCCACCTAAAATAAACCAAGCTCACAGATCACCTGTACCAAGACCTCTTCCGGGAGGACGACCCTGCTCAGTGATAATTTGCCTTCACAACTTCCAAACAAAGGAACTTTTAATTCGTGAAGCTCATCGGAAAGGTATGATTGATTATGAAGACTAGAAGTTCAGAATTGTGGAAGATCTTTCACCTGATGTGTGGAATGAATGCTTCAAGTTTTAAAAAGTCTCTATTGATTGGAAAGAGTTCACTTTTATGTAAATTAAGTTTATAACCAGAAAGTTAGCTAAATTTATTAAGAAGTGAAAATATTGAGGGTAAGGAGGCAGTCGGGTTTGAAATAAAAAGTAAAAGATCATCAGCATTGAGGGAAACTTTATGCTTAACACCTCCCCTCCAAATCCCCACCATTTCAGCACAGCTACGAAACACAATGGCAAGTGGCTCTATAGCCAAATCGAAGAGTAAGGGACTTAAAGGACTTAAAGGGCAACCTTGACGAGTGCTGCGTTTAAGACTAAAAGACTGAGATAGCACAAGCTTTAGTATTCCACGACCTCCCTTTTAAAGTAGTTAACAATCAATTCACTTACCTTGGTATTACAGTAACAAGGAGCTTTAAGAATCTTTTTCGAGAAAATTTTACCAATCTTCTAAACCCTACAAAACAGAGTTTGACACAGTGGTCACCCTTGTCTATGTCTCTTGTAGGTCGAATTAATGTTATTAAAATGTATATCTTCCCTAAATTTTTGTATCTATTTCAGTCTTTACCAATTTTTATTTCTAAAGCTTTTTTCGATGGGTTAGATTCCATTATTTCGTCTTATCTATGGCAGGGTAAACGCCCTAGACTTAATAAAGCTCACCTTCAAAAATCTAAAAAGGTGGAATGACCTTGCCTAATTTTCGTTTATATTATTAGGCAGCCAATATTTGTTGTCTTATTTTTTGGTCTTTCTTCCATAATAAGTCTGACTGCCCAAAATGGGTGGCAATAGAGCTGAACTCTACTAAGGATCTTTCAATTTCTGCATTGCTCGGTTCCGCACTTCCTTGTCATTTGCCTAGACATATTATTAATCCTCTTATCAGACATTCTTTAAGAATATGGCTCAGTTCAGAAAACGTAATGGTCTTCATGGTTTTTCTCTCTCTAGCCCCATTTTACATAATCATCTTTTCCTACCTTCTATATGGGATTCAACATTTTACGACTGGCATAAAAAGGGTATTAGGCGCTTTGAAGAACTTTTCATTGATAACCGTTTTGCAGCTTTTCAACAATTACCTGTAAAGTTTAATCTACCTAATATGCATTTCTTTAGATATCTTCAAATTAGACATTTCATTAACCCTTTGATATCAAACTTTCCTGAGACACCTGAGAAAAATGTTCTGGATTTGTTTCTTTGTTTCAATCCATTGGGTAAAGGCTTAATTTCTGCTATTCGGGATAAGTTAGTGATTTTGAGGTGTGCCCCTTTCGATAAAATTAGAACTGTCCGGGAACAAGATCTAAATATCTCCTTATCTGATGCGGTTTGGGATTTAATTCTTAAGTCAGTCAACTCAACCTCTTTACGTGCTCGCCACTGCATTTTGCAGTTTAAGGTTGTACACAGGGCTCACATGTCTAATACTAAATTATCGCGGTTTTACCCTGACATTAGTCCCATTTGTGATAAGTGTAAAGGGGCTGAGGCTTCCCTTATTCATATGCATTGGACCTGTCCTAGTCTAGAGAAATTCTGGAGAGAAGTTTTTTCAATCCTATCTCATATTCTTAATTGCCAATTAGAACTTAATCCTCTGGTTGCTCTTTTTGGCACCTTGGGTGATGTAAATTTGCATTTGAGTCCGACTAAATGCCGAACATTATCTTTTGCCTCTCTCTTGGCTAGACGGTCGGTTCTCCTTAGGTGGAAAGATGCTGCCCCACCCACTCATGCTCAATGGCTTTGTGATATTATGGCCTGTTTTGACCTCGAAAGATTAATTATTCACTTCTCAACTCGGACATAAAGTTTCATAAGGTGTGGGGACCTTTTCTTGAATATTTTCACAATTCTTCTTTAAGGTAAATTTATCCTTTTTTTTGTATGTTACAGTCCCTTACTTCCAGATTTTTTTTGTAAGTTATACGGTTTTTTGTTGTGAATTACATTATACTTTTGGTAGTCAGCATTATACTTTCTTTTTTCCTATATATATTTACAGTTCTCTGGGGTTGAATGCTCCCATTGATTTTTTTTTCTTTCATATGCACAATGGCTGGCCTGGGTTTTTTTTCAGCGGGAGGTGGATACTAATTTTATATAATTCTCTTTCAGGTGCTTTTTTTTCTTAGTTGTTATGAATTACATATTGGATTTGTTTTGCACTGTATAAATCTCCATTTTGTTGTTGGATTCTCTTTCTGTAGTTTCTTGTAGAAATGCATAAAAAATTAATTTAAAAAAAAAGTCATGTCTGAACTGTATAATAAAGGTTTTAAACTCTCTCTTCGATACCCTGTTCATCTTAGAATCATTTTGAAAACTGGTTCTCAGAGATGGTTTCACTCGATTGAAGGGGTGCAGGATTTCTTGAGTGCCAATCAATCTCAGAAGTTTAACTGTTCAATAACTTTTTACACAAATTTATGTTGGGTCTGCTTGATGGATCCTTTTTTCAGAATCAGCAGTCTAACTGTTCATTACTTTCTCTTATGAACGATTTTTTTTTTTACTTTTGGTATACATTCCTATCTAATTTTTTTTTGTACTTTTATTTCCTTGTTTAGAAAATTAAGCATTTAATATTAGTAAGTTTTCTTTGCGTTAATACTTTCTAAGTTAATATGTTTTGAACTTTCATATTTCTTTCTAATATTTTTATACTATAATTTTATGAGTTTTTTAAAAATATGTTAATTTTTCTCTGTTTTTCTGTTGTGTCTTGTTGGAATGTGGATTTGCCTTGAATTTTTATTTTGGAGCTCAGCCAGTAGATTGTTTAGGGAGGAATGGTAGATTGTTTAGGGAGGAATGGTAGGTTTAGCTGTCGACTGCCCTTTGGTAGATTTTCTGTCTTTGGGCGGGGGGTGGGGGGGGGGTGTTTTTTTTTCTCTCTATCAGCTATTTGGTTCTCTTAGCTTCATTTGTTGTTTGGTTACATTTTCTTAAAGCTCATTTTTGGATTTAATATATATTCCAGCGGTTTTTACTCAAACATCTCCTTTAAGCAATGTTTAAAATGGACCATATTTTTAATTTACTTAGTTTTAATGTGAAAAGATTAAACCATCCTGTGAAACGTAATAAGATATTCAATTATATTAAGAAATTGAATGTCTCAATTATTTTTTTACAAGAAACACATGCTCGTAAATGCGATAATTTACGTCTTTTCAGTCGTTGGAAGGGTTTGTCTTTCCATTCCTCCTTTCAGGCTAAGGCAAGAGGAGTTTCGATTCTTATACACAATTCAGTTTCTGTTGAACAATATAATGTAGTATCTGATACCAATGGGCGTTTTGTTATAGTCTCAGGGAAATTAGATAATAAATTAATGCTGTTTGCTATCTTGTATACCCCGAATATTGATGATCCAGGCTTTTATGAATGTTTTTTTTTCATTTTTACCAGATTTAAGTTTATATTCTTTGGTTTTAGGAGGAGACTTCAACTGTTGTTTAGATCCTCTTTTAGATCGTTCTTCTTCTAAACGATTGACAGTAGTAGATCCGTCTCTTTTATCCAATCTTTTCTAATGAAATGTGATATTGTTGATGTTTGGTGCTTTTTGCATCTAACAGATAGAGAATACTCATGTTCATCATTTGTATTCCAGAATTGATTATTTTTTTGTTGATAGCTAATTGATTCCATTAGCTTGATCCTGTGAATATAAAGAAATTGCTGTTTCAGATCGTGCTGTGTCTTTATCTTTAAATTTTCCAGGTGTCTCCCGAACAAACAGATTCTGGCGTTTTAATCCAACTCTGTTATCTGATAAGGATTTTTTAAAATTTTTGGAGATACAAATTACTCTTTTTTTGAAGGCTATTTCCTTATAAGGAGATGTTGAGGATTAGAGAACAAGACTACTAAAAAAAGTACTTTAAAAGGGTTTCAGCATGAAATGTCGATTGTTTACTCTTTTCCATAGATGCTGCCTGACCTGCTGAGTTCCTCCAGAATTTGTATGCTGCTTTGAATTTCCAGCATCTGGAGATTTTCTTATGTCTGTACTAAAAGAAGTGATATGTGGAAAACCTTTTTGATAGTGTGGTTAGAATTTGTAATGCACTGTCTTCAAATGTAAGTTGTGCCATTTTAGCCTCCAAGAGGGAATTGGATAAAAGTATAGCGAGGTCAGAGCAACAGGAAAAGGGTTAAGGGGGATCCAGAGACTCTCACTGTAGAAAGCTGTAGAATGGTTACAGTACAGCCCCAGTCTGTACTATGATTCTATAATATTAAACAAAGTGGCCCTTTAATCTTCAGTGCAGTAGCAGCCCACTGATGCTGATTCTCCTGATCAGTATAGCATCAGTTGCAATATCAAAGTAGCTGATTCATGAAAAGGGAAATAGTTTTGAAAAGGAGAAGTGACACTTACAGCAGAGAATGAGCTAAGGGATGACAGGTGGTTTTTAACAGCAGGCATTGTGATATTGAAGGAGGAAACATGAAACACATGCATTTAGTAAAGAACGGCCCTTTGGCAAATGTAGGAAAGCATCAATTCAGGCTTTAGAAACATTCAGTATCTGGAAGTTTGCTTTTAAACTTTGACAGAAGATAAAGGAATGGTGGAACACGGATAGGATGCATCCCGAGAGCAACTAACTGCAGGTCAAAAACTTACTGCCTGTGTACCAATCATCAGTGAGATATTGTTTGGATCAAGTTCGTTGATCTAGCCTTCACAAAAAGGACACAAATCCATTAGAGATGGTACAGAGAATTATAAACAGAATTTTGAGCTTTAGCTGACAGAAACTTTCAGAGTTCAACTTTTTCCTGAAGATATGGCAATAGAAAGAGCAATGAAGCAACACCTTGACAGGATTAAACAACACCATTGCAAGGTGATATAACTTGATCTGATTGCAGAGACAAACAAAACAAGCAGAAAATTAGTCAGACCATATTTTGGGCTAAATTCTCCATCTTCCATGTCTGAAGCAGCTTCCTATAAAGTCCACAATCAGTGCAGAGCTAAGTAAGTCCACTTGGATAAATAACTGACTACAAAAGGATTAATGATTTGTGGTGGTGGGGTGGGGGCAGGGGTGAGTTCATGGTGACACCAACAAAAGAGCAATTTTTTACATCTATTCAGTACATACTGCAACCACATGAACAGCATTTGAAACAAGGTTCTAGGATATTTATTACTCTGCACAGATAAATCATCTAAATTCTTTGATCAGATTATAGCATGCAAATCACCCAGTATCTGTTAAACCATAAGAAATACTCTAATGGTGAATGACAATTACTATCCAGATGCAGACTTGGTTAAGACTTGATGACCTAAGTACCAGTAGAGTTGCGCAATTTGTGTTATTCCAGCTCCTCAAAAATCCTTTCTTTTGTGATAAATACTGTATCTGCTACAATTGAAGAGGTGATATTTTCAAAGACAAAATCTGTAACGCATACAAAGAGAGTTAATTAACTAATAATGGGAGAAGGTGTTGGGGGGTGGTTCCAAGGAGTTTAATTCTGGCATTTGTAAATGAGATCTACAAAACCTAACAATCACTTGTTAAGTTTTCAGACTCACACAACTGGTGCAAATATTTCCCTGACACATTACAGAAGAAATTTATTCATCCTTTGCCCTAAAGGAGGGAAGGGAAAGACCAAAGGTCAAAAATGAGTTAAAGTAAAATCTTTAATCTTCCTGTTTGATCATCAATATGTTTAACACACCCCAGGCCCATTCAGTTGCATTGTACTGCAATCACTTGTTATGTTGCCCCGGGCTTTACAGACTGTGCCTGTCAAGACTGGTTACACACAGTAGGATTCCTCAAATGTCAGTGGTGTCCTGCGTGAGAGGAAATTTCTGTCAAAAGTCCTGCAGGGAACAGTTAACCACATTCAGAAAAAGATGTGAGAGAACGCATAACACAGCGATATAGTTTCTATCAAGGTTCTTACGGCAGTAGATAGTAGACCGAAGAAGACTACTTCATATGCGAACATCCCAATATTACCTCACTATTATAATGACAAGTGTTATCATTTTTATCCTCTAAAGCTTAAGAATTGCCAAGAAGTTATTGTTCATACAAAATAAACCCATAATGCACCATTTTTCAGAGTTTGAACTCCTGTGTATGTGAGTCACTCAAGAAGTGTGTATCAAAGGTTTCCTCCGCTTAGCAAAATATTTCTGCATGTTTTTTAGAAACATTAAAAATAAATATTAAAAAACATTATTCCTAAAACCAAACTTTAACATTTAAACTCAATATTTGTACTTCCATTATCTCTCTGATGGATGTGATTCAGTATTTAGTTTTGATGTCCTGGAATTTCCAACAACAAGATTAGATAACAAGATAATTGGCTCAGTAATTCAGTGTGGGAGGGGGGGGCAGATATGATTTATTTATAGTTGCTTCTTAATGTATCATCACTATGCAGGAATCATAGAAATATGGGATTGACTATCACAGAAAATTGCTTTAAAATTGCTTATTTTGATGAGTAGTGACTATTATCCTGCTCATTAGAAATCTATTTCTAAAATTAGTGAATTGGATTTGACTTGCAGCTACCATTTGTGTTCTAGTGCCCCCCCCCACCAAAACCATCAATAACTTCACAAAATATTTCAACACTGGCAATATACTATTACCGATCATCGTTTTACTTGTTGTCAATTATGTATAGAGCTAAGGAAGTTCAACAAGAAATTATGTACAGATCCCTCGATAATTAATTGGAGCTAAGGGTTTTGGATCTGGTAATTATCTAACATAGCATGTTAGAAGTGGGCAACTTTCGGTAGGAGACCACTGTCAAGAATAAGGAGTGTGAATCTCTCATTGGAATAGGTTTCGTGCCCATACTGACTGGAGGATTCTGAGACTTGTCTTTCACCTGAGATAACAAGGGCGTGTCTGAACACTATCTCAAAGGTAAGGTATGAACAATCTTATTGCATTACCTTGAGATGTGATTTTGTTAATTTCACCTCCTGCCGTACTCAGTTGAGTAGGGGGGGGGGGGGGAAACACATCTTGCCTCATTTCCAAGATATTTCTTACTGTTATTATGCACGCATTTCCCATCAACATGGTCAACTCTGGCAACATGGTCCTATTCCTATAGTAACATAGAGCACTGATCTGAACTGAAATTTTCCAGTATCTGTGTGCTGAAGAGTTAAGTCAGCAGCCTGGTTTTGCTCTCTTTCCTTTAATCGCTGGAACATTAATTTTACCCAGAGTTCAACTGGATTCTGGGTCACTGATGTTTTTGAAGAAAATGGAAGTGGCAAGATTAGAAATGGAAAAATTGAACCCAAAACTGAAAAAAAAAATGAAATGGAAAGAAATAGAAATGGAATGACATTGAACTGAGGCTAGGAAATTAGCCAAGCTTATTAAAAGCATGAGTAGGTGCTTCGGGATAAGTTCCCTTAGATGAACAAAATTTATTGTTGATTCTTCTTGATGTACTCTGAGGGAAGAAAGTGAGTATGGACAAAATAAAGGTACATGGAGATTGTTTCCCCTAATTTTCAAAGATAATTTGTACAATTCTGGATTCTCAACATTACATGAGTGTTGCAGTCGGCAGACAACATTCTCTTGGGCTCAGCTGCACATTCCATAGTATTTGATCATGTGTCTACCCGTTCTTAGAACTTTCAATTCCATTCCTATCCACCTATTTAAAAAGAACTACATAATAAACACAACATTAATTGTACTTGATGGAGCCTGTTCCAAATTTTCACTTCCCTGTGGGAAATTCAAATCCCTCAACTCACTTGAGTCTCGTTAATATTGCATTCATGCCCTCTAATTCTGTTATTGCAGGCCAAGTTAAATTGCTTGTTTATATCTGCATTAACTGTACCTCTCAACACTTGAAAGATCTGGATCATGTCCCCTATAATTCATCTAAGCTCCAATGAAAACAAATTCAGTGCTGTGAGACTTCATTCATAATTTGAAAGTTTAAGGACTGAATCATTCCAATCGCTCCTCTCTGAACCCTCCATCACAGCAGTATATTTTTGAAGTTAGTGTGCATAACTATAAAAGCATAGATTTAGCATTGTAATGTTCATGGTGGGGAATCATAGGCTGCAGAATGAGTACCACCATAAGACAACTTTATCTCTGACCCTGGTCTCATTTGATCCTGGGGTCCTGCTGAGTGCAAAAGGCCAACGAGCTTGCTCTGGTGTTTGAATTATGACCTTTTCAGTCTGTGGGATTTTCAATTTTTACACCTTAATAAACCCTCTGACATTATCTCACTGTTGTATGCAGAGCCTGAATGTGTAGGAATTGATTTCTATATCACAGTGGTAAACAACCTGAAACCTTCACCCACTTCTGAAGACTTCTACACATCTTGAGCTGGTTAAAGGTAAGATATATAAAAGTTCCTTAGCACAATGAGAAAGACAAATTAAAGTTCAAAGTGAATTTATTATCAAAGTATGTACACTGTATGTCACATAAACCACCCTGAGATTCGTTTTCACATTAGAACTAAGAAATACAACAGAATCAATGAAAAAACAAAGACTGACAAATAACCAATGTGCAAAAGAAAAAAAAATTGTTCAAATAAAATAAATAAATCATACTGAGAACACGAATTGTAGAGTCCTTGAAAGAGAGTCATTGAAAGTGAGTCCATAGGTTGTGAAATCAGTTCAAAGTTAAGGCGTGTGAAATTATTCATGTTGGTCCAGGACCCCACACACAATCTGTAATCATTAAAGTTATGTAGCCTAACTATATAATAGTAGTGAGTAACTAAAAAGTTACTAGATTAAATTACTCACTTGTTAAAATGATATTTTATGACAAGAGGTATTGGGGAAGGTATTGGTCTACCTAACAGCATGATCAAGATTTGATCAGGGGAGACAAAAATGGCAATGTACAGATGGCCCTTATCAGTTTGCTCAAGGATGTCCTGCCAAACTCAGCAATTAGTAAATCTAAGTAGAGTCCATCACGTTGCATTTTACTTTCCCCCTGTGAGTAATTTCAGGAGTCCTAAGCACGAGCAGTGATTGAGATCATGCTGCTCTCAGTGTACTCTATAACTACAGCAAGTGATGGTACTGTATGACTTGAAGAGAGCTTCTCATGAGAATGACAAAACCAACAAGAGAACAACCACCTCCTTTAACCTCTGGGAATTTGTGAGAAGTCCTGATAAAAGGATGGAACTGCTGAGAAAAGCCTTGCTTGAGCTTTTCATTTCATAAATAAGGATGCAACAAGAAGAAGTGTAAAGCAAAAACACTCAGCAATCAGGTTGCAGCTGTGGGAAGAGAAATCTGCTGATCTTGCCCTCATGCTCTGCATTTCACAATTCCTGTTATTTTGCCTGTGCTCTTATTGCTCCCATTCACTCATTGACCAGATAACCTGGTCTACAGCTTATGCCCATGGTGATCCAGGTTTTACCCTATCAAGGGAAAGCTCCTCCCTCCCAATCTGCCTACCCTGAAGCTTTACAAGCTTTTGTCTCGACAGTTCTGATGAAGAGTTCACAACCTGAACTGTTGACAATGTTTCTCTTCCCACTAGTGCTGAATATACCCGGCATCTCCTGTTTTTGTTTTAGATTTCCAGCATCTGCAGGTTTTTATTTTGATGATCAACATAAAGAGATTATTAGAGAGAACAACGTGCTGATGTATTTGATTAGGATGTGGTCTCAATGTTGAAAGAAGTTTAATCATCTCACTTACAAGGTCAAGGTCAGTGAATATGTGAACACGGTCACATCTTCCATTTACCCCTCATATTGCTCCTTGTGCCACAGCTTTATTGAGCATCCATCTCTGCCAGTCTACCCCACTATCCACCAATCACACATTTAAGAACAATTGCAGATAGACAATTGAGAAGATATTGGACAGCAGAACCGTTCTCAATGATAAACGTAAGTGGCAATGCAGTCAACATTTTTCCTGAATGAGTTATAGTATCGTCATTTACTTTGTGGCCACCAGGCAAGTAAAGAACATCCCTAATTTCTGCTTTATGGTTTGGTAGAGAAATGGGAGTCACACACTGTGGATCACAGTCTCCAATGTGTTTTTAATGTCTTCATGGGTCTATGCTTTTTTTATGTAGAGTATTAATAGTGTGGGAATGCACTTTAGTAATAGATGGACTGATACCTTATTGATCCCAAAGGAAACTACAGTGCCACAGTAGCATTACAAGTGCACAGATATACAAATATTAGAAGAGAAGTAAGAAAGAATAAAAAGAAGTTACCTTAAAGATAAGATATACAAGACTTATAAGTCAAAAATGACAAGATCACTTCCTCGGCTTGCTTGTTTCATTATAGAGCCTGATGGCCAAGGGTAAGAATAACCTCACTAGTGTGTTTTGGAACAATGCAGTTGTCTTAGTCTATAACAAAAAGTGCTCCTCTGCTCAGCCAAGGTGGCATGCAGGGAGTGAGAAACATTGCCCAGAATTGCCAGGGTTTTCCGAAAGATCCTTTGTTCTACCACAGCCACCTGCGTAATAGTGAATGCTGAGGGAAAGTGGTTGCCTTTGTTTTTATGGAGTTCATTATACTGGCAGGGTTGAGTGGCACAGTGGAAATGTGTCATTCCCATCGCAATTCCATGTCTCTGGAATGCCTGGATAGTTGCAAAGCTCTTCTGCCCAATGCTCTCTACTGCAGGGCAAGGAGAGTCATCCACGCTATCCTTGCACAGAAAGTCCGCATGAAGCTGCAAATGTGGGCTGAGCTACCCATTACAGAATGAGGCGCACATCAGCTGCCCACATCTGGAAACATGTGAAGATTAATAAGCTCGGAGTTTTTCTGATTTTCACTATCACAGGCAACTCTAAAGCTTTATAGACCTTTGGTTTTGTAAGTCTTAGCCTTTGGCTACATTGCTGCTCTTGTTCTTGCATGTAGAAATTGAATGTTGTTCCTGAAAATATCCTAGCCAAAACACTTTTAATCCTGTATGCCAAGTCTCTGCAAATAAAAAGGCCTTTCCTTCTGACATTCTTCCTGCATTTAGTTCTGAACGCGACCATTTTTAAAGTACCCCATTACATTAAAATATGTAACAACCAATACCTCAATAGGCAAAAAAAAATTATCTATAACCTTAGGAGCAACAAAGTGCAGCCCCTAGAGGACCGCAAGGTCAGCTTCAAGTCAATCCACAATGAATCTGCAAATCATTAAGGTTCCTTTTAAATAGCACAGGCGCAGGGTTTTTGTCTGCAGTTCCGACCTAATTTCCTGTGCATGGCTCACACTGTGCATTGGATATGTGCACGTATACAACCCAATTTAACAGGGAAAGTGCAAAATTAGCATTTTATTATGACTGACATTGCAGTCAAATAGTCTGCATGCTTCAAGTGTACAGGCAGCAATCAATTTCAAACTTACACATTGAGTGAAAGTTTGCATTAATGCAAAAACCTGGAGTCGCAATCTATGTCTTGATTAACACACATAGAATTTCAAAAAAAAACAATTGTTGTGTGAAACAATTCTCAGCTCTATGAATTCAGAATTGAATAACAAGCATTTTAAAAGTTCCACCACTTGGCTGAAATGTGGATAACTAAATGGGATAAAAAGAGTATTCTCCAGAACAACAACTATGGGACAGTTGAAGCAATTGAGAGGCACTCCACTTTTGAAAGAGCTTCACAGGACAGGTGCAGGGAAGATATTTTCCACACTGAGAAATTTATGACCAAGAAGCAGAATTTGAAAATTTAGACTAAGAAGCAGATGGTAAACCTTTGGAATTCTCTACCCTGCAAGGCTGTTGAGGGTTCATCATTTGTGTTGGTTCAAAAGATTTATTGTTTGAGATGGGATGTTGAGATCATGTCTTATGGAGATAATGCAGGGAAATGGTGCTGATGTAGATCAGTTTTGAAAGTCTCGAAGGGCTAGATGGCCTAGTCTATCTTCATCATCATAGCCTGTCACACCAGACAGACAGCCACTCTAGTGTTGTTTGGTTGACGTTGAGCAGGTCAGTGTCAGCTAAATCAGGTGAGAGTGGGCAGTTGCGCAGAACGTGTTCAATGTTCTGCACCCTTTCACCACACTCACAGGATTCTCTGGTCTTTAAACCCCACTTCACCATATTGTCTCCCGTCCTACAAACTCCTGCTCTCGCTCTGTTGAGAGTGTACCACTTCCATCTGTCAAGCAGTGCCCTGTCTGGCAACATTCCTGTGGGGTCTTGCACTGTATTGTTTGGTGGGGTTCTGGCTTCTGTTTGTTGCCAGAGGTCAATCCTGTATGTTTGGGGAGATGTTTCCTCCACTGTAGCAAAGCTTTTCCTGGATTTTAGGCGGTTGGAAACTGACACATGATGATGTAGTGGGTGCCGTGGATCCGAGTTCTGTTTACCTTTTTCAATTTTTGTTGTAGTGTCTCTTCAGATCTCTGGGGAGCAATGCCTGCAAGTCTGTAAATGATGTTAGTATCCCCGATTATTCGGCAGGCTTCATTAAGCAACGGGTCTATTTTCTTCGCATGGGCTGATCTGCCCCACACAGGTGCACAATATTCTGCAGGTGCATAGCTGAGTGCTAGGGCAGTTGATCCAAGTGTGTGAGCATTAGCTCCCCATTTCGCGCCTGCTAATTTTTTTGAGAGAATTGCGAGAGCCAACTTTCCCTCGGAGTTTTTGGATGTGTGTGGCAAATGAGAGCGTCCTATCCAGTGTCACGCCCAGGTAAACTGGAGTCGGATGGTGTTCGAGCTCCTTCCCTCACCAGAAGATCTTGAGTTTCTGAGCTGCTTCTTGATTCCTCAGGTGGAACGCGCACACACTTGAGTTTTTGATGGATTTGGGTTCGGAGACCATTTTTCATAATACTGCTTCATTGCTTCGAGGACTGCTGTAAGTCGTACTTCAACTTCTTGGAAGGAGTTAGCTTGTGTTGCTATGCATAGGTCATCTGCATAGATAAACCTGCATGTGTTAGGAAAGGTTGGTTGGTCGTTTGTGTAAACATTAAATAGTAGAGGCGCCAGGACTGATTCCTGTGGTAGTCCGTTCTTTAGTGGATGCCACCAACTCTAAATTCCATTCATTTCTACATAAAATCTATGATTTTCTAGGAGGCTTCTCATTACTTTGACTGTGGTTTCGTTCTTTAACATTTTAGATAATTTCAGTAGAAGGCCTCTGTGATTCACAGTGTCATATGCTGCTGTTAAGTCAACGAATTTTGCCCCTGTAATTTGTCGCATTTCAAAGCCATCCTCAATATACTGGGTTAAATTCAGGACTTGACTGCAGCAAGAGCAGCCTGGCCTGAACCCGGCTTGGTCTGGTGATAGAAGATCTCAACAAAGGGGGATATTCTTTTCAGTATGAATCTCTCATAGAGTTTTTAGAGGGTGCAGAGCAAGGAAATCGGTCTGTAATTTTTAGAAATGTTGGAGTCTTCATTGGGTTTTAGGAGAGCACCAACTTCGGCTCTTCTCCACCTTTTAGGTATTTTTAATGATCTTAGGCAACAGTTAAAAAAGGACAGAAGCCAGTGGAGTGCTTTAGGTCCAAGATGTTTAAGGAATTCCTTAAGAATCCCATCTGTACCAGCAGCTTTGTTGGATTTTAGCTGTGATATCTCATCCTTTAATTCTCCTAGGGTGAGAGGTGGGAAGTTGTTATACCCGTTTGACAGAACTGACTCCATCTCCTGAGATGCTTTTCCTTTTGCCTCCGTTCCTTGTTATTTGGTCGACCATTTAGTATTAGTTGGTGGGCAACCTGATTGGGTGTTACGGCAGCAATTCTCTGTGGTGGTCTATTGTCTGAGTTGAGTTTCCGAACAGTTGCCCATGCCTTCTTACTGTTCTTGGTAATGTCTGTGTTTTCTATCAGTTCCTGCCAATGCTGTTGTCTCTCTTGGCTCAGTAGAGACAGAACTGACTCTCCCATTTTAATTGTGTTTTGACCAAACGAGTCTTGGTCGCATAAGTTGACATACTCATCAGAACTTTGCTTGATATCACTAGTCAATCCCTGAATATATTTGGCTCTGCAGCCTCTAGTTATGTTCTGCTGTGCTACTTTCCAGATTAGTCGGACAAATTCATCATAATGATCAGGTTCTAGTGGTATGGTATTGATGTTGATCAAGGGATTCTGCAAAAGATGTCTAATTCGCTTTTCTCAGGTTAAATCTTTGTAGGTATTTTGATGGTACAGGTCTCAGAAATGGAAGGGGTTCTACCTGGACTGGACGGTGTTGGGATTTGGGTATATGTTGGAGGACTGTTCGTGTGAAGAGGCTGGAGCTTGCCGAGGTAACAAAGGCAAGGTCTGGGTTGTATCCTTTTGTCCACCTGGCACTTGTGAAGGTAGGGGTGTCCTTTGATAGATAGATAGATATACTTTATTGATCCCGAGGGAAATTGGTTTTCGTTACAGCCGCACCAACCGGGAGTAGAGCATAAATATAGCAATACAAAAACCACAAACAATCAAACAACAAAATGCAAACTATGTCAGATGGAAATAAGTCCAGGACCAGTCTATTGGCTCAGGGTGTCTGACCCTCCACAGGAGGAGCTGCAAGTTCGATGGCCACAGGCAGGAACGACCTCCCGTGCCACCCAGTGTTGTATCTCAGTGGAATATGGCCGAAGCCCAACAGTAAAAAGTTCAATATCCGGTCTACAAACACGTTCCTCGATCGTAATATGACCCGGATTGCACCATCTGTTGTTAACCAGAACAATAAACACCCAACTCCTTTACGCTTACTGCTCTCAGTGCACTTCCGGTCAGCCCGAACGGTCTGGAAGCCGTCCATGGAAAAGTTTTGATCGGGTATGTCCTCGTGCAGCCCCATTCCAGTGAAACACGTCACACTGCACTCCTGAAATATTCTCTGACGCCTGGCTAGCGCCGTGAACTCGTCCATTTTATTACCCACCGAACTCCTCTTCTCCATAAGTCTCTGTTGTCTCGACCCGGTGTTCTTCTCTCGCCTTTGTGATCCCCCTCTGCATCCTCTGTGTGTTTTCCTCCAGATTTCAGCAGGGGTGTCCGTATAGTAGTTCAAGGCTGTTGTTTAGAGCCCATGATACAACCTCTTCTCTATTTGCATTGTCATCTTCGTATCCCCAGTTGGTGCTATGGCTATTAAAGTCACCAATAATGAGGTACATTTTGTCCTGGAGATCTAGGTTAGGTGGCCGCATGAATGGTTCATTAGGGGGTTTGTAGACTGAGATGATATTTATGTGTTTTGTTTCAACTTTCAAAAGTTCTATTGAGCCAGCTTGGATGTTTGCTGTGCTCATTACTATAGATTTATCTTTAACAAAGATTGAACTTCCATAAGTTTGGCTAGGGGTGTCAATAGCCAAGTGCATTCCTGACACATAGGGTTGGTTGTTCAGCCTATGAGTTTCTTGTATGCACAAGATGTCCGGTTTTAAGTTTGCAAGGATTTCTGTTTTACTGTGGCTGAAGCCTTCGATGTTGTGGCTAATGATTTTCATGATTTCCAGTGGGCCGAGGGTTTATCCATTTGCCACCCACTGAATCACTTGGTCTGGCGCTTAGTCTATCTTAACGCTTAGGTTCTTAATAAATCATTGTCATATATCAGAGAAACAGAGAAACCCACCCATTGAGTGAGTGCCAAACATCAAGAACTCATTTACATTTGTCTACACTAATCCCTTAAAATTTAGCATGCCTTTGTAATGAAATTTCTTGATCCCAGTATGAATATCTGTTGGACCCTCTTCATGACCTTTGCAGAAAGAAGTGTCCGTAACAACAAGCAATATGCTCACTGTAGTTTTAACACCGTAACACTGAAACATCTAATATGAATCCTTGCTGCAATCTTCATCTTATTTTTGCACAAGGACAGAATCTGCTGAAGTTCTGGCACAGAATCTTCAACCTGAAACATTAATGCTGGTTCTCTTCCCACATATTCAGCCAAATCTGCTAAGTGCTTTTGGCATTTAATGTTTTCACTTTAGATTGCCAGTATCTGCTAACCTTTTAAATTTTCAAACACAAAATCTCATTTGTTTGACCCAATTTGAATAATCCATGTAATTTACACTCTTGAACACTCTTCTTCCATAATGTCAGAAATCATAACAATTATGATATATTTCATTTAACTACTTTAAAAGATTCTGTATGGTTTAATATTTCGAAACATTGTTCTGAAGCTGCCCTGCTATTCTACTGTAGGTTCTACACATTAATCTTCTTGGCTAGAAGCCAGTTCAATCTCAGTTTCCTGTATACAACTGCACTGATTGAAGCCAAGCATTCTAGGTTTCATTTACTGAATTGTATGGGTGGAAGACATGTCATCCCAGTTTCTTTACATTATATATTGAGATTATATGCTGACTTCTGTACATTACATCTTTCACCTTTCTGTACATTACACCTTCTGTACAGAAAATAAGTGATTCTCGGTTATGTACAGCTATATAATTAAGTCGTGGCAAACAAACCATTTAAGGTTCCCTGCATTAGACTGAGTGGTTGCAAGCATAGCCCACCCTAGTTCTTGGCATTGAATTGTGCAACATGTGAAAGTTAAAGCTTCCTTTTTCTCTGAGGATAACTGTACAATCAGATTATTCTGAGTCTCCTGTGTAGATCTATGTATTTGAGACAAGATTATCCCGAGTCCCTCAAAAGTAGAATCTGCAAATGATTGCCATTTTTAAGGAGATCTATAGTGGCAAGGTTGATATATCAGGGTGTTGTTGATGGAATACCCAGCAACATAACTAGAATTATCTGATATATTGGAAGCCAATGTAACCCTCACACTTAGCAACTTGTCAATATTGACCCCAAGTTATATCAACACCACCGCCAACGATTCAAATGTTACCAGCTTTTTGGGATATTAGACTGCTCTGAATGAAACGATTAATAACTGCTTAAATTTGTCGAAGAAAGAAGAGGTGTGTGCCATTTGCTTCTGGGGTGGAAATCATACTGGGAAACCCTGCTTACCGAGCACTACTTCAAACGAGGTAGACCTTCCTACCTATTTGACTGGGTGCATTTCAAATGTTTAAGTATACAGGCAAAATAGGTGAGCAGATAGTTATCAAAGAAGCAGAAGAGTGGAAGATAGTTAACAACACAGATATAGTTAATAATTTGAGGAGGAATGATTTAATTTTGGTTCAGTTGATCATAATTATCTCCACTTTACTCAACCGTACCCACATTCTGCACCAGTCTCTCAGATGTTCGATTTCTTGTCAGAACAAGCAAAATCTCATAAGAAACTCACAGAGTTCATGCAGTGAAATGTTCAGCTAGTTTGTAAAACTGGAAAGGTCGGGGAGGTCACAGCCATTTCTCTCTGGGGCCTGATACAGAATGGCATTAAACGATCACATTAGGCACTGCCACCTACTTAAGTGAACACCTGTCAGAGTTTAGTTTCCATTTATTTGTTAGACCACAAACTGAGTTAATGATTTTTTTCAAGCTTTTCGTGAACTAGCCTCAGGTGTGTTTGAAGTAATTATCGTTGGTGCATTACCCGGGCAACTTGCGGAGAGAGTGAAAAATGTTGAAACTGAAAATTCCACAGGTCTTTGAATTTCTACTAGTTTGTCAGAATCAAAATTGACCGTGAAGTTGCTCATTCAACCATGTTTAAATGAAATCCTAAGTAATGGAAATCCAGAGGACCTCATGAAGCAGGTACTAATGTTTACATAGAAGCCATGTGGGCAATTCCTGTGGAGGTTTCTATTGGACTTTATTAAGTAAGTGTGCATTGGTTGGGCAAGAGTTCTGGTAAAGAACTGATAATATGTATAAGTAATGGTCAATCCCAACACTTTAGTTGTTTCGTGGGGCTTCCACAGATAGTAAAAATTTCTTACATACTGTAGATGTTCCATTTATTGGTATCAATACTCTGCAAAGGTCTGGTAATGCATTAAGGTCACCAGTGGGGTAGTTGCCTGTTCACCTTACATTACCATTTATTGAATTATCTTTTTTAGTTTTTGTGAGGATGAGTCATAGAACAGAACATTGAAGGAAAGTCTTCACAACTTGCCAGTGTGGTATACCAATAAGATTAGTTCCCCATGATTTTAGCTTAACTTGGAAGGTTCTAAAGTTCCCAGCAGGAAATCAGACTCCTACCAATCTGACTTCCACCTCACAAAATTTAATATATTTCCTGATATGGCTCTGCATAGATCGTGATATTGCCCAGTACTGCTCAGGTATCCCCTATTACCTCTAAACCACCCCTTTGTCCCTCTAACCTGCTACTGTGTTCCTCCAAACCACATGCTTGTCCATCCATACTGCTGCAACATCTCTCTGTACACCTCCCTATGTCCCTCTGTACTTCCCCCACAACCTCCATATTTTCTACAGTACTTACATCTGCACCCCAGTACACGTCCTAATAAACCATTTCTACATCTTTCTCTATAATGCCCCATACCCTTTTCTGTACCTCCCACGACTATGCCCAAGCCCTTTATAACTTACTTGCTGCCCCTCCATAATTACCCTGCTTTCCATGTGCCACAGTATCACCCTCTATACCACATATAAATTCCTCGATACCCCCTCTAATTAGTCTTGCATCCCTCTGTAATCTTTCAAATCCTTCCAGTCCCCTGCTTACATTCCCTCATGGCCCCTTACACCTCCTCTTATACCACCTTCACCATCCATTCTGCCCTTTGTCCCCCATTCGCTTCTGCACTGCCACTGAGTCCCTTTATATCCCCCTTTGTACTCACCCCACACCCATGGTCCCAGCAGACATCCTCCTCTTCTGCTTCAGTTGCTTCTCTGCCTGGCACAATTCCACCCCCATGTCCCCCGAAACTCCCTCTATAGTCCCTCTGCTTTCGTCCGTACCTCTTGCTAAGTCACCCACCTATCTTTTTGAACCCACTTCCCACCTTAACCATCGCAGTCAGCAAATCAATCAACTTTCCCCATCACTATCTCTAAAGAAATTCTTCCTAAATTTCTATTTGATGGCATGTTTCATATTACCATTCTTTTAATCTCATCTGAAATTGAAAATAATTTCTCCCAATCCATCCTTCTGAACCCCTTCATGATTTTAAAGCTATCTTTCAGGCTTCCTTTTGAATCTGATTTCTAAAGAAATCTCCCTATTAAACACATATCAAAGTAGAATGGTAGCAGACAATTCTGTGTACTTCAACTTGTGTGTGCTTAGCGTGATCATAGTGCTTATTCATAATATTTATTGGCTAATTTTGTAAATCAGGGTTTTTTCCCCCATGTGATTCTCCCTATCTCACATGGAATGTTCCTTTTTCCTTGTTTTACAATGACAATGAGCATCAGCCACATTTTATGCAGATATAGGAAAATGGAAATACTATGGAAGCAAAGGGATGATTGATGTTTCAGGTTGAGAGCCCGCCTCCACAGATGTTGTCTAACCCATTGATTTCCTCTAGCAGTTTTCTTAAGAGACATATTTAATGATTATATAAAACGAACAATAACTTTAAGGCTCAGGGTTGCCCGGTTCTCTATTCTTAAAAATATAAATGAATAGCTTGTGTTTTCAATGTTTAAACTATCTTGAATGTTAAAACAGCCAATGTTTAGTGCATGCCAGTGAGTTCCAAAGATTGGCCTCTGAAAATAATCCGGGGTTGTTGTTTAAATTAGCTAGGCACAATGTCGACTTTATTCAATAATGAATCGGAAATTAAAGCTTGCTGCTGGTTTGCCAGTACTTGTTTTACACAAGTATTTAACTTAAATTACCACAATTATGCTTTGACTTGCCTTGTTTTTTTACTTGCACTTTATGACTTTTATTTCAAAATTTTTTTTTCTTTTCACTTGTTTTCTCTGAATTTGACTATTTTGCTGAGGGATCCATTTTATCCCTCCCTTGTTTCCTGGTTTTGTAACCAAATGCAGGAACAGGAAAGCTCAGGTCTTAACATCGCAAATTAAATAATTAATGACCCTCAATGAGGCAATAGTCAGAATTACAAGACAAAGACAAGAATTTGATAATAACTAATAACTTTCATTATGGAAAATTTGTTGCAATAATATGACTATCTTCATTTTATTAACCCCTTACACTCTCTTTTTCATTAATTTATCTTAGTATTTTAATCTGCTATATTTGTACATAGTCTTATGTAGCCTAACCAGATTTATGCACTAATGAATAGATTCAAGAGTAGTTAAAGTATACAGCTGTTTGGTGGAATTTAAAGAGAGAGCTCATATCATTAACCACATCCACCATCTTCACAACATTTCAGTGAAACTGCTAACTGCAGTCCAATTTACTACTTTTGGCACACTGCCAATTTGTCAAACTAGTTCAGTTTGGGGACTTTAGCAGGGACAGATTTCCATCTCATGAGCCTGTCAGGTTAAACAGCTCTTCAGAAAGCCAGAATTCAAGTCTCTTTTCCCAATAACCCATGATCAAAGCCAATGGAATTTATAGTCTCAGGATAAATCCAGTAGGAATTCTTTTGTCCTGTTACTCAGTTATTGAGTATTTTCAAGATGGAGACTGATTGATTAAAATAATGAGGAGTTGGAAGAACTCGATGGTTCAGGTAGCATTTGTGAAGGAAATGGACAGTGACCATCGAGTTAAGCTTCATCATTCTGGGTGAAGAGTCCTGACTTGAAACGTTGACAGTCCACTTCCCTCTGCAGACACTGCCCGGACCACTCAATTCCTCCAGTAGCACATTTATTTTGCTCCAGATTCTAGCATTGGGTCTGTAAGATTGGCACGCTTTTGGGCACTAAGTAAGAGATATGAAAATTGTGCAAGAGGTATTGTTTAGATAGAAGACCAACCACCTTATCAGATAACAGAGCAAGCTAAAAGGTTTTCTTCCTGTTCATCTTTTTTTCACATTCTTGCAATCTTCTTTCTAAACTGCTAACGCCCACTCATCCACATGCAAATGAGGCGAGAGATAAGATGTGAATAACAGCAAGCAGATCTGCGCCCTCCTGTCTCATATCTCCGTTGAAAGCTGAATTTTACCCTTGCTGATCCCGATTTAACAAAAAAAGAGTTTGTAGTGACGTTACAAGAGCAAAAACAAAAGATTCAGATTCATAAACTCTGTGGTACATGTAGAGTTAACAACAATTACATTCATCTGTGAGAGCTCCTTCAAATACTTACAGAAGCGAAAATACATGTACTACTGCAAAGCATTTACATGGTTAAAAAGACCGATTTTACCCACAGCCCTAAACAGAAGGGATTACTGGGGTTTAATGCATTTAACTGAATTCTAATCCAACCCTTCTCTAACTGAAGCTAACTACAGCACTAATAAATATCAATGCTGTCAGCAAGGAACACCAGTAAAAGCTTAACAAGGAAAAGACAGGAAAAGTCGTTGTGCCTTTCCTGGTTAGACACATCATGCTTGGTTAAATCAAGAAAACTTGAAACAGCTCACATTTTTATTTACAGTAGGCCCTTCAGCCCTTTGAGTTGTACTGCCCCAGCAATCTCCTGATTTAATCCTAGCCTAATCATGTGAGACAAATTACAATGCCCAATCAACCTATCAACTACTGATAGAAGAAACAGATACAAAAAGACATGCGTCATCACGTCCCACCTGAGTTCATCATGAAGCTAGCTTCTACTGTTAGAAGTCAACAGGCCTCCAGATTAATAACAACAGAGCGTTAACATTTGCTCTCCCCCACAGAAGGGAAAGGAAAGCTTTAATGTCAGTAAATAACATTCTCCATGGGAACTGAGCTCTCCTAGTTAGAGTAAACATTTGTTTTCCATTCCTATTGATGTTCCACAGCAGGGTTACCTCTTCAGTCTAGTCATCAGTGAATTGTAGATTAGATATTTTCCATTTTTTAGTGCAAATCTAAGAAAATTAGTTTAGCAACATTCAAACAATTGAACAGGGATGACAAAATAAAAAGAAAATGCTCACCAACCCCATGCCCTGGTCCATACAGATGGGTACACATATTTGTGAAAAGACTGAGCATTATGTCACACAACACAAAGATAACACGTTAAGCAGAATAAACTGTTACGGGAAAGGGGGCATTCTTTCTTAGGAAGCTCGCTAGATACCACAGTGATGCAAAAAGCCTGAAGGGGAATGTGAATACCATTTTTTTGTGGGTGCTGAAATTTAAATTCCTTGGAGTGAAATTAACCCTCGACACACAATACAACAGTAGCCCACCATATAGCCAAGATGGGCATATAAAATGTGTGGCTGTTTCCTTTTCAATCCTCTCCATTTACACCCTAAATTGAGTTTCACCCCACCACAGCCCTGCTTGTCTTTTTAAGGGAAAGATTCTGATTGCAATGTTAGAAAAATGGATTCATCACTTTGTTCTGTTCCCTCTCTACCAGAAATCTATTTCACTGGATCAAGTTTTTCACCCAATGTGCATTGTGGGGATCAGCCGCAAGACATTTTAATGGAATCATCAAATAGGAACTGGGGGAATAGTAATAGAGGACAAAATGAAATTTCTATCTCTCGCTCTACAAGAAAACTCAAACTCCTTGTAGAACATTAACCTGAGGATTTTACCCGCGATGGACTGTACCATATGCACTATGTTTTGTAAGATTTTCCATTCATGGTCATTGGTGTTGCGATACCAGGCTGCAATGAAACCAATCAATATACTCTCCACTACACACCTATAGAAATTTGTCAAAGTTTTAGATGTCAGGTCAAATCTTCCTAAACTCCTAACGGAGTAGAGATGCTGCCATGCTTTCTTCATAATTGTACTTACAGGTCCTCTAAAATGATAACACCAAGGAACTTAAAGTTGTTAACCCTCTCGTCCTTTGATCCCCGATGAGGACTGACTCATGGACTTCTGGTTTCCTCCTCCTGAAGTCAGTAATCAGCTCCATGGTCTTGCTGACATTGAGTAAGAGATTGTTGTTGTGGCACCACTCACCCAGATTTTCAATCTTCCTGATATATGCTGATTCGTCACCACCTTTGATTCTGCCTACAACAGTGGAGTCATCAGCAATTGTGAATCTGGCACTGGAGCTGTGCCTAGCCCCACAGTCATGAGTATAAAGCAAGTAGAGCAGGGAGCTAAGCACACAGCCTTGTGATGTGTCTGTGCTGGCGGACATTATGGAGGGGATATTGTTGCCATTCGGAACTGACTGGGGTCTGCAAGTGAGGAAATGGAGGATCTAATTGCACAAGGAGGTATTGAGACCAAGGTCTTGAAGCTTACTGATTAGCTTTAAAGGACATTCTCAGGTTAGTACTGTGTACTTTGGCTTATTCCTACAAATATTTGGATCCTCTGCTAATACCAAACAGTAAAATCATAATTATAACAAAAGAATCAAGGAATTCGGATTTGGTTGAGAACTTATCTGGAAGATCAGGGAAATCACCATCTGATCACCAATTATTTAATGGCAGAGTTTAATTTTACAGAGAGGGTGGGGAAGAATATTTTAAGACTTATCCCCTCTTCCAAACTGTATAAACTACACATTATAGCTAATACCAACCTTAGAATATCATACTTATCCTATAACCAACACACCAAAATAGTCGAAGTGAACAGGTTTCCACAGAGATACAAGAGACTGCAAATGCTGAAATGTGGGGCAGAAATCCAGAGGAATTCAGCAGGTCCAGCAGCATTTTTGGGGAGAAAGGAATTGTTAGTGCTTTGGGTTAAGTCCCTGCATCGGGACTGAGTGTGGAAAGAGAAGATATCCAGTGTACAGAGGAGAGGGGGAGAGATATGAAAGGGGTCAGTAAATGACTGGTGGGCTGAGAATGGGTGAAGGTTGGTGGGCAGATGTGGTGGAGTTAGCAGACAGAAGTAAGTGGACGATAGGTAGAGGCGAGCAAATTAAACTGACCCTCCCGCCCCTAAACCGAGCTGCTCATCCTCATCCTCAGCTTTCCTCTGCCACAGAGGGGCCTAATGCAATGAGAGGGACAACACCTGATATTCTGCTCAGGTGGCCTATAACTCTTGGAATGAACATTAGCTTTTCCAATTTTAGGTAATACTTACCTCTGTGGTTTTCTCCACCCCCTTCTATTTTTTTTTCTCCCTCCCCCTCCCCCCCATCTCTCTCTCCCCTCTATTCCTCCCATTTATTTTTCTTTCTCTCATACCACCCCTCACCTATTTTAACCACCCTCCCCCCTAGTTACATCAAACTGCTACCCACGCATTTACTGGATACCCCTTCCCCTATGTGGATTCATCTGCCTTTCTTTCCACTAATGGTTTCCATCATCTTCCTTACTTATCAGTTTATAACACACTGTTCTCACTTATTGCCCTCCAGCTGCTGTCTCTACCTCCATCCCCACCCCTATAGCTCCATATGCTTTTGTCTTCCGACTGCCTCTCCCTTTCCTCCAACTCCACCCTTCCCGACCTATCTCCATCATTTTGTCATCCAACACTCATGCTTAGTCCACCAATTATCTACTGCTCTCTCTCTCACAGCTCTCACTTTTTCCCTTTATTCTGGCTGTCTTCCCTGTCCACAGCCAACCCTGATGGAAGGCTTCAATTCAAAACGTGGACAATTCCTTTGCCGACCCTCTGAGTAGATGCTGCACAACCTGTTGAGTTATTTCAGCAGATTGTTTGTTGTGTTAAACGTATCTAACCTCTCTCTGCATTTTGGACACCATCGAAGGTAACTACAATGATACTGTAATTTTTGGTTTTGATTTGAAATTCTTTGGGATTTGACAAAAATATGAAAGGTATGTTGTATTGTAGAAATACAAATCCTTTCTTTCTGTGCTGTCTTTTCTATAGCATCCAAATATTGAGGGCAAGATACATTCTTCACTTTTAAAATATCAAGCTATTTCATTAAACAAAAGTTTGATTACCATTTGTGAACTGAAATACATCAGTTTTTTTATGGGTTCTATTATTTATCACATTATAAATTGTTGAAGCATGCAGATATGAGTATCCAGATGACTGAACTGAACGAATCTGTTCCCAGTGCAGCTGTAAAACATCTATAAATTCACAATTTTGCTTTTGAACTGAATTTGGTTTACAATCACCCACAGTGGATTCCATAACCAGTGAGTCTCACTCAAGTGAGAAAACTCATTTTGTGGATGATAAAATCGAAGCTTTAAATTTTATATTGTGGGCCAAAAGAAGCCATTTTAAGGCTGATTTGCCCTGCAACACTTCATTTTTAACTGAGCAGATTTTATAGAATCAATAATGGACTGGAAGTGTAATTAAAGTACCAGGCATAAAGTAGAGTGTGCAGATCTATTTTAGGCTAAATTATTATTAACCATTAAAAGCGCCTGTGGAATGATGATACTGCACAATAGCTGTTTTTCCTTAGGAGATGGATGAAGACAACTATAAAAGCAAAGATGGAAAATCACTGATGCGCAGAATACCCTGAGAATTCATGATTTGTTGCAGTTTTATCTCTCTGCCATAATCTGACTTATAAATATCTCAGAGCAAAAGCATTTTTATAATACATATTTCATTGCAGATCTCCAGAGAAAGGTGTTCAAAAACTTCTTTAAGCCTTGAAAAGTAATAAATTGCAGATGCTGGGTATTTGAAATAAGGAACAAGGTTGTCATAAAGACCAGGCCAGGCAGTGGGCTAACACTTTGGGTTGAAGGCCCTTCATCAGAACAGGGAAAGTAAGAAACAAATTCGGATGTAGGGGGCTGCAGCCTGAAACATTAATGCTGATTTCCTTTCCACAGATACTAACTTATCTGCTGAGCACTTACAGCATTTTCTGCTTTTATTTCAGTAAGAGCAAGTTAGTATTATATGGTAGAATGGGTGGAAAGGACAACTGGAATATCTCTGACAAAGTGAGGACACAGCTATAGCAGTAATGCAAAACTATCAGTTTGATGGATAAGCGAGGCACTTGGAGCAAGGAAAAATTGAAGCACAAATGAAATATGAAAAAATGTGGTTCAAAGCTGCTGAAACTAAAGATTGACAATGTCAATAGATCAAATAATGTTTGTAGAGAGTAAAAAACTGAGATCATATTCCAGATGAAGTTATTAAGAGTATACTTTTCATGTTGGCAACAGAAACTCAAAACTAGGAAGAGTTGACTACTGGATAGACCTTGGCAGAGACAAAACCAAAGTAGCTGCACTAAAGTTCTACCAGTGGGCTTAAAGACACCCTACTACCTAAGCTGTGTTACTTAACTTCAAGGGACTAAGGAAGGAGAGCTTAAATACATTTCAGTCACCCTGAAAAGGGAAAGGAGAATGCATCAACATGTTAATATGATTGGCACCTTCAACCCAAGCAATTGCTAGACAGTAAGTCTGTCAGTACATCAGTCAAAACTACTGCTTAACTTAACTGCAGGTAAACATTAAAGGTGAACAATTCCTTTCTCTAGAAACAATGCAGTGGTTATGCAGTACTCTGTCACAGCATGAAACACCTGACATTTAGCACAAAATGACTAATATGCTTACCATATGTGACAAGGAAGCAGTGGAGAATTTATTCTATTAACTGAACCTTACCTGGTATAAAATCAGGGACTGCAGAGGCTGTGTCAGGGATTAGTACTCAAGTGTTATATCTGGATCAGTAGCTGCAGCAATGTAAGTGAATGAAAGGTAATTTGGCTTATCTGCATTCAACCATATGTAGGACTCAAAGCTCTGAAAGTCACAATTGGCGGAGAACATCAGTCCATTATACAAGGTTTGATGAATCCAAACAATTAGATGATATTGAGCACACGACTGGGGTGGGGATTAAAAGACTATATGTCATCAGTGAGACTGTGTTAGCAGGTGCTTTATTGAAAACATCTGAAATAGTGGCAAGGTGTCTGAAGAATGGCTGTTTATGCAAAACTGATATGCATACATTTCTTTCGATGTATTTCACTAACAAACCCGTGTATCACTGGTACAACATTGTAATCTCTTTGTCAATAAATTCTTTAAATTCATTTATCCATGCAGTCAAATTGAATTGGTATTGTTGATATATCCAGCCATGTCAATGTTTAACTGTGGAATTCTGGCACCATAGCAACAAGGGAGAAAAGTGGAGCTTGGCAATGAGGGGGAGAGCAAATGTCTGTGAGTTTAAATGCAACAGTGACTGGTGTCTGTATGTACATTCATCATTTCCCTTCTCTCCCTTGTCGGCTGCTGACAAAGCGATGAATTCTCTCCTTCTAGGATAAACCAATGTAGTATATTTTGCAGGCTTTCAAATGTCAAACCACAACAATGCTTCAAGAATTAGTGACCATGTTCACTAATTCATGATTTAAGTATACAGTTGTCTGTCTTCTAATTCCCAGATGTAAGGACAGAAGTTGGATATTTCTAACCTAGTGACTTGTAACTGTGAATTTCATCACTGAGACTTCTCACCAGAGTTGAAAGAACGAATTTTATCATTAGGTGCTGACCACAGCAGTTACTGGGATGATGTTTGCCATTGTTGCTGAGAAGAAATGGTAGGAGAGAAGAACTGGTGGAAAGAAGGGATCTGTTATGGAAGAAGAGAAAGCTTTGCTTTAATCTACAGTCATTCAGCAGACAAACTTCTGTGATCTGAATAGTGACATCCAGTTTTGTTATGTAATACAGAGCCATTTCAGAATTTCTTAAGTACTTTCTTAATGAAATATGATTCTTAATGTGTATGGCTGACATTGAGGAGGAAAGCTTCAGACTCTAAAAAGAAGCAGAAGAATGGTTATCTGGATATAAAAATGGAAAAAGGAGTTTTATCCAAAGAAGTGTGAGGTATTACACTTGTGGAGGAGCAACAAGACAAGGCGATGTGAAAAACGGCAAGATATTAAATAGATTAAATTGTGGGGTGGAGCAATGTAGTGGGAATATTTAGAGATAGGAGGGCACGTTAATAAGATGTGTAAAAAGGCAGAGTCACAGAGACATAGTGCAGACAAAGCCAATGGTGAAAAGTAGGATTAGGGTGGCCACTCTTTTAGGACCAGTATGGATATGGACCAGAGTATTCTCTTGTGCATGTATAGCCCAGGACCACTTCTGCGATTACTCTCAATTTTGAATTGAGCACATTGCACACCAGAGGTCATAGTTACTAGATAAGAGTCTGCTTGGTTAAAGTGGAAATCCATAAAAATTTCTTTTTGTACAGGGTGGAGAATCTGTGGAGGCTAGTTCAATATATTTCAAACACGGATGATAAATATCTCAAAATTCCAATGCATTCCATTGTACACACTCTATTGCCATGGATTCAGCCAGAAAACAACTATTTTGGTCATTATCTGTTGTGGGTTAGTAAGTTTGTTGAAGGTTGGTGGAGTTGTAGATAGTGTAGTGGGTTGCAACAAGACATCAACAAGATGAGGGTAAGGGCTGAGAAGTGGAAGATAGAGTTTACAGCAGAAAAGTGTGAAGACATTCACCTTGGAAGCTTGAATTTGAAGGCAGGGTACAGAGTTAATCGCAGGTTCTTGGCAGTGTGAAGGAATAGAGTTGGGGTCCACGTCTATAGATTCCCCAAAGTTGCAGCGCAAGTTGATAGGATAGTTAACAGCGTATGATGTGTTGGCCTTCATTAGTCAGAGGACTGAGTTCAAGAACTGTGAGATAATTTTGCAGCTCTGTAAAACCCTGGTAAGTTCACACTTAGAATATTGTGATGAGTTCTGGTTGCCTCATTATAGGAAAGATGTGGAAGTTTTAAGGAGGGTACAGAGGAGATTTAGCAGAATGCTGCTTGGACTAAAGGCATGTCCATTGAGAATATGTTGAGCGAGCTAGGACTTTTCTCTTTAGAGTGAAGGAGTTTGAGAGGTGACTTGTAGGAGATGTACAAGATGATATGAGACATAGATCGGTGGATAGTCCAAGACTTTTCCTCAGGGCAGAAATGGTTAACGCAAGGGGTCATGATTTTAAAGTGATTGGAGGAGGTATAGGGGGATGTCAGTTCTTTACATAGAGAGTGGTAGGTGCATAAATGCCCCGCCAGGGTTGGTGGCAGAGGTAGAAACATTAGGGGCATTTAAGAAATCCTTAGATAAGCACATGTATGATAGAAATATTAAGGGCTATGTAGGAGGGAAGGTTTAGATTGATCTTAGAGTAGGTTAAAAGGTTGGCACAACATCATGGGCTAAAGGGCCTGTACTGTGCTGTAGTATTCTATGGTCTATGTTCTATCAAAACTCAATTGTCTCCAACTTTCACAAATTACTGGTCATTGCACATGTTCCCAATTGGGAAGGGCAACTTTTTCTAAGCCAGATTTCTCATAGGCGCAATCATGCCTCGGATCAAGATAATTGGTCAGGGAATCAATGAATAAGTGTAGCTGCATTGCTAGAGATGGTGGATGGTTAAGGGAGAGAAGATGGTGAGAATCATGTGGTCTAGAGGACACAGATTAAGGCTGACAGAGATTGGGGAGTATTGTGTGGCTGCCTGAATGGTTGTTTTACCGATGAGTGGGGGAATACGTGGATGGAGGTGGGTGCTTACTTGGGAGACCTTCCAGAACGACACTTGATGAATGCCCAGTGACAGACAACCTAGGACAACATAGACTAGTTTCCCTTGATATGTTCCTGACATGCAAGTCTCACTGGGGTCTCAAGAGTTACTCACAAAAGGGAATTCCTGGTCTAATTTCCCAGAAGACATGATTTGGTTTGGAAATGGTTTCAAAAGTGATCTATTGAGGTTAAATTAAATTTTAATTGCAATGCAATGAAAGAAGCAACACTCCAATTTCTTGCCAGTGGATCTTTATCCTTTAATAAGAATTTGTGTTCAGAAAAAGAACCCTTTCATCAGCTTTCTGTCAATAATCTTGAATAGGCGCCACCTAGTTGCTGGTTTGCCATCTTGGAGATGATATTTCTAAACTTACTCTTGCAAAACCATTCATAATTTTGAAGACCTCCTTTAGCTCCTGTTTATAGTGAAAAGTCACAATACTTTAGTCTATCTTTGTAACAATACCCTTTTCCTGCTAAATTTGCTTAAAATCAATGGGTCAAGGACGTTTCCCTGAAGAACTCGGATAATTATATGTTGTGACCATTGGCTTCCCACAGTTAGAACATTGGTATTGCTGGTCCAATGATGCATTCATATTAAAGAAACACCCTGACCTCTTCCTTAGCATCCAGCTTCTAGTTTTTAAAACTGTGATTAGTTCTGAATCCAAGAAATTCTGACAGATTGCAAACCCAGAATCTACATTAATGACAATTAGAAGAAAAAACTTCAAATGCTGAAACAGAAAATACAGGAAAAATCAGCAGGTCAGGCAGCATCAGTGAAATGAGAAATAGTTAAACTTTTCCGGTCCGAGACCTTTCAAACTGGGAAAGTCAATTTGTTTTCAGGAATCTCAAACTTGGGGGAAGAATGGACTGAAGAAAGGGAATGTCTCTGATGGGATGAGGCTAGATGAATTAAAATAGCACCAGAAGCCTATTACGCTTTTTTGACTGTATTATGTACTGCTAATAGCAAGACTGTGGGATATTAATAGAAAATTAGTCACTTAATAGATGATAGAAAGGAGAAACACTGAACCAAAATGACTAAAGGAGGAAATAATTCATTCGAATGACAAACAGGAAGAAAAAGCGAATTACCTAAATTGTAAAATTTGACATTGACATGCTCAGATGGAAGGTGAGTCTACAATTAATACTGCTTACTAATAACCAGCTTGTTGAGACTCCACTCAACATTAACCTGACTGCATCAGACTTGCTCATTTGGGAATAGTCCCTACTGAACCAAGCAATCACATGGATCACATTTATGATTTGGATTAATTGATCTTGGGCCTGTTCCATTAAGCCATGATTGGTGACTCATTCTTAGTCAAAGTTAAAGAGTCTAATGAGATCATTTATGATTCTGTTAGCATTTAAGATTTTGTATGAATGTTACATACACAAAATATTAAGATACCCCACATCACACTGTCAAGATAGGAAAATGATTATACACTTCTACAACTTATTAAAAATGGAAGAACTGCTTTACATTTTAATTTTAAGAATGCAACATTTACCAGTGACAATAATAAACAATTCCAATTCCAATAACACCTTATTGTGTGGGCCCATGAGTGTTAACATCGATGTAAAGTACAATGTTCAAAAGATTTAACCATAAATTCAGTGATAATATTGAACTTCATAAATAAGCAATGCAGTGTGTGTAAATTGTGTATCCTGAACATGAGAAAATCTGCAGATGCTGGGAATCCAAAGCAACACACACAAAATGCTGCACTCAGAAGGTCAGGCTACCTGGCCTGCTGAGTTCCTCCAGAACTGTCTATCCCACCTGTATTTCAGTGATAGCTGTACAATAGGGCTACTTGTCTGAAGGACAAGATTATGTTTTAAAAGCATGGGGTGAGTGTTAGAGTGAGTCTTTGGGTAGATAATTAATTTACACTTAAATGACTCTGGCCACCAGCCTTCTGTTTGACAAAGTACTGTGGATTGAGTTCACAACAAAGCATTTCCTAAAAGCTGTGAATATCGGGATACTAGCCCAGACACTGCGGATGGAAGTGTGAAGTTTACAGGTAGTTTCGAAGACAGTATTATCTATACTTTATAATATTAATTGTCCTCTATGTTAGCACGTAAAATACCAATTAGATATATTGTGGATTTGACTTGCACATCTAAAGGCTATGAGTACCAACCCAGACATGTTGGCATCGGAAGGAAAGGATGAAGTCACAAGGTGTGATGTTTTGTACATAGCTTCAAAAGGAAGCATTGTCTATAACTTTTTAAATAGCGATTGCCCTTTGTGTTTAGTATATAAATATCAAGCCCACGTTGGGCTAGCAGACCTTTCTACCGAAAGTGTCTCCGTCGGGATGATGCCTGCTGTACCTTGTTGTGTTGAATAAAGAAGCTGCTTTGTATCTACCAGTGACTCTGTCTCTCCAGTGATTTCATCCACGCTACAACAGTGGGATTGAATGCAATGGGCTAACATCAAGGAAAAGGGACACTTTTTATTCAGACAGGGCCTTTCAATGTTTCAGAATAGCTGCAGAACTATGTTTGCCTAATTAATAAAGGTACAGTTTGAACATTTCTTTCACAAAAGGAGTGAGGGTGGCACACTTAATCTAACCTACATTCCAGATGACTGATGTGATTGATTAGATGCCCATTTTCACTTTCCCTTTGAAGTAAAGGGCGGAGTGTAAGAACAGACAACAATCTGATCCTATCAGCTTCACAGCAGGCAGGATAGGCTGAAATTAATCAAGCGTTTGTCATGCAGTAGCGGTTGACCTTAAAATCCAAGATAATCAAACCAACCTTGATTTACTGCGACAATAATGGTCCACAGCAGAATTCTTCATTAGCTTAATGAGTTGGAGAATTGCTGAATATATCAAACGTAACCTAGACAGCTCTGGTGTTCCAACTAGTCTTATCTGACCACTGCAATCATTCTTGATCTCTATTCAGTACAGCTTTTGGAAAGGTGGATTTATCAACATTGGAAGAGCATTAGATATGATGCAGTTGTGATGGCATCGACTGTCAAATAGCAGGTGAAGGTTCCCTGTTGTAGACATATTTGTAGGAGTGCTACTTACGATCACAACTCAACATTAGCTTAGATATTTAAATTGTTCTGTGAATAGGCAATAAAATAGCACCATACCCATTTGGTCTAGTGCTACACTCCTGTGCCTCACACAATGGTTTAAGTGGCTAAGCAGCATATGGTACTGCTTGTCACGTAAGCACACAGCATTGCACATTAACTTTGGGAGACTATGCTGAATGAAAAATATAAGAAATAGAAGTTGAAATAGACCTTATAGTCTTCAACTGTGCCCCTGCTCACTACTGAACTAATTGGCGTCAGCTCCCCTTTCCTGCTGATCACCTTAATCTTTGACTCCCTTATGGCGCACAATTCTCTCTGTCTCTCTTAAAGGAGAGAGGCTCATTTCCTCAAACCGCACAGAAGTAGTCCCACAACCTGAGGTGTTGTAATGTGGAGGCAGATTTGAGGATCCAGTGAGTGAAACAGAGAACACAGATTGCAAATGGGCACGTAAACAATTTAAAAATGAACAATGAAACACTAAATTGGGCATCTAGTTTAACAAGTGCTCATTTAAACTACCCCAAATTACACAAAACTACCATACTGAACATTCAATCTCCCGTTAACTTAACCGGATCTCCATTAAATCTCCTCAAATTATAAAACTGAAGAACTAAGCACACTATAAACTAATACTTAACTAAACAAACAAAGGGGGCCTGTCTATGTCTGCAACAGTGGAAGCAGCTTTCAACAGGTAAGTCAGACCCCTCCCCCGCTCCAAGTTGGAGACTGGACTGCAGAGGTTAATAGAGTATGAGGCTACATCCACACTACGTTGGATAATTTTTAAAACAAAGCTTTTTCTCTTCGTTTTGACCCTCTGTCCACATTGAAATGGCATTTTCATCCCCCAAAAACAGAACTTTTCTAAAACACTCCCCAGAGTGTGTAAATTTGAAAACGATAGTTGCGTGTTGTAGCGCAGGCGGGGTAAACGGAGATATTTTAAAACGCTGTCATGAAAACACCACAACAACAATGGTTTTTCTGCTTCTGCTTGGTTCTGCGCAAGCACTGCCGGACAACTGTTATAACGTGCAGTCAGTGTGAACGGCGTGGGAGTTAAATTGTAAAGTGAGCTTTTTTGACTAGATCCCCTAAATTGATTTCATTGAGTCTATCTTTAAAAATATTAATGTCAGAAATACTGCGCAGGTCTGGTGGCAGAAGATTCCACTCTCTTGTTGATCTTGGGTAGAGGACAGCTTCATGTGTGTATTGTTTACCTTATTGTCTACGTTAATAGCTTGTTTGGAGTTAAGCATCTCCACGTTCTCCACTGCTTTGCTGACTTTGTAGTCATTTGTAACTCACAGAAACAGCTCGACTTCATCGTCTGTCTAAACAAAGTCCGGCCTGCTTTTTCCAGCGGAAGTTTTCTTTGTATTCCTTGAAGACATTGTTGAAAACTTTCTTTCATTGTTGTTGTTGGTACTCTAGTTTTTGACCAATGGAAATAGCACAATACCACCGTGGAAACGTAAATATTATACCGTTTCCTCTTCGCTTGTTTTCTGTAGATGTGTCTGCGCATGCCCAGCAGGAGTAGATTCGCCAAATATCCGTTTTAATGTGGACAGAGATATTTTGAAAAATGCCTAGCATGGACACCTGTCGTTTTTACTCAGACCCGGTGTTTTCAAGATTATCCAGTCTAGTGTGGACGTAGCCTGAGAGTCCTGCACACTGGGAGCAGAGATAGAAGGCTCACTGGAGGCTAATGGGATCGTACCGGCACCAGGGATCAGCTCCCAGTGCTGCAGGAAAGTGAATGGCCTCACCACAATCACGGCTCATCAGACATTCAGGGGAGGTGGTTACCAAACCTATGCCAGATGCTAAATTCAAATCTGAGGGTCTCATGCATGGCCTGAAGTGATGTAAATTATAAATCTGCTGTTGTAATACTGGGCCTACAGGTTAAAATTTGCCCAGAATGAGAAACTTGCTCTGACATTGGACTTATAAAATGAACACATCAGCAAAAGCCACCTGCCTCACTCCAAACACACCATGCTCCACGCCTCCAATATCCATGCAACATCTAGACGGGGCACTAAGGTTGAACCCAGGCTCTGGAACGGCAAGGCTACAGCACCACTAGCTGTGTCACTGTACTGCTCTAAGTATTTTTTAATCTAACCCTTCAGTCTCAATGCAACCACAACCCCTAAATGATTCCTCTACCCACCTTCAAGCCCTCAACCCATTAGAACCAAGTGCTTTCTCTGTAATCTCAGCAGAAATTTCCTTATGATAAAGAGATGAAAGTAAATATTATAATTCGACTGAAACAACACACATCAAAGTTGCCGGTGAACGCAGCAGGCCAAGCAGCATCTGTAGGAAGAGGTGCAGTCGACGTTTCAGGCCGAGACCCTTCGTCAGGACTAACTGAAGGAAGAGTGAGTAAGGGATTTGAAAGTTGGAGGGGGAGGGGGAGATCCAAAATGATAGGAGAAGACAGGAGGGGGAGGGATAGAGCCAAGAGCTGGACAGGTGATAGGCAAAAGGGGATACAAGAGGATCATGGGACAGGAGGTCCGGGAAGAAAGACAAGGGGGTGGGGGGGACCCAGAGGATGGGCAAGAGGTATATTCAGAGGGACAGAGGGAGAAAAAAGAGAGTGAGAGAAAGAATGTGTGCATAAAAATAAGTAACAGATGGGATACGAGGGGGAGGTGGGGCCTTAGCGAAAGTTAGAGAAGTCGATGTTCATGCCATCAGGTTGGAGGCTACCCAGACGGAATATAAGGTGTTGTTCCTCCAACCTGAGTGTGGCTTCATCTTTACAGTAGAGGAGGCCGTGGATAGACATGTCAGAATGGGAATGGGATGTGGAATTAAAATGTGTGGCCACTGGGAGATCCTGCTTTCTCTGGCGGACAGAGCATAGATGTTCAGCAAAGCGGTCTCCCAGTCTGCGTCGGGTCTCGCCAATATATAAAAGGCCACATCGGGAGCACCGGACGCAATATATCACCCCAGTCGACTCACAGGTGAAGTGTTGCCTCACCTGGAAGGACTGTTTGGGGCCCTGAATGGTGGTAAGGGAGGAAGTGTAAGGGCATGTGTAGCACTTGTTCCGCTTACATGGATAAGTGCGAGGAGGGAGATCAGTGGGGAGGGATGTGGGGGACGAATGGACAAGGGAGTTGTGTATGGAGCGATCCCTGCGGAATGCAGAGAGAGGCGGGGAGGGAAAGATGTGCTTAGTGGTGGGATCCCGTTGGAGGTGGCGGAAGTTACGGAGAATAGTATGTTGGACCCGGAGGCTGGTGGGGTGGTAGGTGAGGACCAGGGGAACCCTATTCCCAGTGGGGTGGCGGGAGGATGGAGTGAGAGCAGATGTACGTGAAATGGGGGAGATGCGTTTAAGAGCAGAGTTGATAGTGGAGGAAGGGAAGCCCCTTTCTTTAAAAAAGGAAGGCATCTCCCTCGTCCTAGAATGAAAAGCCTCATCCTGAGAGCAGATGCGGTGGAGACGGAGGAATTGCGAGAAGGGGATGGCGTTTTTGCAAGAGACAGGGTGAGAAGAGGAATAATCCAGATAGCTGTGAGAGTCAGTAGGCTTATAGTAGACATCAGTGGATAAGCTGTCTCCAGAGACAGAGACAGAAAGATCTAGAAAGCGGGGGGAGGTGTCGGAAATGGACCAGGTAAACTTGAGGGCAGGGTGAAAGTTGGAGGCAAAGTTAATAAAGTCAACGAGTTCTGCATGCGTGCAGGAAGCAGCGCCAATGCAGTCGTCAATGTAGCGAAGGAAAAGTGGGGGACAGATACCAGAATAAGCACGGAACATAGATTGTTCCACAAACCCAACAAAAAGGCAGGCATAGCTAGGACCCATACGGGTGCCCATAGCTACACCTTTAGTTTGGAGGAAGTGGGAGGAGCCAAAGGAGAAATTATTAAGAGTAAGGACTAATTCCGCTAGACGGAGCAGAGTGGTGGTAGAGGGGAACTGATTAGGTCTGGAATCCAAAAAGAAGCGTAGAGCTTTGAGACCTTCCTGATGGGGGATGGAAGTATATAAGGACTGGACATCCATGGTGAAAATAAAGCAGTGGGGGCCAGGGAACTTAAAATCATCGAAAAGTTTAAGAGCGTGAGAAGTGTCACGAACATAGTTCGGAAGGGATTGAACAAGGGTGATAAAACAGTGTTGAGGTATGCAGAAATGAGTTCGGTGGGGCAGGAGCAAGCTGAGACAATAGGTCGGCCAGGACAGGCAGGTTTGTGGATCTTGGGTAGGAGGTAGAAACGGGAAGTGCGGGGTGTGGAAACTATAAGGTCGGTAGCAGTGGATGGGAGGTCCCCTGAGCGGATAAAGTTGGTGATAGTGTGGGAGACAATGGCCTGGTGCTCCTTAGTGGGGTCACGATCGAGGGGTAAATAAGAGGAGGTATCCGCGAATTGTCGCTGTGCCTCGGCAAGGTAGAGGTCAGTACGCCAGACTACAACAGCACCCCCCTTATCGGCGGGTTTAATAATAAGGTTAGGGTTAGTGCGGAGGGAGTGGAGAGCAGAGCGTTCCGAAGGAGTGAGGTTGGAATGGGGTCAAGGTGCGGTAAAGTCGAGATGGTTGATGTCCCGTCGGCAGTTTGCGATAAAGAGATCCAGAGCAGGCAGAAGACCAGAGCGGGGTGTCCATGAAGAAGAGGAGGGTTGAAGACGGGAGAAGGGGTTAACCGGTGGGGGTGGAAGAGTCCTTGCCGAAGAAGTAGGCTCGGAGACGGAGACGGTGGAAGAAAAGTTCCGCATCGTGGCGAACACGGAACTCGCTGAGGTGTGGGCGAAGGGGGACAAAGGTGAGGCCCTTACTGAGAACAGGGCGTTCTGCCTCCGACAGTTGAACGTCGGAGGGGGTGGTAAAGACCCGGCACGGATGAGAGCTGGGATCATAGGGGGGAGGGGGGAGGCTGGGGGTATCAATGGAGAGGGGAGGTTTGGGGTGAGAGGAAGATGGAGCCTCTGAGGCCCAGGAGTTGATGGTGGGATCTGAGGAAGACGGGGCTGCGGAGTGGTGGTGGGGGAAGGGGAGACGGGAGTCACAACAGCAGCACATAAAGACCCGGCCTGGAGTTCAAGGCTGGCGTCGCAGTTGGTGGTTGCGCAATCGCTGTGGAGGTGCCCATGGTCGTTACATCGACGACTGCATTGGCGCTGCTTCCTGCACGCATGCAGAACTCATTGACTTTATTAACTTTGCCTCCAACTTTCACCCTGCTCTCAAGTTTACCTGGTCCATTTCCGACACCTCCCTCCCCTTTCTAGATCTTTCTGTCTCTGTCTCTGGAGACAGCTTATCCACTGATGTCTACTATAAGCCTACTGACTCTCACAGCTATCTGGATTATTCCTCTTCTCACACTGTCTCTTGCAAAAACGCCATCCCCTTCTCGCAATTCCTCCGTCTCCGCCGCATCTGCTCTCAGGATGAGGCTTTTCATTCTAGGATGAGGGAGATGTCTTCCTTTTTTAAAGAAAGGGGCTTCCCTTCCTCCACTATCAACTCTGCTCTTAAACGCATCTCCCCCATTTCACGTACATCTGCTCTCACTCCATCCTCCCGCCACCCCACTAGGAATAGGGTTCCCTGGTCCTCACCTACCACCCCACCAGCCTCCGGGTCCAACATATTATTCTCCGTAACTTCTGCCACCTCCAACGGGATCCCACCACTAAGCACATCTTTCCCTCCCCCCCCCTCTGCATTCCGCAGGGATCGCTCCCTACGCGACTCCCTTGTCCATTCGTCCCCCCCATCCCTCCCCACTGATCTCCCTCCTGGCACTTATCCATGTAAGCGGAACAAGTGCTACACATGCCCTTACACTTCCTCCCTTACCACCATTCAGGGCCCCAAACAGACCTTCCAGGTGAGGCAACGCTTCACCTGTGAGTCGGCTGGGGTGATATACTGCGTCTGGTGCTCCCGATGCGGCCTTTTATATATTGGCGAGACCCGACGCAGACTGGGAGACCGCTTTGCTGAGCACCTACGCTCTGTCCGCCAGAGAAAGCAGGATCTCCCAGTGGCCACACATTTTAATTCCACATCCCATTCCCATTCTGACATGTCTATCCATGGCCTCCTCTACTGTCAAGATGAAGCCACACTCAGGTTGGAGGAACAACACCTTATATTCCGTCTGGGTAGCCTCCAACCTGATGGCATGAACATCGACTTCTCTAATTTCCGCTAAGGCCCCACCTCCCCCTTGTACCCCATCTGTTACTTATTTTTATGCACACATTCTTTCTCTCACTCTCTTTTTTCTCCCTCCGTCCCTCTGAATATACATCTTGCCCATCCTCTGGGTTCCCCCCCCCTTGTCTTTCTTCCCGGACCTCCTGTCCCATGATCCTCTTGTATCTCCTTTTGCCTATCACCTGTCCAGCTCTTGGCTCTATCCCTCCCCCTCCTGTCTTCTCCTATCATTTTGGATCTCCCCCTCCCCCTCCAACTTCCAAATCCCTTACTCACTCTTCCTTCAGTTAGTCCTGACCAAGGGTCTCGGCCTGAAATGTCGACTGCACCTCTTCCTACAGATGCTGCTTGGCCTGCTGCGTCCACCAGCAACTTTGATGTGTGTTGCTTGAATTTCCAGCATCTGCAGAATTCCTGTTGTTTGCGTTTAAATTCAACTGAAACTAAGCTTGGACAATACATCTTCTCTTCATTCAATTCATCACAGCTGATCAGTCAGGATGATATCACTGAGGAACAATGAGACCCAAGATAAAAGCCCAAGCCAAAATTCTCAACCCTCATTCCATTGGCTATCTCCCTTCGATTCTTTTACTCCAGATAAAGGGTCTCACAGCAAAACACCAACTGCCCACTTCCACCTTCAGATGTTGCCTGACCCCCTGAGTTCTTCCAGCAGCTTGTATTTTTATCTGCATTCCAATATCTGCAGTCTCTTGTGCCTCCTCTCAACTCTAACTTGCCCCAGTAAAATCTTGTTACAAATTAAACATGTTATTTTGTAAACAGTTAAAAACTATTGAGCAAACTTACAATAGTAGAAAGTTTTATGGTGCAGGGTCCATTGTTGTTCTCTACTGAAACCTTCTCAGGGTAGCAAAGTTCATATCATAGTTACTTCTAAAGTGATCCAACAGATGTTGTTTCAAAATTATCAAGGAAAAATTTCCTTTGGGAATTTGTTTTATTCTATATGGTTTAAAATAGGTTAAATGGTTCCTCTTCAGTTATACAGGATAGCAGATATTTACTTTGCATGAAGGAGACAGTTGATGGGAACGATTTTCCTGATGGCTGAGCAGCAAGTTTGCATCCAGATTACAAGATAGCAACATTATCTCTACAACTGAGTGCATGTACCTAATGTACAGGTAATGGAGCACATCATCCCTGCAATGTTAAAAGTATTAAGTTTGATTGATTTCTGCAAAGACTTGCTCTGGTTTATCATTTTCTGTTCTGTATACGTATACATGGAAGGGGTGAATCACCCTCTATGAGTCCTCAAAGCACTGTCTCTTTCAAAGTTTCAAGTACATTTATTATCAAAGTATGTATACAGTATACAACCTTGAGATTTGGCTTCTTGCAGGAAGCCACAAAGCAAAGAAACACAGCAGAACCTGTTCAAAGAAAACCCCTAGACAGCAAGACCATCAAACACACAATGTGCGAACAACAGAGCACCGTCTGTCCGCTGGGAGCAGAGAGAGAGAGAGAGACCAGTCAAACGTAGGCCGATGGAGCTGAGATTTTTATTTCCATTCTCATCCTTGACAATTTCAATATTGCTCAAAGCTCTTATCGGTGCAGAGTAATGGAGCTGACCATGGGCTTATGTTCCGCCGTTAGGAATAGGCAGAGAATATCATCCACACCGAATTCCCCAGGAGATCACAAAAGCACCAGACAATTCATTTGGTCCAAAAATATATTCTTAGAAGGGAAATTATTGGCCAAAATTGATTGCAGTTCAGAAGAAGAATTATATTTAGAAGAAGATGAGTATCCAGTAGTTTTGTAAGCTGACTGTAAGATGTCGCCGTTGGTCACCTGCACAATCTTGCTGGGAGATTTTAAAGGATGTGTCAGTGAGAAATAATCAATGAAATGTTATATTTATAGTGAGCCAAACGGAGGACAGTTAAACCACCAGATCAAATCCAGCTAATGGGGCAACAATAGTATTAGCCCCACTCTCCCACTTCCTATTTCTTTCTATCTTATTATCACTCATATACTCCCATTTGATCCATTTTGCCATTAACTACACTAAGGGGTAACTCAGTAGCTAATTTGTCTACTCACATTTCTTTTGGTATGTGGAAGGGAGCTGGGGCACTTGGAGCAATCTCAAACAAAGAGTGACCATGCAAACTCCACAACAGAAACTATTGTTTTAAACAATGATCCAAAAAGCAGTGCAAATTTAAATCTTGTAGGGTGTATTATTAGTGATTATGATATTAAAAATGAAATTGTCTTAGTTCATAAATAACTATTTAATAATTCATTATTTATTGCCTTCTAAGTAATAGGGGAAGAGCTTGATATTCAGGTATCCCCTTAACTTATGACAAATCAGGATAAATATTATACTGCTCTGTATTGGCTCATGTCTATCAAAGTATAAAGAAGTATGTCTCAGTTTGTGAGGTCTCAGCCTCAACAATCTATGAAGATGAATAAGTGGTACATAAACACTTATTGCCAAGTGTACAGCAGCACATGACAAATTTGCTTTTGGATTGAGGGATATTCAATCATGAAACTTGAAAACAAAAGACTTAGCACCTCTTAATATCTGCTCTCCACTAGGGTCTTCACCAGAAGCTAAAAAAACTCCCTGCTGGTGAGGATCAGTACAAGTGTAACAATTAACCTATCAATGTTCAAATGCCATTAAGAACGCATGGTCCAAACAAGACATTTCCTAGAAAGAATGGCCAGTGACTATTTGTTTACTAAGCGAAGCGACGTTGTGAAGAATGGTCACTTCAGCCAGGTGGCTGATGACAGCTAATAAGCTGCATCTGAACAGTAATCATTTACAGAGGGAAGAGAGAAAATTCCAACATCAAAAGAAGAATTTAATTTTTGAAATGTTTAGCTGTAAATACACCCAGGCTAAAGGGCCCGTAATGTGCTATATTGTTCTAAATTATTCTGTAATACCTAGTCATTAATAAAGAGGTAAAACATGGAAACATGTGTTTCGTGGGTTCTGTGCTAACCATCATCCACCCACTTAAAGCAATCCAATTTTATTTATCCACATACTCATCGACTTCGCCAGATTATATATTGGGTATCTAAAGTTATGAGGGGTAGACCGCAGGAGACTTCTCCCTATATTAGGGAGATAGACAATACTATAGGATGTATTTTCAGGTTAAGGAGGAAGAGATTTCCAAAGGATATAAGAAGAACCTTCTTCACCCAGGAAATGGTAAGTAACTGGAATGCTCTGTCTGAAAGAGTGTTAGAAGAAGTGTCACTGGTGACATTTAAGAAGTTAGATGAGCACTTGAGTCGCTAAAGGAAAGAGAACCATGAACCAACTGCTGGACGACCAGATTCATAAAAAATGTTGCCATTGGTTGGTGTAGAAGAGTTTTATTGAATGATTTATTTCTTCTCTGTAAGATTCTATGATATTTCTCTTACTTGTCTACACACTAGGGACAACGTACAGTGGCCGGTGACTAGTGGTATTCCACTGGAGTCGGTGTTGTGTCTGTTACTTTTCACATTATATGTTAATGATCTGGATGACAAAATAGATAGCTTTGTAACTAAATTTGTGGACAATACAAGATAGGTGGAGGAGCAAGTGATGTTGAGAAAGTCGGGAGTTTGCAGAAGGATGAGGACAGATTGGGAGAATGGTCAAAAAAGCAGTTGATGGAATACTGTGTAGCAATGGACAGGGTCCAGAGGAGGTTTATGAGAATGATTTTGGGAAGTAAAGTTTTAATGTATCATGTACATTTGATGGCTTGGGGCCTATATTTGCTGGTGGGGGGGGTTGGGGGTTGGATCTCATTGAAAGTTATCGAATATTGAAAACCCTGATAGAGTGGAAGAGAAGGGGCTGTTTCCAATAGTAGATCTAAAACGGAGGTTGCTAGGTTCTTTATTAGTGAGGGCATCAAAGGCTACAGAGAGAAGGCAGGAGTTTGGGTAAATAATGAGTCATGCTCAAATAGTGGAGCAGACGATGGGCCGAATGCCCTATTCTGCTCCAATGTCTTAAGGTCTTAACGTACCTTACAGCCAAATAAAATATTCATCAGAACTGGAAAAGGAAAAATGCATAACACCTCATTACATGTTTTAAAAACATCTTGAAACATGTTGTGCAGATTGAATATAGTAACAACACGATACAGATTTTACCCTCAAGATTCTAGAATTAAAAATGAGCTAGCAATTGCAGAAAGCAACCATTTCTTACTGCAGCAGAACTTTATATAATTCTTCTGAGCCCCAACTCACAGCAGGCTTTCACCAATTCCAACAGTAAGTGAGATCCCCACATAGATAAATATTATCTCTCAGAAGTAGATGGTTTATGTGTTGATAATGGGAGTGTTGAAGCAGTCCTGTAGCAGACACAAACATACTGGTCCAGAGGCATCATGCTGAGCAGTGGGTTCAAAAATCTGAGTGTTAACTACCAAAGTCAGAGACATAGCACTTCATAAATCTCCATGCTGGGCTTTTTATTAGCTTTAGCATAATGCTTCCATAGCGCATTTCAACAGCACTCAGCAAACTGAAAAGTTGGCTTTTTGTTAAACAGAGGTGTTTTAACAACTGAACTTAACTATATTTTTCCTTTAGGTTTGAAGGTCTCTTTGTCTCCATTGAACATGTTACAACGCAACGTTAAAACATAAAATAAAGTTAAACACCAATTCTATACATTGGACTGGGTCAGTAACTTAATTCATAATTAAGGGACATTGCATTGATGTAAGCAATCTTTACTTCATTCATTTCAGCCTTATATCAAGGCAAAAATATTTCATGGATTTTCTCCTTGAAACAAAGGTTTATCCAAAGTGTTCCTCTCTGAATGTGTTTTTCCTGCACTTCAGAGGAAGATGGGTGAATATTCCTGCGGGTAGTAGGTATCACTGTACTGTAATGATGTCAGCACATTGCTCATTACCACTCTGAAGTAGGTCCATCACTCTTTCATGGGGCAGTGATTCTTTTCCAGCGACCACAGCTATTTTTTTGATCTGAGTAGCTACATACTCTATCATGATCACAAATGAGGAATCTGAAATCAAGTTCCTACTGTTATGTAGCAAACTCACCAGCTGTACTGAGCACAAACCTAAATGTTTTGCAATAGTGAAAGCTGTTTTAGTGGAAAGTTTACATCTTTCCTTAGTAAGTGGCTGGAAGCCTTGGGAGACCAGGCATATAAGTGGAGAATAGCATCTGTAAATCCTCTTGCTTGTTAGTACTGCTGTAATGATGTCATCTGTATGCACGGCATGCAAGACAAGTTTCACATTGTGACAATAATAAAACAGTTCTCCACTTAGTTATCTGCAGTTAGTCTCAGTCCACAGGACAATTTTGCAGTAGATGAGCCACACCTCAAGTGGAGCTGGCTATAAATGCTACCTTGTAATGGAATGGCAAAGTTCTTTGAGATAAAACTCAAACACAGCAGCTCCTCACCACCAAAAAGCATTGCCTCACCAACGCCAAAGCATTTATTTGCCCCAAAATGAATGCAAGCAGTCAGAAAAATTCCAGGTATGTAATGGGCCTTCCCCTACTCTCCATACAAAGTTACAGTGTATCGAATGTTCCATATGATGACTCATGCTAAGGCAGGCCAGCAGCCTACAAGTAACATAAAAGTCCTGATGGTTCGTTGAATGCCTTTGGCATTCTTATCCCTGGACCAAACATGCTTTGGGTGACCAGAACCTTCTCACAAGCTGGAGACTACAGCAGGCTTCTGTTTACATCTTGGTAATGAGAAGAGCTCTGTTTGTTGTACCTGGTGAAGGAACCTGTCTATTCCAATGAGCTACTCTCATGATTAATGAAGGAATGAAAATAATGAGAAAAGGGTTTTACACAGCCTCTGGTCAGTGTGCATGTTATGTAAGGACAATGGGCTTAGTCAGACTGTGAAATGTCCAATGTTCCTCTCACACTCAACATTTTGAGAAGAAGTTTGGCATTAAGATGACATGTGGACTTGCCTCCTCTGTTTATTAATGGAAGTTCTTGTTTTGGAAGTGAAGTTAAACAGATGGAATATTAAGGATCCCTTAAATGAAAGTAGGTGCTAGATATTCACAGTCAAACTTATTCAATAACTGGAACCTAAGGATAACCTTAACACCGATGCCGAATGCATTTGCATGATGTTCCTCCTGGTATTATCATGAAATATTGTTACCCTGACAGATCACCAATTTTAAAATATTAACTCCATTTCTAACTTCACAGAATCTTTGTGATCTACTTGATAGTCCTAGATCTTCTGCATTTATCTAAGATTATTTCTAACATCCTCAGGATTGTGCTCATGGATTATGGGACGGAAGTAATATTGGTGATTAGCCACCAGAGGGATAAAAGACAATGTGAAGCACTAAACGCTCATAAATCCCAAGGAATCATGCTTAAAACTTAAAACTGACCTGACACTGACTTAATCCTTTCACTCAATTTGAGCACCAATTATTGAAATTCAGCAGTTTGCCTGTTAAAACGGGTGTTCAAAATCTATACAATGGAATTCTTATTGCATCAGAGTTTGAGGTGAGTCTCCCATTTACAGAAGTGCATTTTCTCAAACTGACTATTGACTGGTACAACCTGGCTGCTGCTATCTGAAAACTGTCCGGCAATTCTAACAACTTGGTTTGTAAACATGAATAAGTCTGCAGATGCAAGAAATGCAAAGCAACACACAGTCAAGCAGCAGCAGAACGTAGTGAATTCCGCCCAATACCTAGCAGGCATATCCCTCCCCACAACCAGTCAGGGCTGCCGCAGAGATGTAACATCAATCATTGAAAATCCTCACCATCCGAGCAATGCCTTCTCCTTTCAGCTAACATAGAGCAGGAGGTACACAAGCAAGAAGTCCCACGCCATCAGCTACAAGAACATCAACCTCTCTTCAACTATCCAATTTTTAAACGGACCAGCACAACCCTAATCAATACGCTGTACCAATACTATGATCACTTTAATCATTGCAGTAAAATGGGACCATTGTTACACCACTATCAAGAATGCCTACCGTGCTATTCCACACCCTCACTTCGGGAAGTCTGATCACCTAGCTGTACTTTTACTCCCTGAGTATAGGCAGAGACTGAAGACTGCGGCACCAGTAGTGAGGACCAAGAAGGTTTGGACAAGGGAAGCACAGGAGCACCTACAGGACTGCTTTGAATCAGTGGACTGGACTGTATTCAGGGATTCATCTTCGAACCTGGACTTCATTAAAACCTGTGTGGATGAGTGTGTGCCTACAAAGACTTACTGTACATTCCCAAACCAAAGCCATGGATGAACCAGGAGGTACGTTGTCTGCTGAAGGCTAGAACTGTGGCATTCAAGTCTGGCGACCTAGGCCTCTACCAGAAAACCAGGTATGATTTGTGGAGGGCTATTTCAAGGGCGAAGGGACCATTTCGAATGAGGTTGGAGGGGATGTCAGATGCACGGCAACTCTGGCAGGGACTGCAAGACATTACTTCCTACAAAGCGAAACCCAATAGCATGAATGGCAGCGATGCTTCACTACCAGATGAACTCAACGCCTTCTATGCACGCTTTGAAAGGGAACACCTCAGGGGTGTGTGCTTAGCCCACTGCTCTACTCTTTGTACACACAAGACTGTGTGGTTAGGCATAGCTTAAATGCCATCTATAAATTTGCTGATGATACAACCATTGTTGGTAGAATTCCAGGTGATGATGAGAGGACGTACAGGAGTGAGATATGCCAACTAGTGGAGTGGGTGCCACAGCAACAACCTGGAACTCAACGTCAGTAAGACGAAAGAGCTGATTGTGGACTTCAGGAAGGGTAAGACAAAGGAACACATACCAATCCTCACAGAGGGATCAGAAGTGGAGAGAGTGAGCACCCGGATGTCAAGATCTCTGAGGATCTAACCTGGTCCCAACATATTGATGCAGCTATAAAGAAGGCAAGACAGCGGCTATACTTTATTAGGAGTTTGAAGAGATTTGGCATGTCAACAAATACACTCAAAAACTTCTATAGTTGTACCATGGAGAGCATTCTGACAGGCTGCATCACTGTCTGGTATGGAGGGGCTACTGCACAGGACCAAAAGAAGCTGCAGAAGGTTGTAAATCTAGTCAGCTCCATCTTGGGTACTAGCCTACAAAGTACCCAGGACACCTTTAGTGAGCAGTGTCACAAAAAGGCAGCGTCCATTATTAAAGACCTCCAGCACCCAGGACATGGCCTTTTTTCACGCTTACGATCAGGTAGGAGATACAGAAGCCTGAAGGCACACACTCAGTGATTCAGGAACAGCTTCTTCCCCTCTGCCACCCAATTCCTGAATGGACTTCAAAGCTCTGGACATTACCTCACTTTTTTAATATACAGTATTTCAGTTTTTGCACATTTTAAATAATCTATTCAATATATGTAATTGATTTACTTGTATATTTATTATGTTTTATTTTATTTTATTTATTATTTTTTTCTCTCTGCTAGATTATGTATTGCATTGAACTGCTGCTGTTAAGATAACAAATTTCACGTCACATGCCGGTGATAATAAACCTGATTCTGATTCTGATTCTGTCTTGTAAAAACAGTGTATAATTTACATTTAATTTGTTTCTCTTGTTTGTTACTTACCTATTGCTACATATGTGCCTGTGATGGCACTGCAAATAGGTTTTTCGTTGTCTCTGTGCATGAGTGCTCTTGTGCATATGAAAATAAACTCACCTTTGGATTTTTAACTTTGTAGGCAAGGGATAGAGAGGACTCAGCGAGCAGGTAGGAGATTTTGTGGAGATTATCCTTCTTCTTAGCAGTCATTTGCCCCCTTCTTCAGTTTTCTGGTTATACTCTGCCTCTAGCTGGCTTCACATCATCTCTTTATCTTCTGCCTACATTCTCTCACTATCTTGACCACAACAGTGGCACCATCATGAACAAGGCACACAGGCAGGATTTCAGTCAAAAACAGACGCAGTCTTTGTGCAGAGGCGGAAGGAATTTGTTTGATCAGAATCTCTGCTTGATGACAGCATTTCAGCGAAGCAAGGAGAGCAAAAAGTAGCACACCTGCATGAGTGTGCAGGTGGACCCTCTCAGCTCACTCCCTACAGGTCAAAGGTGAAGTACAGGGACACCAGTAACTGGCAGCCAGGAATGCAGGATTCAGGAACGCATGACAGATTACACTTCACTTCTTACTGAAAGCATGGATCAGTGATGGAGGTGAAACTATCTTCAGGTTTGTAGCTGAAGACACAAATCAAGTGTGTGCCTGCGCCTGCATGGGCAAATACACTCTCCAGCATGTTTTACTTTGCAGTCAAGTGAACAGGAATATCTTCACAGAGAAGGTCAGTTGTTCAAATGTCATTGACTTCTTTTTGGTAATAGAATTTTCTACTTCAGACCCTCCCCAACACCCCCCCAACCACTTGCTCACCAAGTTATGACAAGACTCAGCTAAACAATTTATAAGTCAGAAAGGCAGCAAGAAATACAGCCATGATCTAAAGATGCCGACGATCTGAACACCTATTAATATGCATGGATCAGCTGTTAGTAAGTCAGTCATTCATGAACTGGGGAGGGCCTGTATATTAAAATACTTAACAGTAGCCACTATTTATACTTCAAAATGAAATATATGCATCAAAACATAGGATGGAGTAAATCTTTTTAAAACTTTTCTAGTTAAATACAGCACATTTAGATTGTAGAGGAGGTTTGAAAGATGGAAGTTCCTAAGGTAAAGCTTGGTGAGAAGGGAGAACGGAATGGTAGTTCTGATGTGGAAATTAACTGCCACATGCACCACCTTCCAAAACATGCTCCGGTTGCATGAAGCCGAGTTGTTAAAATTAATCCCTCTAAGTACATTCTGTCCATTGGCAATGAATCCACCCGTCAATTAACCTTCATTTCATGCAGATCAAAACTGAATCAATTGAAATTAACTTAGAGGCATTCAAATCTCAGCACTAAGGATATTTCAATCAATCATCTAATCAAATGACAACATTGGAATAAATTTCTCACAGCACTGGGTTTTCCCATAAGTTATTGGGGCAGCTGTTAACCAAATATTAATATTTGGAAGAAACAACCAGACTTTCTGATGCTTGGTATTTGGATCATAAAAGTTGACAGAAAGACCAATAAAGCCATAATTAATGCTTGCCCCAACACTGACCTGACCTGCTCAGCGAAATTCCAATACAAAAATTCTTCAAGCATATTTTCTTGTCCTCAAACATAAATCAGTCACAACATTCAGATAAACATAAGAGACTCTGCACATGCTGGAAATCTAGAGTAACACCCATAAAAAGATAGAAGAACACTGTAGGTCAGGTAGCATCTATAGAAATGAATAAACTGTTGATGTTTTGGGCTTAGACCCTTCTTCAGGTCTGGAAAGGAAGGGGGAAGACTACAGAATAAAAAGGTGGGGGGGAAGGGGAAGGAGGCTAGCTGGAAGATGATGGGTGGGAAAGGTAAAGGGCTGGAGAAGAAGGAATCTGAGAGGAGAGGAGAGGAAAGTAGACCATTGAAAAAATGGAAGAAAGAGGGGCGCCAGAGGGGGGTGATAGGCAAGTGAGGAGAAGAGGTAAGACGCCATTATAGGGAACAGAAAAAGAGGATAGCGGGAGGGAAAAAGATTACCAGAAGGAGAAATTGATGTTTATGCTGTCAGGTTGGAGACTACTTAGATGGAATACGAGGTGTTGCTCCTCCACCCTGAGTGTGGCCTCATTACTGCTTGTTGTACTGATCTGTCACCCTGGTCTTCTAGGTTTTCGAGCTTCAACAATGACCAACATGACTGCAGTCCAACTGTGCAGCCAATTGTTCCATGGAAAACATATTTCAAGCGGAGGTCATCTTGCAGTTCACAAGAGTGCAGGCACAGAGCTGCTTTGTAAATCAATCAATTGCATTTCAAAATTATCCAAATCATTCTACTGCAACATCTCCAAATAAATTTTGTCTGTAATGTTACACTGTCTTCATACTCCATGAATTTTGCAATTTCTTCAAAAGATCTGAACTTAGTGGATCTTAAAGAAAATTCTTCAGTAGCTGAACCAATGATGCTCAAAAGTTGCATTGGAAGGCTCTGTGAATGCCTGTCTTTCCAGAAATTTCAATATTTGTCATGTGTTTTTTTTTAGATTTGCGAAATACTTTATTTACAGTGCCATTTTCAGCATGACATTCAAATACTTCAAGTTTGATTTCTTTTTTTTTGTAATTTATTTTTTATTGAATTTCATCATCAAACAAACATTTCCATAAGATGTACATCAGATACTGTACATATATATCGTATAATTATATTTGTCACAAATCTCCATATAATATTTATCTGAGGTATACACTTATAGAAAGGAGAGGAAAGAAAGAACAATCGAAAGAAGAAAACTATGTGGTTTTATATTATCAAACACAGCATCAAGTGTTTTGCCAGATCCCTGTAATTTGGTGTACAGATCATTTAAATGTGAGGAGAAAGCTGCAAAAAACATCAACCTAAAAATCCACACATATAATTCTTGACAAAATCTTTCAATCATCAAAAGCAGTTGAATTTTGTCCAAATACTCAACATATCGTTAGTAGACTGAGCCTTTACTAAGCCAATGAACACTGTTGTCCATAAATAGTCCTGTGTACACTGAATTCACATCGCTCAATAAATTCTGAAATTGTCTTCTTTTCAAAGCACATCCAGAAATAAAATAGTTACCTTGGTTACAATTTTCACCACTTCTTCAAGTTTTGTGAAGAAGTGCCTGCATTTACACACAATTTCTCCTCGTGTACAATGAAAGCCCACCAATGGGTGTTCAACATATTTTGCAGATTGACAAAATCTGCCTCTTTACCAATCACGCTGGGTGCACCAGTTATCATGGAAACTAATTTTGAAAGCTTAACCTGTCAACCAAACAATTCTTTTACTACAGAATTACATATTTCAATCCCTGTGCTGTGTTCAGGTAATGTTACTAAGTTGACAAGTTCTTTGCATGTTTCATCACCCCTACAAATTCGAACAATAATCACTAACCTAATTGATGTAACATCGGTGCTTTCATCATGCCAAATGGAAAGAAATCTACACAAACTAATAACTTTTGTTAGTTGTTCTGCTATGTTTTTACTCATTAAAATTCTACCTTCTACTGTGTTTCTGCTCATTGGCGAGTCCTTAATGTGCTGAATATTTTGTTCTTTTTCTGAAAAACCATCAAAGAGGAAAGTTGCATACTCCAGCCATGTTCTTTAACATATTCCCCTTCACTGCGTGGTTTTACCTATTAAACAATAATCTTTGAAATTTCACAACTAGCAGTCACTAAGTTGGAAGTACCTGAAATAAATGGCCTTAAAATATCTGGCTGCCTTTTATGTTGCTGATTTCTTGAGAAATGTGTTCTTTTTGTTTTTGCGCAATCGAAAAGCCATTTATGAAATTTATGGATGAAGAACTGTACAGCGCTGGTTTGGAATGTAAAGTGTATAATGCTTTATCACTCCCTTTATTCATGCCAACTCTTTCGCTGCAGCACTCTTCAAAATCTCTACTACTTTTCCCATTATTTAACCATTTTTGTTTCTTTGAATCTGACATTCTGAACAAGCTGAAAAGTGTAAATACAATCTAAAAATATCCCACTAGTAAAGTTAGAAAAACATATTCTTACTATTATAAATAAAATATGTTTATTGAAAAGATATTCATGGAGGTGCTAAACTATATACAGTATTTACCTTTATTATCACTGAACCTCCAGTGTTCAATCACAAATGACAGAAGAAAAAATATAGCAGAGTAAAGCCGAAGCCAACTGGCCCAACCATTTACTACCTGAATACTGATCTGTACACCAGCTCTGTGAGGATTTCAAAACATATTATTTAATGTCACCTGTTCCCACAACTCCTTAGCTGGCACCAAGCCAGCATGAGACTTTCCGAATGAAAACACTTCACTGCTCTCGTGTGGTGAAATATTAATTGCTGCATCATTTGGCAGTGAAGATAATCTTTATGTCCTTTTTATTATGGGTAGGGTTTAAAGAATAGAAGATGGGTACTGCGTGCCACGTGCCAACAAAACATTTGGGTGTGCCATCATTGGCACGTGTACCATAGGTTTGCCACCTCGGAATGCTGTGGTTAAAGATATCACTTTGTGCTGTGAGTGATACCTTCAACCTAAGATGATTTTCTAAAATTGTCCTAGTGGCACAGAGGAGAAAGGGGCCAGGTCCTGCTAACAACTTTTAAGACACAAGGATTTACTTGTAGAAGCAGGATCTCAAAGAAGGTGATGTGTTGCCTACTTCCTGTGACACATATCAGTCAGTATAGAAATAGGAAATAAATTAATGGTGCAGGAAGGAGGGATTTAGACCACTGGGGCATTGGGAGGGGTTCCAGGTAAAAGGCTGAACTCTGAGAGTGGGCATATTGCACCTCAGAAATAGATGGGAGCAATATCTTCCAGGAAGGTACACTATTCCAATGCTGAGGGAGTGGGGGAGGATTACAGTAGTCTATTAAGGACTGGGCACAGAAAGATAGCATTAAAAAGGAGCAAAAAAAAGAATAGTGGAGCTAACAGCAAAGGGGAAAAGAAAACTAGTTGCTGTTTTGAGAAGATATGTTTACAGTGCATATATAGAAAGGTGTGAAACATAAGGAACGAAGCTGCAGACACCAACAATCACACAGGGTTGCCATTTTGTGGCAATAAATAGAACAGAAATATTTCTGCTGTTCGAGAAATAAAGGGAAAAGAAGAAGTAAAATGACGCATCAGCAATGTTGTAGGAGAATATTAAAATGCTGGAACAATCGAGGAAGAATCTATCTGTTTTGGATTAAGTAGCAATTAAGGTTGAATACACTATTGGGACTATTCTACAAGCTGTCAGCTAATGAGAAGGGAATTGAGGAGCAGGTTTTCTCCTCAAGTGGAAATGCAGAAACCATATGGGATAATGCAGAAACTTAACCATTCAAAAATTGAACAGAATAGTAATAACATAAAAGGAAATGAAAAGGAAGAATTCCTGAAGAGCATGCAGGAGAAACCTTCATTGTCAATATGTTTTTGACCTAATAAGGAAGATGCCACTATTGGACTTGGGTTTTGAAATAAATTCGGCCAAACAGAGCAGGTATCAGTGAGGGAACATCTAGAAAATAGCAATCATAATGTCTTATGGCTTAGAGCAATTATGAAAAGTGATTTGGGGTAAGAACAGTCAATTCTAGAAGGTCCAATTTTAATGGAATGTGTGTGCATTTGGCCTAGATAAATTGGAATCAAAACTTGGTAGGCAAACTTGTAATTGGACAAAAAAAAGAGAATGGAAGACAAAAGGCATGACTATGGTACCTAATGATCTTTTCACATCAGCCTTCAATTAAAAAATCATTTGTGATTCTGAGTTATGTGAGTAAAGGGTACCAAATCAAGGATGATACAGCCTTTAGCTTAGATCCTGAGCTAAAAGATACTGGAAAGGTTAACTGAAACTTCAAGTGAATAAATCACCTGGTCCAAAGATGGGAAAGAACAGAAATTGTGCAGAGACTCTAGCCATAATTTTCAAATCGTTCATGGATTCAAGGGTGATGTTTGAGGACTGAAAAATCGCACGTGTTAAATCCTGTATGAAAGAATGTGTAGGAGTAAACTTAATAACTGTAAATTAGTCAGTTTTATTTCAATGGTGGGGAATGGTCCAGAAACATTGAACAGGGACAGAATTGACCTTCACTTACAGCAATGCTCGAGATACTGGAGGAACTCAATGGGTTAGGCCACATCCATGGAGGAAAATGGTCAGGCAACAATTTGTACAAAGACCCTTCATCTGGACCATGAAGAGAGGAAGAAAGCCTCTTCAAAGCCAGCATGCCATGAAGAGGCTTTGCACGCAAGTAGCAAAATAGAGATACAAGCGACTGCAGATGCTGGAATCTGTAGCAAAGTTCATTTAGTTTGGCATGGATTGATTGGAGAAAGTCGGTGTGGTTTAGTTAACTAAAAATTATTCCTAACTAACATGATAGGACATCTCAAAGGATTCAAAGCACATTTATTATCAAAGAATATATCAATTATATACCTTGAGATTAATCTGCTTGAGATTTTGATGAAGTAACAGAAGGGCTTGAAGAGGGAAAAATGGTTCAGATGTGGAATACAAAAACCATTTGACAAAGTTGCCACACAATATGATTGGCACCAAGTCTAAAGTCTATGGGATAAAAGAGTACATAGCAAACTGGTACAAAAATGCTAAATAAGACAGCAGTAGTGAAAAATTGCTTTTCTGACTGGAGGGTAGTTACAGTGGATTTGTCAGTGATCAGTACAAGGACTACTGCTCTTATTGATATATATCTTTATGATTTCTACTTGACTGTATAAGGCACAACAGACAATTTGCAGGTCAACACAAAACTTGAGGGCAAAATGATCTGTGATTGGGAAAGTAACAGATATCAGGGGATATAGTTTGGCTGATGGGATGGCAGATGAAAGTCAATGCTTAGAAATACCATCTGTTACATTTGGTAGCAAAACTAAGAAGAGGTTATATAAATCAGAAAGCATATTTCTGAAGGGATTAAAAGAGATTTGGTGATATATGTGCATAGTTTGTTTGAAAGATGCAGGCAAGTTAAGATGGCGCTAAGCGGCAACTCATTTTCTTGCACCTTAAGAAACAGCTCTATTTCTATCTTTGATATCTCTTTTTTTCCCCTTTTCAAGGTTCTTTTGAAGACCCTGACCTGGAGCACTCTGACTTTGGTTCTTTGCAGGAATGTAACCCGCTCTCAGGGTCTCACGACCAGTTGCTTTTTGATATCCAAAGGACGCAGCCTGGAAGGTAAACGCGCCTTCAGGGTTCCGGGATTTCGTGGCTCTGGAGAATTGCTGATTCTAGGCCGGTGCCCCTGACTGAAGGGTCGTGGGAGAACACGGAACATCGGGAGCAGTGGGTTAACTGCCGGGGGTTCTGTGTCCGGAGAGTTGCGTCTTTTTGGTGCCGACTCTCTGGGCGCAGAGCTCGGAAAAAGCGACGCAACAGACTTTTAACATCGTAAATCAGCGAGTTGTTTGTTATGCCTCCCTTCTCGTTGTGAAACGCAGACATCTCTTTTTCCTTTAATAGGGAGAGGGAGGGCCTATGGTATGTCGAATTACCAGGTGAACAAGTAGTCTTTGGGGTACTGCAAGTCTGTGTCTTTATTGATGCTTTGCTGCATGCTTGAGTGCTTGACGGAGGGTGCTGATGCCTTTTTGCTGGTGGGGGTGGGGGGGTCATTGCGTTGCTGCTGCTTGTGCGTAGGAGGGGGGAGCTGGGAGGAGGCTTTGGGATTCATACATTTTATCTGTCATTCATTCTTTGGGTACTTCTCTGTTTTCGTAGATGTCTACAAAGAAAAAGAATTTCAGGATGTACATTGTATACATTTCTTTGAAATTAAATGCTGAAACCTACTGAAAATAGTTAAAGATATTAGATGGAATCTGGGCTTTATAAATACAGGTACAGAGTATTAGAGCAAGGTAGCCATTTTCAGGAAAGCTGAATTTTTATGCAAACAGTGGCTCACCCGTAACGGAATAATGTGTCCAGTTCTGGGTAATACATTTCAGGAGAAAAGTAGAGTCTTTAAAGAGGATACAGAAGAGATTCCAAGGATGAGGGGTGTTCATGGATAGAGAATGTTTATCATTGTTGGTGAGAAAGTTACAAGAACACCAGATATTTAACATCAGGATGGATAGAAACAAAATAGGTAGAGAGAAGCTGTTCCCATTGTAAAGAGGTCAAAAATTATGGGCATGGAAATAAGAAGATTTGCAGAAGAATCAAAGGTGACATGTGGAGTTGGTTTTGAACACAATGGGCAGTAAGTTTCTGGAATAGACAGTCATGGATAAGATTAGAGGCAGATTCAATTGCAATACTCAAGATCGATATTTGCAAGGATAGAAATTGCAGGGCTTTAGGGCTGAGGGACTAATCAGTTGATTCTCTTGCCTTTCTCCACACTAGAATCGTCCTGTGTTTCTGTGGGCACAATAATTCTATTTGACAGATAAATAGATAGATAGATAGATATACTTTATTGATCCCGAGGGAAATTGGGTTTCGTTACAGCCGCACCAACCAAGAATAGAGCATAAATATAGCAATACAAAAACCACAAACAATCAAACAACAAAATGCAAACTATGCCAGATAGAAAATAAGTCCAGGACCAGTCTATTGGCTCAGAGTGTCTGACCCTCCACAGGAGGAGCTGCAAGTTCAATGGCCACAGGCAGGAACGACCTCCCGTGCCGCCCAGTGTTGTATCTCAGTGGAATATGGCCGAAGTCCAACAGTAAAAAGTTCAATATCCGGTCTACAAATCGGGTCTACAAACTACTTAATCAGAAACATTGTTCAGAACTCATTAATCTTAGAGTCATGCATCCAGTGGTGTATTCATTGTTAAAGTTAAATCACCTTGATAAATACTATCAATTCCATATAACCATATAACAATTACAGCACGGAAACAGGCCATCTCGGCCCTTCTAGTCCATGCCGAACTCCTACTCTCACCTAGTCCCACCGACCTGCACTCAGCCCATAACCCTCCATTCCTTTCCTGTCCATATAGCTATCCAATTTAACTTTAAACTTTAAAGTTCCTCTCAGTATTCTAAATGCTTACTTCTTCCAGCACAAGTGTAGAGCATTCAAACACACTCAGGGAGACACACACTCACAAAAAACCATGTTACATTTCATGGAGGTTCTGATGGCATAATTAATGCCCGTCTTGGCCTGTGAATGCATTCAGTGAAGTACGTTGAGCAGTTTCACTCTTGGGGCATATTACTGAATGCTTGTAGAGTCCTACCATGCAGAAACAGGCCCTTTGACCCAACTGGTCTATGCTAACCAAGATTGCAATCTAATCTATTCCTATTTGTCATCGTTTGATCCATATTCCCCTTAAACTTCTGTCTGTGTAGCTGTACGAGCGGCTAATGTACTGCATCTACTTTAAGCAGTTCCTTTGGCAGCTCGTTCCATATGCAGACCACTCTCCAGGTGAAAATTATGCCTTCTGCATATATATTAAGTCTCTGCCCATCACCTTCAAACTATGTCCTTGAGTTCTTGATTTTCTAACCTTCAAGAAAAGGCTGCGCACATTTACTGTAACTATGTTTCTCGTGATTTTATATACCTCTACAGGATCACCTTTCAGTTTCCTGTGTTCTAAGGAAAAAACTCCCAGCTTGTCCAACCTATAACTTGGGCTTTTGAGTCCTGAGAACATCTTTGTAAATCTCCTCTGCGTTCTGTCCAACTTAATTTCATTATTCCTGCAGCAGGGTGACCAAAATTGGTGACCACAATAGCCCATGTGCAGCCTCACCAACGCTGAAACATAACGTCACAACCTTTGTACCTAGTGACTTACTAATGAATGCCAGCAGGCCATCAAGTCAAGGTCACCTTAGGAACTGCCACTCACCCTTGCCAAGAGACAAGCATACTTTGTACAAACTATTCCTCCTCTGCTTTAAAAAAATGGTTTCATTTTTGTGAGGAGCACCAATTGTGCAAGACCCATTCTCCTGATAGCCAATCTATCATCAACTGCTGCTGAAACTGAAAAGCAATCCTTCTAGGTACAGACCAACAATTAATGACGCTCTTAAATGTCTCAAGTGAGATGCAATTAGTCAGAAGGATTCTTTAATAAAAAATCAATACCACTAACCCAATTTGGCTCAGAGTGAAAACATTACAGAGGTAACGCAATTGAATATCCATTATTTCAATGTAACAGTCTGAGGTTTATGTCCCACTTGAATGCATTAAGTCTGAAATGTCAGGGCACTTCGCTTTCTTGCACTTATACCTTGGCTCAGCTCTTTCATTTAACACATTGCTTTCTGCCACTTTCTTTAGAAGACCAGGAAACCTCACACAGACTTAACTAATTCAACAATGCACCAGGTGACTCAGAGACACAACAGTGACCGGAAAAGGGAAGAGTGAGATTGCTGGAGGTAGTTCAGATGTGTTATAGTGGTTCTCCCCCCTCCAGCAATAAAGTCCCTTGAGTTCCTGGGTGTGATCACTGAATAGTACAGGTTCATCAAACCCTCACTTACCTAGGGTGTGTACGTTCAAGCACCTCAAATCGGTTGCACAGTCATAGCTAAACATTTCCTCAGTGAGGGAATGCAGAAATAAAAATGAGTAATCAGAAGGAAACTTTGATAGTGTGTACAGAGACCATAGGGAATAAACAAAGAGTAGGGTCTTTCTTTCATCACCTCACATTCAGAAGACTTAAGCACAGGAAATACTTCTTTTGAAATGGAGTTGTTGGAAACAGAAGGGTGCTGTGCTTGATCAGGAAGACGAAGGAGAGAACAACTTGAATGAGTTTGTCATGCCAGCTACTATAAATGTAAGACAGAGAAGCAGGAATTGACCATCTGGCCTCCTGTGTCTGTTCCACCATTCAATTAAGCTCTGTCTAGGATTTGATATCAGCATCACTTTCCTGCACCTGACTCTTTAATATCCTAAAACCCATCAGATGCCCCGTGAAGATCTTCCTCATACCTCTTTTGTTCAGTCGTATATGTTTCACAGACATCACACGTCATTCTTTTAAATTCTACAAAGCCCAGGTTGTTGGTTCAATCTCTCCACATATGGAAGGAATCAATGCAGTGAACCTTTGCTGCCCTCCCCCTTTTGAAGGAATACCCTTCCCTAGGTAAGGACACCTGACCCCTATGCAATATTCCAGATCCTGCCTTTCTGTGAACCCATTTAACAGAAGCAAGACAACTGAATCTGCAGGTTAATTTCCATTGATTTTAACACAAGGTCTTCCAGCTCCCTCTGAAAACCAACATATTTCTTTTTTCCGTATTTGTTGTTAACAAAGAGAATCAAATCATAATTTCTCATATTCTATCCACTCTGCCATGTCATTGCCTTTCACTTAGTCTGTTTTACTGCATCCTTGCCTGAGGTCACACTGCCAATTAGTTTAGCATTAACAGCAAACTTGACGCTCCTCCCCAACCATTATGCCATAGATTGTGAATATCTGGGGCTCCAGCACTTGATACCTGTGGCACTGTAGTACTCAGAACCTCTCCATTCAACTTGAAATCAATCCATTTATTCCAATTCCCTCTACCTCTTCTCAACCAACCTTCAGTCATGTCTGTATATTACCCTCAGTGTGCACACTCTAATTTTGTTTAGTAACATCATATGCACCATCTTTACTAAAAGCTTCCAAAAGTCCAAAAAGTCCAAGCACACAATGACACACCCTTAGCCTGTGACTTACAATCTTAAAAAATGCCAGTGGATCAAATGTGACTTGTTCTTCATCAATGCTGCCCTCACCTGCATCTCTTCCATATCAGACACGTTTGCCCTCACCCCATCCTTTCACTACCCCACCAGGGATAGTGCTCCTCTTGTCCTCACCCACCACCCCACTAGCCTCCAATTTCAGCAAATAATTCTTCACAACTTCTGCCATCCCCATTGGGATCCCACCACCAAGCACATCTTTCCCTTCCCCAACTTTCAACTCTCCTGTCCATTTGTCCGTCCCCAATGATCTTCCTCCTGGTACTTATCCTTATAGCGGAACAAGTGCCACACCTGCCTCTACACCTCCTCCTTCACTAACACTCAGGGCCCCAAACAGTCCTTCCAAGTCAGGTGTCACTTCACTTGTGAGTCTGTTGGGGTCCTCTACTGTATCCGATGCCCCCGGTGTGACCTCCTGTGTATCCATGAGACCAGACCATTTTGCCGAGCGTCTTCACTCCAACCACCGGAAAAGTGGGATCCTATTTCAATTCTACTTCCCATTCCCATTCCGATATGTCAGTCCATGGCTTCCTCTACCACCACAATGAGGCTACACTAAGGTTGGAGAAGTAACACCTTATATTCCATCTGGGTAGCCTCCAACCTGATGGTATGAACACCGATTCCTTGAACTTTTGGTAATCGACCCCCTTCTCCCCAGCCTAACACCTCCCTCTGGTGCTTCTTTCTTCCATGGTCTTCTACCCTCTCCTATCAGATTCTCACTTCTCCAGCCTTTCATCTCTTTTACCAATCAACTTCCCAGCTCTTTAATTCACCCCTGACCCGCTCCAAATTTCACATAACACCTACCACCTTGTAGAAACCATAGAAACCATAGAAAAACTACAGCACAGTAACAGGCCTTTTGGCCCTTCTTGGCTGTGCCAAACCATTTTTTGCCTAGTCCCACTGACCTGCACACAGACCATATCCCTCCATACACCTCCCATCCATGTATCTGTCCAATTTATTTTTAAATGTTAAAAAAGAACCCACATTTACTACCTCGTCTGGCAGCTCATTCCATACTCCCACCACTCTCTGTGTGAAGAAGCTATCTATACCCATCATAATTTTATATACCTCTATCAAATCTCCCCTCATTCTTCTACGCAGGGAATAAAGTCCTAACCTATTCAACCTTTCTCTGTAACTGAGTTTCTCAAGTCCCAGCAACATCCTGTAAACCTTCTCTGCACTCTTTCAACCTTATTAATATCCTTCCTGTAATTTGGTGACCAAAACTGAACACAATACTCCAGATTCAGCCTCACCAATGCCTTATACAACCTCATCATAACATTCCAGCTCTTATACTCAATACTTTGATTAATAAAGGCCAATGTACCAAAAGCTCTCTTTACAACCCTATCTGCCTGTGACGCCACTTTTAGGGAATTTTGTATCTGTATTCCCAGATCCCTCTGTTCTACTGCACTCCTCAGTGCCTTACCATTTACCCTGTATGTTCTACCTTGGTTTGTCCTTCCAAAGTGCAATACCTCATACTTGTCTGTATTAAACTCCATCTGCCATTTTTCAGCCCATTTTTCCAGCTGGTCCAAATCCTTCTGCAAGCTTTGAAAACCTTCCTCACTGTCTACTACACCTCCAATCTTTGTATCATCAGCAAATTTGCTGATCCAATTTACCACATTATCATCCAGATCATTGATATAGATGACAAATAACAATGGACCCAGCACTGATCCCTGTGGCACACCATTAGTCACAGGCCTCCACTCAGAGAAGCTTCTCCTCCTCCCACCTTCTTACTCTGACTTCTCATCTTTTTTTCCAGTCCTGATGAAGGGTCTTGGCCTGAAACATCAACTGATTACTCTTTCCCATAGATGCTGCCTGGTCTGCTGAGTTCCTCCAGCATTTTGTGTGTGTTACTCTTCATAAATCTTGTTGACTGCCCAATCCTAGTATTATTTTCAGTGAAAATAATAATAGGATTTCTCATTTCCTCCCACGGATGCTGTCTGACCTGCCGAGTTCCTCCAGAACTTGTGTGTGTTTCTCCAGATTTTCAGCATCTGCAAAATCTCTTGTGTCTGAATTATTTTTTAAGTGCTCTATTACCATTTTCTTAACAATAGCTTCCAGCTTGAAGATCTCAGGGCACAAGTTACTTCCCCTGGTATTAATAAACCAACAAAATTTCAGGCCAATCTGGTAATGAGACTCAACTCCCATTGAACAACAACTGAGAAAGTTCGGTGTAATTCGGTTCAAAATGGTAACCCTTTGAAAAAAAAAGATAAAAGTTCCCATTGAAGCAATTTTCATAGCTGAAAATGTTCCTTTGTTACAAAACATTATCAAGTTCATCACAAACAGAGATTGGCACCATCAATCAACTCACAAAGAGCAGTGGAAAATGAAATATAGCGCTGTATAAGTCAGTCACGGTTCTCAGACTGCCCATTACTCCTACTACAATTGGTGGGGTGGGACCAGAATGAAGCCAGCAGCAACTCAATTAATCTCACTGGCTGTTCAACCAGAAGAGAGTCCTCACCAAAAGCAAGTCAACATTGCTTAGTTTCACATACTACAACATGGCAACTGACTATGGAGTTCTCTCAACAGAGGTTATGATAGCAATGGCTCCCACCAGAATCTTTCTGATTTTTTAATCAATTAAATGTTTAAATACATGTTTTGCGCCCTGAGTTGATTTGAATGAAATTAAGGGTTCTTTTGGATTAAGTGGCTCATTAGTGGCTTTGTTTCCTCGTTAGACAACACTGGAACACATCATTTGCAGAGCCTGACAATAGCTTCCAGCTATTTCTCCACATCATTCAGAAAAGGAGGCTCATTTAGCTTTCGGGAGGAATGCAGCGATCTGCATCAGCAATGACCGAGTAACAGCTCATCTCCTGGACTGTAAACACTTAACCATTTACTGCACAAAATGCCTAAAGCAATGATTCATCTACTTGTCAGCAAGGTTGTTTTAATCTCACTTAACAAATTCAGTGAAAAAAAAAGATCTTGAGGCTACAAGCACTTTATAGATTCTTGGCTGGCTCCAGAGACATAAATTCTTCACTGACATTTAACCTGAAATTCTCCCCAACAATTCATGTCCTAATTATCATGCATTCCACTTTGGAATGTTTTGAAAGTGCATCCAGATCTAGTTGGCTGGAAATTATTTTCTTGAAAGTAACGCGCTTTGAAGGAACTCTCCCTTCATCTAACAGTGAGTCAACAGTTTCCGTGGACAATAACTGACATCATGCCTTTTATCATACAGTAATGTGATCAAACAGCTTATATTATCTTCCCATTTTTGTCATTATATAGTTTGGAAAGATTGAATTTGCATGATATTCAGGAAATACATAGGTAGATTCCCCTCCACAGTATCATGTTAGAGGCATGGACCCTAATAGACAGTTTCAAAATAACAGACCTGAATGCCCTTTGCCAATCACAGCTTGGGGCTTAATATACATTGTCTCAGAGATATGGAATCATACAACACAGAAACAGACCATTCAGCCCATCAGATCCATTCCAACCATTAAGCAGCCATTTATTGTCATCCACACTAACACCATTTCACTCTCCCCACGTTCTCATCAACTCATCCCCACCCCTAAATTTTTCAAATGGGCCTCTTGCCAAGGCAAATTTACAATGGCTAACCAGCAGGGTATTTGAGGTATGGAAGGGAAATGGTCCTCTGTGGAAACCCCACAGAGTTATGGGAAGAATGTGCAAACTTTTTGTGGACAATTCTGGAGGTCAGAACTGAACTGGAGTCTGTGGTTCCAGCAATACAGCATTAGCTACTTCTGAATTCATGAAACTGGAAGAAGAACATCCTCAACATCGAGGGGCTGTGTAGGAAGATGCATCAATACCACTTCCTATTTAAACATCAATAGGAATAGATCATATGTGAACCTCCTATTGTAAAATCACAATTTCTCATATGATCCAAAACAAAATACTGGAGGAATTCAGCAGGACAGGCAGCATCGATGGACATGAATAGATAGTCGATGATTCAGGCTGAGACCCTTCATCAGGACTTTGATGATTTTGATTTCCAGCATCTGCAGACTTTCTCTTATTTATGATCCAACCTCACTTTCTCTCCCAATCTCTCTAAATATTGCAGCTTCTTTTTTTGTCTATTCAAGTGATCATTTTAATGCAGCTCGCCTGCTGGAAAGCCGAAAGGATTGATGAGCTGCCTTTTGTACACACTGCCCAGTATTTGTGGCTTATACTGCAGGCTCAGTCTAGTTCCATCAGTTTCGCACTATGTAGGTTGTGTTAAAAGTACCCATTTGTTCATACAGATCAGCAGCCTTAATGAAAAGGATGAGTCAGTAACGTCCTTGCTGATTGACGTACTAAGGGTCTGTATATCCTTCTGTGCCAGAGCTTCCTCTCCATTACGTGGATGTTTTAGATGATAGCAAGTGGAACAGACACTGGACAAATTAACTCTGTTAATCCATTGTCCTGTTGGGAGCTAAAATGGAAGTGAAAGACAAACTGCTTTCGTGTTCTGCTTTCAATAAATCCTGCAAGAAAATTGAGTGCTAACTATAAATGTCCTGACCATATATACATGTATTTTTGAAGAAAAAGAAGTTCCTTGCTCCCAGTTGTTTTTCCCCTTCTCTTCTCATCATCCCTTTGCCTCCTTGCTAGCTGTTCTACTTACTGTGTTTCAGATCAGTGGTCCCACCTCTGATGATATTATATAATGGAGAAATGAGGGGGGAGGAACAGAGAAGTGGGATGAAGGGAAAGAGAAAGAGTTTTGTTTTTGGTGGATTACTGATCTTCTCAAGTCCTGTACTGCGTGATGTCAGTACTATTCTGAATATGGCCTCTTGGTTATCCATTGTCTGCCACGGTTGCAACTTCTGAAATTCTAACACAGTGCTCTGTTATTTTTTTTTAACAGAGTCCTTAAACCCTGTCTCCTTAGATAACCCACCCTAATATCTCTCCTTGCAGCTCAGTGTCAACTTCAATAAGGCATCTCGTCTGTAACATGCCTTGAGGTGTCTTTGCAGCATTATGTAAGTGGAAGTTGTTGTTGTTGAGTAATGCACATCTGGAGAGTTATTTAATGACATGTAAACTATAGTCATGCCATAATGGCATTGTTCATTACACCATCTCATTCTACATCCTGTTTTGGGTTAAAATGTAGCTTAAGTAAATAAAGATATATCTTAAAACTGGCAGGATCCATTGACTGTTATCCATTGAACAGTCCCGTCAGACTACATCCATGAAATGTATCCTCTTGTGTAATGCAGTCTGCAAAACATGTATAAATTATTTGCCAACTGTCAGGGTTTTCACATTAATTCTAGACCATAATGTGGGAGCTTTTTCCACAAGAAGACAAGGTGTATTGCCAGTGGGATGAATGGGTATTTTGGGAATAACAAAAAGAAATATCTCTTCATGTTTCTGTCAAGAGTGACAAACATTAATTAAATGTTATGCAATATGTCCGACAAAGCAAGGTCTATGTATTGCCAGAGCTTTTAGCTGATGAACACAAATGAGAGAAAAGACTAATTTATCCACTTATCCGACTGCTACTAACCAGAAGGTAAAAGATGCTGATGCACACTATTTGGATAAAGTGTGGGACTAGCTGTCCCTGATTCACCACTGAGCTGCTTCACACAGTGTTGCGATACAGAAGGAGGTCTCTCTGATTTCTCCAGGTTGGCAAATTTTCTGATTGCTCCAGTAAGATGGAAATTGCTGGGTTTTGCAAAGATGGCTGCCATGCTTCTATTGTTGCACGGTTGCTCTCCTGTCAAGCACCCTGTTGAACAGTGAAAAACAAGAGGTTTTCTAGTCATAGGACTCCAACAAAGCCTTCTGAGCCTCGGAGAAGCTAGTCTCTCCATCCATTTTGGTCCCTGTTCATCTTTGCATTGTCTGCGGCAACAGGCTGGATTTTTCAGTGGCCACCCATTTTAATTCTACTTCCTATTCCCATTACAACATGTCTGTCCATAGCCTCCTTTACTACTATGATGAGACCACTCTCAGGTTGGAGAAATAACACCTCGTGTTCTGTTTGGGTACACTCCAACCTGAAGGCATGAACATCAATTTCTCCAATTTTCAGTCATTTCTCCCCCTCCTCCTTTCTTTTTTTTCCATTCCTCATTCTGGCTCCCCTCTTACTCCTTCTTTTCTCCTCACCTACCCCTCCCCTTTGCTTTTTCCTATGGTCCACTGTCCTCTCCTATCAGATTCCTTCTTTAGTCCTTTACTATTTCCACATATCACTTCAGAGCTTTTCAATTCATTGCCCCTCGCTCATCCACCCACCTGTGTCACCTGCCAGCTTGTTCTCCTTTCCCTCACATTTTCCCTCCTCCTTTCCAGTCTGTTGAAGGGTCTCAGTCCAAAGCACAGACTGTTTATTCCTCCCCACAGATGCTGCCTGACCCACTGAGTTCCTCCAGCAGTTTTTGTGTGTTACTCTGGATTTCCAGCATCTGCAGAGTCCCCTATGTTTACAATCAGGAAGACTTATGTGGATGCTGAATTGGTTAAAAATTCAACAGCGTAACCGATAATGGGAAATAGAATTCTACCTTCTAACTCTCTGCCTTTCAGAGACAATGGAGCTGGCGTCAGAGATTTTTTTTTACATAAAACAATAACTGCATCAACAACGTCCTTGTTGCTGATTGAACAAGTTCACCTATAAGACATCTGAACATCCTGAGCAAAGGACAATGTGTGTAATCTGATCGGGTGACTTAGTACAATATCTCTTCAGAAGCATAGGATCTGAACCTCAATCTAAGTAACTCAAAATTAATGACTGAAATTTAGCTAGATTGGAACAGTAAGCTAGAAGTAGAAGCAACCTTCGAGAAAGCTTTCATTTAAAAAAACTACTTCACAATAATGTGACAGAAGAAATTTGTTGCTTTACTTTCTTACTTAATTTTACATGTTTTTTAACAGTGGCACATAGAACATATCGGAGTAGAAAAAATATCATAATTAACACACATGGACTCCCCAGTTTTGGCCCCGGTAAAGGAAGAAGAGTAAGGGTTGAATAGTTGATGGGAATGTTGGAAAAATAAAATGAGTTGGAAGAGAATTAGAATAAAAATGGGGGGGGGGTTGATGTTCTCACAGACTCAGTGGGTCAAAGAGCAAGTTTCCATGCTGAATGGCTCTGACTCAGTTCATGCGTCAATTAGATTTCAAAATAAAGCAGTTAATTTTGTTAATTATTTCTGCTGATTACAACCACTTCCCTCAATTTTCTTTCCATTTCTTGTTACGGTTGTTTTTAGTGCATTCTGTTGGATCACTTGACACAAGCAGAGGCTGGCTGTGCCTCAGACTTCCAGCTTTCTTCCTGATCTCCATTGCTGTCAGTGTGGAGTTCACACGTCATCCCTGTGATAATGTGAATTTCCTCTGATGTCCCAAATAGAGGGTGGGAGAAGGGAGGTGTGGTTGGTAAATTCACTGGCCAATGTAAATTGCCCCCTAAAATGTAGATGCCTGGTAGAATCTGGGGGTAGCTCATGGAAATTGGCAGAGAATAAAATTAGAATAAGATTAATGTAACATTAGGATTAATGTAAACAGAAGAATCTCTTAGGCCCACTGAGTTCTTCCTAACCACCAAGCATCTCTAGGATTTTAGGACTATTAAATATCTCCTTAATATATTGAAATAATAATAGGGGGTAATTCATTATTAGATATCAGGCTGTAATCCTGTGGAGAAAAATATTTACCGTCTAATTCCAGCTGTTAACATTGAATGAGTTTTGTCCTGTGGAGAAGACTTTTGATTATGAACTCTTCCAGCAGTTGACAATATTTCAAAATCTGGCATGTGGTCTCTGTGTACTCAATGGACCGAGTTAGTGTGACGTATTTTGTTCTTAAACAATACTGTACTCAGCTGCTGTCATAGAAAAGCCCAGAGAGAGGACTTTTTTCCTTTTCCTTAGCAGCATTAACTAATGGATTTCAGGATTATCAGCTTAGCCTCTTAAAGGGTCAGCGCTCTTGGGAATCTCGGAAGAGCCAGGATGCTCTGCCTGATTGACAAAGCAAACAAGCATGCTGATTGGCATGCATCTAAAAGTCTGGTAGTGGATAGACAGCTGATGAAACAATTACTTTCAGAGTATAATCTCAAGGCCTCATCCTGTCAATCAATAAACTTTATTAGCATTCTTTCAACTTCCTAGAGTTATGAATGTGAGATTCTACACAACCTAACTACAGGAAGGAAGTTGTAGTGACAATGTGTGAGAAATGAAGGGGAAGCAATTGGACACAGCTGTTGTACATCCAAGGTCAACTTTGTTTCTGATCTTCACTGACATAACTTGTCCTCCAGCTTTCATGCAAATGGATTCATTCACGCGTTATCCATGACTATGAGCATCAAAAGGCTAGTTGACCCCAGGGTATGCCACAACTAGGTTCAAACTTAGTCTCTATTCAAGATCTCACAAAAGCAGACTATTTCTACCGAGTGGAAATTTGACTTTTTGTTTTGCCTGATGGAGAGAGTGTTGTAGCCAATTCTAGTCACCCAAACAGAGATCAGTTAACTCAGCACCAAAGGAGGACTGCTCTCCATAGAAGCTTGAAACCACACTGGCAACAAATATAGCAATCAGGAAAGCCCCAGTGTTTACATTTTTACACTCAATGCAATTGCAAAAAGTAGGCAGATTTTCTTTCAAAGGACTGGAACTGCACTTTGAACAGTTAAAATATCTCACATCTTGAGAATTACCATTTCCTTTTTGAAATTCAGCTTCAGTCACAAAGACATCCTCCATGCTCTTCAAATTGCTGACATTTATAAAAAGAAAACTCCAGGGAATAAAAAGCACTGACATCAAAGCCTACTGCAAATTACTCTTACTCAACAAATCTTTCAAGCCACAAACAAGCAGCACAGCAGGAAACAGAGATTAAAATAAACACGCTCACATTACTAACAGGGACTCCTTCCCCGGAGTACCCACATGCTCAGAGGGAAGCTTTGAATTGCTTGAAAAGTGCTGCTTTCTTTCTTCTTTATCTTCCATTTGTAGTAATCATTAAAGTTTACGCAGCAACACCTGAATGTTATGGCAACATTTAAAGGCTGTTCCAAAAGATAGGTGACAGTCCCATCACTGTGTGCTTGCTTATACCATCTGCAACAGCCTGTTTAAAATAGGCACCCTAATCTCTTGTGCTAATTCAGGGGGAAAAGTAATGCTTTCTCTCACAAGAAGTCTGGATTCTGCTGTCAGCGGTTTATGCAATAAGTTCAAACAGAACAATGTGTCACTTGAGTAATAGAGTATACACAAAATAACTACAAGATATTTTGTGCAGATTAAGTTGATTTGGCATATTTCAGTGTGCATGTGAACATAAAGGATTATGCCTATAGGCCCATATCAGCATCTATTACCATGTATGTTTACATTGTCATATTAATATGTAGACATTCGCACTCTACAATTCTTTGTTATGAAATGTTAACTCAACTTTTCTCCCCATAGATGCTGCCTGGCCTATTGAGAATGTTCAGTATTCTAGATTTCAGGCTTCCTTAACTGTTTGTCTTCACTTACTGCTGGACATCCCCATTGTAAGAACTGAAATTTCTATTAAGTAAATGCAGAAATGACCAAACCACTGTCTTTGGTCCCTTACACAAAATCCATTCAAAACCACAGACACCATTCCACTCCCTGGCAGTGATCTATATCTGAACCAGACTGTTGGTAATCTTGATTTCATACATGACTGCAAGCTAATTTTGAACCACATATCCACCACCAATCCAACTAGTGTTCCCCTCCATAACATTGCTGACCGGCTCCTGTCTCAGTTCATTCTCTAATGAAGGTTTCTTCCACCCCCTTGTTGTTCCTAATTTTAATTTCTGACATTCTTTCTGGCCTATCGATGGAATCATTCAAAACTGCTGCCTCATTCTTATCTCACAACAAATCTGCTTCACCTTTTTCCTCTACTTGCTATCCCACACTAGCTCCCTTTTAAGCCTTAATTAAAACCTTTCTTCTTTTAGAATCACCCATGACTTTGCTAAGTCTTTTCCAAGTTTCCTCTTGCCTTACAAATGCCAGTTTCTGTTCCTTTCAGAATCAGGTTTAATATTCAATCGGCATGTGTTGTGAAATTTGTTGTTATGCAACAGCAGTACATTGCAATAAATAATAATAAAAACTGTGAATTACGGAGACTATGTAAATATATTAAAAAGTTAAATTATATAAATAGTGCAAAGAAGTGAAGTAGTGTTCATGGGTTCAATGTCCTTTCAGAAATCTGATGGCAGAGAAGAAGAGTCGCCGAGTGTGTGCCTTCAAGCTCCTGTATGTAATGACGAGAAGAGGGCATGTCCAGGTTGACAGGAATCATTGATGATGGATGCCGCCTTTTTGAGGCATCGCTCCTTGAAGATGACCTGGATACCACGGAGGCTAGTGCCCATGGTGCAGCTGACTAAGTTCACAACTTCCTGTAGTTTATTTCGATCCTGTGCAATAGAACCCCCCCCTATACCAAATGGCGATGCAGCCAGTTAGAATGCTCTCCACAGTACATACTACTTCCAGCATTCCTGGATTCAATTGCATAATCACACAGGTTAGCATACTGCTGAGCTCCAGAACTTCAGTGATGTTGCATCCTCTCCTTACATAAAGACAAAGTTTTGATTATCTATCCAACATGCAAGGTAATGCAGTCAGAAAGATGCAACAAACAAAGAAATACCTAATAATTAGAAGGGTATTGAAAGGGTAAGGAACTGAGGGAGTTTATGCATTCCATAAGCCTTCTTAACCACCCTGTTGACTTGTGGAGCTACGTTCAAGGAACTTTGAACTTGGACTCCAAGATATCTCTGCTCAGCAACACTGTTAAAGGTCTAGATCGGGGTGGCCAACATTTTACATTCCATGCGTCAATTTTTTCACACACGAGTTCAGATGCACCATACAACTCTTGTACCCGCTAGCAATTCTTGTAAAAATACGTTAATATAGAACTCGTGCGTGAAAAAATAGATGCATGGAATGTAAAAGGTTGGCCACCTTTGGTCTAGATGAATGAAATGATGATCTAGGGAGAATAAATAGGAAGGGCTAAAAAGCAGAAAGAATGGATTTCGGGAGTTTCTGCTGAGATAAAGAGTCTCAATGTGAAATGTTGACTGTATATTTTCCTTCCCAGATGCTGCCCACGGAGATCCCCCTGCATTAGAATGGTGGTTACCATGATGTTATTACAGCCTGAAGCTTCAGAGTTCAGAGTTCAATTCCAGCGCCATCTGCAAGGAGTTTGTATGTTCTCCCTGTGACCCCATGGGGTTCCTCCAGGTGCTCCAATTTCTAAAGGTTAGTTAGTTAATCGGTCATTGTAAATTGTCCTATGATTAGGCTAGGGTTAAGTAGGTGGGGTTGCTGAGTGGCGTGGCTCGTTGTGCCGGAAGGACCGGTACCATGCTGGAACTAAATAAAACAAAATAAAATTTTGTTTATTGCTCCAGATTCCAGCAACCACAGCCTCTTATCTGCCCCTCAATATGAAGTAATCGATAGAAGAAATAAAAGAAAGAGGAAGAAGACTCACCCAGAGACTTGCAGTGGTGTGGAACTTGTTGCTGAGAGATAACAAAGACAGAAGCCTTTGTCGGTTTTGGACAAGTCTGTATGGGAACTTGAGGATCTGTGGCATGAAGAGATATGGGTCTACTGCTCAAAGGTGGGATTAAGTCAGCTTGCACTTTACTGATTGGGAAGGATATGAAAGGATGAACCAGCTCTTTCTATAGACCATAGTACTACACCCTGGAGCAAAACAAAATTTTATTTTGTTTTATTTAGAGTTCCAGCATGGTATCAGTCCTTCCAGCCCAACGAGAAGCGCCACTCAGCAACCCACCTATTTATCACTAGCCTAATCACAGGACAATTTACAATGACCAATTAACCTATAGAGTCTGCTCCATCATTCAATCACAGCTGATTTTTTTCAATCCTATTCTGCATTCTCCCCATAATCCTTACCACTGATACCAATCAAAGTTCTGTAATAAATTGTCTAATAATTTTTCATAGAGTTTACCATAATTTTCACTTTAATAATAGTCAAAAGAAGTCTCGTGATCTTGAATTGAATTGACTTTATTTCTTACATCCTTCACATATATGAGGAGTAAAAATCTTTGTTATGCCTCCATCTAAATGTGCCATGTGCAATCATAGTAATTTATAATAAAGACAACAGTCAATGCAATGTGAGTTAATCAGTCTGATGGCCTGGTGGAAGAAGCTGTCCCAGAGCCTGTTGGTCCCGGCTTTTATGCTGCGATACCGCTTCCCAGATGGTAGCAGCTGGAATAGATTGTGGTTGGGATGACTTGGGTCCCCAATGATTCTGTGGGCCCTTTTTACACACCTGTCCTTGTAAATATCCTGAATCATGAGAAGTTCACAACTACAGATGCGCTGGGCTGTCCATACCACTCTCTGCAGAATCCTGTGATTAAGGGAGATACAGTTCCCATTACCAGGCAGTGATGCTGCCAGTCAGGATGCTCTCAATTGTGCCCCTGTAAAAAGTTCTTAAGATGTGGGGGCCCATACCAAACTTCCTCAACTGTCTGAGCTGAAAGAGGTTCCTTTTTCACTACACAGCTGGTGTGTACAGACCACATGAGGTCCTCAGTGATGTGGATGCCGAGGAACTTAAAACCATTTATCTTCTCAGCCCCAGATCCACTGATGTCAATAGGGGGTATCCCATCTCCATTCCTTCTGTAATCCACAACCAGCTCCTTTGTTTTTGCGACATTGAGGGAGAGGCTGTTCTCCATATTAATGGTGTTGTGGTGTTGTATAGATTGTTCAAATTTATCTTTATTCTCTCACATACATGGCATTGCATTGGGTTATTGAGACACATTGACCAAGTGTTTAGGTTAATACAGTCTTAGAGAAGCACCACTAATGCCTTATGAAGCTTAATAATAAATAACCATGTGCCTTGGAGTAGCCATTGGAAATATTAGTGAGCAAAATTTTAATGGAATCTTATAACATATTGCCAATTCTATATTAATTATGACATGAACTCAATTTTCCAACACATACTGAAAATCGGAACAGAGGAATATTACCAAGGCAATAACTGTTCATTCACTGTAAGGACCTAAGATTTGCACCATCATTCTTCCAATATCATTACAGGAGCAGAAACAGCATTTCAAACAGTAAATCCATACTTCAAGCTGTTTGAGCTGCAACATATAACTGTGAAGCAGATGTGGACATCTGAACTAAGATTCTCTAAGTGGAGAATGAAAACTTCATGGTACAATATAGCACAACAGTGAGGGTGGGGAGCAAGTAAGAGAGTTGTAAAGCTGAACATTACCAAGTGAGTGACACTAACATACACACCCTAAATCCAGTGAAAATAGTTCACTTTGTTTATGTAAAGAACTATGATCGTGAGTTCTCCAAGAAGACCACAACCTTGTCATGGTTTGGAGGCTTGCATGACTCAATGACCCAGAGAGCTATATCGGCTGAAATCAGGGCACTATGCTTTGGCTCTTGGTAGGGTCACCCATGCCAAACAGGTCAAAGGGTAGAGGCCAGACTAAGAGTAGCCCACTGGTCCTCCAGGTTCAGGGGTTCAGCTCAGGGCTAACAACCCTGACTAGTAAATCAAAACTGTTACAGAAAAAGCAATGAAGAATCTTTCTACATAAACATAGAAACATAGAAAATAGGTGCAGGAGTAGGCCATTCGGCCCTTCGAGCCTGCACCGCCATTCAGTATGATCATGGCTAATCATCCAACTCAGAAACCTGTCCCAGCCTTCCCTCCATACCCCCGATCCCTTTAGCCACAAGGGCCATATCTAACTCCCTCTTATATATAGCCAATGAACTGGCCTCAACTGTTTCCTGTGGCAGAGAATTCCACAGATTCACCACTCTCTGTGTGAAGAAGTTTTGCCTAATCTCGGTCCTAAAAGGCTTCCCCTTTATCCTCAAACTATGACCCCTCGTTCTGGACTTCCCCAACATTGGGAACAATCTTCCTGCATCTAGCCTGTCCAATCCCTTCAGGATTTTATACATTTCTATAAGATCCCCCCTCAATCTTCTAAATTCCAACGAGTATAAGCCTAATTGATCCAGTCTTTCATTATATGAAAGTCCTGCCATCCCAGGAATCAATCTGGTCAACCTTCTTTGTACTCCCTCTATGGCAAGGATGTCTTTCCTCAGATTAGGGGACCAAAACTGCACACAATACTCCAGGTGTGGTCTCACCAAGGCCTTGTACAACTGCAGTAGTACCTCCCTGCTCCTGTACTCGAATCCTCTCGCTATGAATGCCAGCATACCATTCGTCTTTTTCACCGCCTGCTGTACCTGCATGCCCATTTTCAATGACTGGTGTACAATGACACTCAGGCCTCGTTGCACCTCCCCTTTTCCTAATCGGCCACCATTCAGATAATAATCTGTTTTCCTGTTCTTGCCACCAAAGTGGATAACCTCACATTTATCCACATTAAATTGCATCTGCCATGAATTTGCCCACTCACCTAGCCTATCCAAGTCTCCCTGCATCCTCTTAGCATCCTCCTCACAGCTAACGCTGCCACCCAGCTTCGTGTCATCCGCAAACTTGGAGATGCTGCATTTAATTCCCTCATCTAAGTCATTAATATATATTTTAAACAACTGGGGTCCCAGCACTGAGCCTTGTGGTACCCCACCAGTCACTGCCTGCCATTCTGAAAAGGTCCTGTTTATTCCCACTCTTTGCTTCCTGTCTGCTAACCAATTCTCTATCCACATCAATACCTTACCCCCAATACCATGTGCTTTAAGTTTGCACACTAATCTCCTGTGTGGGACCTTGTCAAAAGCCTTTTGAAAATCCAAATATACCACATCCACTGGTTCTCCCCTATCCACTCTACTAGTTACATCCTCAAAAAATTCTATGAGATTCGTCAGACAAGATTTTCCTTTCACAAATCCATGCTGACTTTGTCCGATGATTTCACCGCTTTCCAAATGTGCTGTTATCACATCTTTGATAACTGACTCCAGTATTTTTCCCACCACCGATGTCAGGCTTACCGGTCTATAATTCCCCAGTTTCTCTCTCCCTCCTTTTTTAAAAAGCGGGGTTACATTAGCCACCCTCCAATCCTCAGGAACTAGTCCAGAATCTAAAGAGTTTTGAAAAATATTCTACATCTGTGTGCGATGGTACTCCCGAGTTTCCACCTGGGACTTATATGACCGGCAGTAGCAACAACTGACAGGAAGCTACTGACATGATGAAGGAAACCCTGAACACCACCAGAGTTGGAGGACCTTCACTGCTGCTCTAATCGCCAGTGGTATAATGGGCAATAAATAAGTAAATATGTTCATAGGTTTGATATTATCAAGAATGATACACCAGTTCCACTTTGCTCACTCTGCTGTCATAAAGCAGGCTGCAATTGATGTCAGATCTACAGAAGGATTATTTCTCCATGTGATAGTTGACTATATCCATATACAGCTGTAGGGTTAACACTTAGCAAGAAAAATGCAGTTGTCCTCCAAGGTAAAGATCTAGTTTGATCTATTTATATATAACCAGTAGAGTTATATTAGCAATGAAGAAATGCAGGTGATAGGAATCGAACAAAAATAAAACAAGGGATTTTCTGTTTCAATGGTCAGCATTGCCACTTCTGGCAGGATCGTGGCTCAGACTGAGTTGTTTATTAGGTTTGTAGGAATGGTTTTTGCGACAGAGAAAGGATTTAGGGTTGAGGAGAAATCAGAAGTCAGGCTAGAATAAAAGCCTCCACTCTGGGTAAGGAGGCCTGTGACATGGACATGTGACAGGGATAATCCGTGGTCTGATATTGGGCCAGCAGACCAGCAAGGATGAGAGTCAGAGGTCTCCCCAAGTCAGCAATCATAAGATCATAAGATAGAGGAGCAGAAGTGGACATTCAGCCCATCGAGTCTGCTCCGCCATTCAATCATGGGCTGATCGAATTCTTCCAGTCATCCCCACTCCCCTACCTTCCCCCCCAATATCCTTTGATGCCCTGGCTAATCAAGAACCTCTCTATCTCTGCCTTAAATACACCCAATGACTTGGCCTCCACAGCCGCTCGTGGCAACAAATTCCACAGATTTACCACCCTCTGACTAAAGTAATTTCTCTGCATTTCAGTTCCCTCTCCAATGTCAGTATATCCTTTCTAAAATGAGGAGCCCAAAACTGCACACAATACTCTTATGTGGTCTCACGAGTGCCTTATAGAGCCTCAACATCTTATCCCTGCTCTTATATTCGATACCACTTTTCCTTCCTAATGACCTTCTTAGTTTCCTTCTGCAAGTGAGTGAGATGCATCAGGGAGTTGCAAGATGGAAGCACAAGCGGTGGTGACCTCCGAGGTTAATGAGTTGGCGTGACCGGAGTTCGAGTCCCAGTGTTTGGCGTCTCTTCATCAGTGAATCCGGAATTCAAGGCCTGGAGTCTGGGGTCTTTATCCAAGGTCCTAGTTCATTATCATTGGCAAGTTCTGGGGTTGATCAAAGATCCAGCAGAAGTTGAGGCCTGGCAGCCGAAGCCTGGGTCTACAAGTCTGCTGGGAAAGTTAAAGGGCCACTGGAGGCAGGAGTCCTGGAGACAGTCTGCACTGGCGTTGGAGGACTACCTATGTATGCACCGGGCTGGGTGGATGGGTGGGGGAGAGGTGAGGCGCTTGTTTTAGGAGTAATGGTTTCTGGGACTGAGAGGGGAGTTAGGGGTTCGATTAGGGTTCAGGGACGGAATGGGGAGAAATTAGAGGATAAATGTTACTGTTGTTTTTGTTCTGTTGTTGTTGTTGCTTGTGTGGTCTGCAAACATAGCGAGCAGGTTATGCAGGCACCGGAATGTATGGCAATACTTGAGCGCAATACTTGTGTGGCAATACCTATACTTCCTTAGGTAGTGTTGGCTGTAAATGAAACAGCCTCGATTCACTGTATGTTTTGATGTACGTATGATGACAAAATCTGAATCTGAATCTGAATTTCTCCAGCAAGAACATGAATTGATATGCTAATAAAAATTAACTGGACTCTCAAACTGGAGTCACCAGCTGCCAACCCCCTGCTACATAAATTGCAAACTGTTTATACCTACAGACAGAGGGGTAGGGGAAAGAACTTCAAAAATAAATCAAGCACTGGCCAGATAAAGTCTATAAACAAACTGTTGGAGCTATCGAATTCCCCAGAAGCTTCAAAGATGTTCTTTTCCCCTTAAACAAATTACTTTCAATCTGAAGTCCTTTTATGTTCAGTTTACTTTGCATTACACAACTCAACAGAATACCAATTACTCAACTTCATTTGAAAAACTCTGCTTGCAGAGGAAGTCCTGATGAAGGGTCTCAGCCCAAACTGTCGACTCTTATTCCCTCTCCATAGATGCTGCTGACCAGCTGAGTTCCTCCAGCAATTTGTGTGTGTGAGACCCCAACTGAGTTTCCTAATTGTATTAGTCCCACATTCCTGTAATTATATGTAATAAATGTTGTGATGTGAACAAAGTCACCGGAGAGACACTGAAGCTAGTGAATATAGAAGTGTTTCATTCAGCAAAAACAAGCAAGAGGCATCATATTGAGACACTCTTGGAAGAAGAGGCCTGCTCGACCCAATCATGACATTTTATATGCTAAAGATCAAACAGCAGGACAATTATATAGTTACAATGTACTAATCTACAATGCTTCCTTTGAATTACATACAGCCCACATCTCTCTAAACTATTCCTATCCATGTAACTGTTGAATGCCTTCTAAGTGACTTAATTATACCTGTGTCTACCACTGTTTATGGCAGCTCATTCCATATACTCATCGCTCTCTATGTAAAAATGTTGCCCCTCAGTTATAACTGCTGTTGGACTCACTTACCCCAGGGGGCTATACATCTCATCCATTCTACTCATGATTTTATACACATCAATCAGATCACAGGTTCTTGTCTGTTTTTATATCTTTTTATCATTTATAGTTGCCAACAAATAAACCAGTTGGTATACCTTTGGGCTGTGAGAGGCAATCAAACCACTGACACAAAACCAGGTGGTAATGGAGCAAGCATGCCAACTCCACACAGACAGTGTCAAAGGTCAGGGTCAAACCTGGGCTCCAAGAGTCGTGAGGCAATTGCACTACCCACCGTGTCACTGTGCCACGCACACTTGGTGTGTTCAAACAAAATCACAGTCTCTGCTTCAAGGTTGTAATCAGCATGTTGCTAACCAAGAATTGTAGATATGAATTGCTACTCTGTGTAACAGTATAGTAATGAAAGGAAATGCAATTATAGACAGTGGAAAGGGATTTGTGATTTACAGTCATCTAAAATGCAAATCAATAGAGACTAACATAGTAGTCAGTGAATTGAAATGCTCCATTAACTTATTGTTATTAAAATTTGTCTGAAGTTACTAATTTCACATTCAATGCTTGCTTTTGATATTATCTCTTTACATCTGGCTTCAGCTCAAAAGAACAATCATTTACCCTACTACCAGGGAAGTCTGATGAAGCAAGTAGCTGGAAGTAGTCAGAGCCATATCATCGTGTAGTGTGATTATGGGAGACCGATACTGCGGTAAAACTATGCTCTGTTGTCTGAGGTTCCCATTGTTCTTCTTTCTTATGGGAAACTAAACAAAAATGTTAAACTCAGTGTATGGAGGCAGACATTGTAAAATGACGTTGGGTAGAATGTCTTTATCATGTTGAGTTAGGAAAAAGCTGTGATATATATATAGCATTGATCGTGTGGATTGTCAGAGGCTTTTCCCAGGGCTGAAATGGCTAGCACGAGAGGGCACATTTTTAAGGTGCTTGGAAGTAGGTGCAGAGGAGATGTCAGGGGTAAGTATTTTATGCAGAGAGCGGTGAGTGCATGGAATGGGCTGCCAGCAATGGTGGTGCAGGTGTATCCATCCTGGATGGATACACAGAGCTTAGAAAAGTAGACGGCTATGGGTAAGCCTAGGTAGTTCTAAGGCAAGGACATGTTCGGCACAGCTTTGTGGGCCGAAGGGCCTGTATTGTGCTGTAGGTTTTCTATGTTTCTGTGTTTCACTCTGTGTGACTTCAGGATTTCACAGCCATTCAGCTATTAATGAAACATGGTCACATCTGGCTACGCTGGCAAAAATGGCAGGTGCTCCTTGCATAGCAGAAGTTTCCAAGGAGCAATGAGATGCATGACTAGGTTTCAGTCATTTTGAGGGCAGATGATATCCAGGATGCTAGCAGAAGCCCCTGTTCACACAATATGGTAGAGTTTGCAGTCAAGTCCTGAGTTGCTGTGGTTGAGGGCCTGTCAGTGTGAGGGAGAGGGATGATGGGAAAGGGGCTCATTTTGCTGCTCTGTTGTTGCTGCTTGTGTTGTTCTGTGTTTTGTTTTGTGTTGTGCTGTTGTAGGCATGCTATGTTGGCCCCAGAATGTGTGACAACACTTGCGGGCTGCCCCCAGTACATCCTTCTGACTGAGGGGCAAGAGTCCTATCACCAAGTCAAAGCTATCAAGTCAGCTAAGGGGTTCCTTTCATGCAGTAAACCTATACAGGACTTCCAGTAAAAATAACACACCTATTCGCTTCAAGTTCTTCAACATATATTCCTTAATCCACCTTGATAGAGTATAACTAATGGGCATTAGACTGGGAAAACACTGGAAGCAAGATAGTTGCCACCTTATCTTCACCATAGGCCAAGTTCAGTTCACCCACATCACAATAACATTAGTGCTCTCAGTTTGGCATGTCCTGTAAGTTATTTCAAGCCCATAATTGCAATGTCAATGACTACATGTTAGAAAAATCCTTTAAAAAATATAACATTCAAAAATAGATGTTGCAGAAGATTATGAACAAAGTAATAGCCCATTGAACTGTGTTTGAGCTGTGCCATCTCCATTGGAACTCTCTGTGTTTCTCCAGTGACAAGTATTGAATGATCATTTGCAGGGAGACTTATTAAAATGATTAGTCAGATGACTACAAATTTGATCTTGATTGGTCACACACTAATAGGAACAGTAGCCAAAGTCTAAATGAAGTGATCAACAGAGAAGCTGTCAATGCTATTTCCTGCCTAGAATTTATACATTTCAACTTGGGTGCTATTGTAGCACGGGGGTTAGTGCGACAATATTATAGCTTGAGATATTGGAGTTCCAAGCTCAGCTCTGATGTTACCTGTAAGGAGTTTGTACATCTTCTCCAGGGGACGAGTGGGTATTCACCGGACACCCCGATTTCCTCCCACAGTCCAAAGGTTGGTTAATTGGTCATTGTAAATGATCCCATCATTAAGTTAAGGTTAAATTGGGCTTGTCAGGGGTTGCTGGGAGTGGCATGGCTCGAAGGCTGGAATGGCCTATTCCACACTGTATTGCTGAATAAATAAATATCTTGCGCACAGTCCTTGCAGAAGCTAATAGAATATCCTAGGCAAAAGGGAAATATAGATTCAGATTCAGATTCATTTATCATGTGTACATTGAAATATACAGTGAAATGCATCATTTGTGTTAATAACAATTACACCCAAGGACGTGCTGGGAGCAGCCCACAAGTATTGCCACACATTCCGGCGCCATACAGCTTGGCCACAATGTTCAACACAACAACAGCACAACACAGACAGCAGCAACAACAGCTGAACAAGCCCCTTTCCCATCTCTTCCACCACCTCACACACACAAGCCTCCATCTTGAGCACAGGCCACCCCCAAGCCTCCAGTACTTAGTCCCTGCAGACGTCAGTACTACAACCTCCAGTCTTTGGCCTGGGCTCACAGACTCAATCTTCAGGACTCTGCATCCAGATTTGCTGAGTTCTGCACTTCACCTGCTACCTTTGCCCTTCAGACTTTTCCAGTGTCTGGGTGTTGACCCCAGGACTCATCGATCATGGATTTGTGTTTTGGGCTTGGATCTGAGGACTCATCTATCACAGGTTTGACTTTTGGCTTCGATCTACCCAATTTCTAGCATCATTGACTTTCGACCACGGAAAGCCGTAGGCCATGACTGCTGGATTCACACGGACCCCAATCCCAGTGGTCTGGAGGAATCACCAGCTCGTGCCACTGTCCATATGGACCTCTGACTCCAGATTCACCTACCTGGGGATCACTTGTCTACTCAGTGCCTGTCAACCCAACACAACCTTACCTCTGGATTGCTGACCTTCAATTGCGGAGGATTCAAACCTGATCTGCGAACACAGGCTCCTGCCCTGGCTCTACCTCAATTACCCCTGTCTCTATATTTGTGAGCTTACTATATTATGCTATTTTCCAAAAACAGCCTACACTCTGTCTTTTACTCTGATATTTACAATGGTGAGCAAATGATTTATGATTCATAGGCTCTAACTTGGAGCAGATTCATAGGGTGCTTCTGGACTAAGAAATAGGTTTATTTTCCCCAAATGTTAGGCAAAGGACATTAATAACAATTGTCCAGTTAATAATTTCCTCGCAATTTTTTAATTTTTAAAATTATTTTTTAAAAATCGGATGTATATTCTATGCTGCAGTGCAAAAATAAATCTCGACTGTGAGATCTGTAAGATTGGAATAAAACAAGATTGGCGAGGAATGTCAGAGGGGGTAGAGGAGCTCAAGTGGACACATGCCATAAATACTGAAATAATTTGAAGGGCTTTCAGTTAAATAAAACCAGAATGTTTTCTCCTCATAAATAAATAGTCCATTTTGTCTATTAGTCAACTATTCCTATTCAATAAGGAGTATAAATTGCTCTTCTTCATTCTCCAGTTACTCAATTTCCTGCCCAGCTCCTTTCATTCCCATTTCTATCTTCTCTCTATGTAAGTTAAATAATGATTTTAATCCATTTATTGCTCTTGTTCCCAAAAACCACTCACTCCACATGGCTGAGATGCAGGTTGAATCTCCTTACATACTTACACTTTATACTTTATTGTCGCCAAACAATTGGTACTAGAACGTACAATCGTCACAGTGATATTTGATTCTGCGCTTCACACTCCCTGGATTACAAATATTAAATATTTAAAATATTTAAAATAGTTAAAATTAGTAAATATTAAAAATTTTAATTATAAATCATAAATAGAAAATAGAAAAATAGGAAGTAAGGTAGTGCAAAAAAACTGAGAGGCAGGTCCGGATATTTGGAGGGTACGGTCCAGATCCGGGCTAGGATCTGTTCAGCAGTCTTATCACAGTTGGAAAGAAACTGTTCCCAAATCTGGCCTATGTTAACCTATGTCCAACTGCTGGGCATCTATGAGGAAAGAAAGATTTTAAACGTGATTCTCTTTTGAAGTCTCTGGTGCAAAGGGGCTTAACCAGGTAGCAGGAATCCAGAACTTTAGTCTTTTCCGGTGGCTATAACATTGCCCATTAGGAGGGGTGACAAGCATAGCTAGGGGCAGTGTTTGAGCTTCATTCATCAGTGCCGTTTTGATGGAATGGCTGTCCTCTGGAACTCACCATGAGTCAAATAAATGGCGAGCAGCTGGTTAACTGTCTCATCCCTTTTTCAGATAATGTTGCAAGGGAATGCTAATCGATGTTCTTTGCAGTCTGTACTGGAACCAACCCATCATTCTATACGTGACTCAGTTTGGCACTAAATCACTATTTCACCGTATGAGCAGGCTTTTAAAGGGTTGAAACATGAGATGGTATACTAAAATGATTCATAGCAAGGAGAAGCACAAACCTCCCATCTGTTGACCTGAAGTGTTTACCTGTCCTCAACTCAGGACCCAACAAACAAAATTCAAAACCTTTTAGATTTGTTTTCCAGATGTCTATAATGTTGGAGAGATCATATTGCCCTATGGTGGTAACACTGGTGCTTCTCCTTGAACCTTTGTGGTCTTTGGAGGGATGATATTGGATAGGGCAGTACAGGATGGTGATCCATAGTCAAGACATGATGATATTAGCTCAAGGTAGCACAAGATGTAAGACAGGGTGGAGCTAATGACCTTCTGGCTTTGTTCTTCGCAGCGCATGAAGCTTGTTGGCCACAGGAGGAAATACTGAACCTTGTGTTAAGACCACAAGATATAGGAGCAGAATTAGGCCATTTGGCCCATCAGATCCAGCACTTCATCATGGCTGATCCATTTTCCCTCTCAGCTCCAATCTCCTGCTTTCTCCCCGTATCCCTTCATGCCCCGACTAATCAACAATCTATCAACCTCTGCCTTAAATATAAGCTAGCAACCTAAACGTAGGGGCCATGGAATGGATTGTTGAGGAAACAGAAGAGGAAGGAGAAGGAAGATTCGTGGAAGGGAGCTTGTTTTGATGTTGCTACCGTTGAACAGTCCACTGAGATCAAACTTCCTTTTGCGTAGATATAAGAAAGAATGAAATTTTGGTGTTCTTTAAGTGGGCAGTTTACTACTACTTTCCCAAGGAGATTGGGGGGTTGGGTGGGGGGCATAGTAAGAAATGCTGTAATCTGGCCAAGTCCTGTTTACCTGTTTAGTGCTGAACAAGTTCTTCCAATGAGCCATGCCACCCAACTATTTAACACTAGGCTAATCACAGAACACTTGGTGGTCACGTGACCAAGTGGTTAAGGCATTCCACTGGCAACCTGAAGGTCGTGAGTTCGAGCCTCAGCCGAGGCAGCGTGTTGTGTCCTTGAGCAAGGCACTTAGCCACACGGTGTTCTGCGACGTCACTGGTGCCAAGCTGTATCAGCCCTTGCCCTTCGGTGTCGTGGAGAGGGGAGACACAGCATGGGCAACTGCTGGTCTTCCATACAACAGGCCTGCGCCCTGGAGAGTGAAGACATCCCAGGCGCAGATCCATGGTCTTGCAAGACTAAGGGATGCCATAAAAATCACAGAGCAATTTACAACAATCGATTGATCTAATCAGTGCGTCTTTGGGAAGCAACTGGAGCACCCGAAGGAAATTGATCTCCGGACTCTGACGCCCTGTGCTGTGACAAGGTCATGCTGACCACTATGCTACCACGTGAAAATAGTAGTAAAATATTGACATGAGATACTAGTGAGCTTCAGATCTGTAAACACATATGAAGAAGAAATGGAAATATGTTGAGTGGGGAGGGAGGGACTATAAAATGCTTAAAAGTGGGCTCCCTTGATTTTTGCACTCTACTTTCCTATAATTTTCACAGTGACAACATTTTTTTGCATTTAATTGTAAGTCTTTTTTGCTCTACTATGAAATTATCTGAAAAAGAAATCTGATGGAAAAATAAACTGGTACAAACATTTTTCAAAGACTCAGCTGGGGTATGACCGGGGTCAGAGCAGGCTGGCACAGGAGGAAATAGCTCTTTACAGTGAAATACTGCCAAAGAATATGTGTTGATAATCTTATAATCTCTTGAGCTCTGGCAATGACCCAGTCTCCCTTTAATCACCCTCCCTGGTCTGATCAGTTCCCATGACATTATTGTAATCCTTTCTCCAATAAGCCGCCCCAACCGTCCCCCAAAAAATCCTATAAACTCCCCAGTTACTGGGCAATACTGAACCTATTTTCTATCTCCTGGGCCTTAGTCCAGACACTAGACACTCTTGTGGGGGGGCTGCGCGAGCGCGCGTGCCCACACGCGCACACACACACACACACACACACACACAAACACGCGCGCGCGCGCACACACACACAGTGTAACTGTGCAGCACATTTACTGAGAGGATAAGTAAGAGCCCAACCCTCAAGGTAAAGCAAGAGACAAAAGAAAAATCACAAAGTGTGCAGAAGAAGGGAAGAAAGAAAGAAAGAATTATTACGTAGGACCCAAATTCTATCATAAAGACATGTAACAACTGACAACACAATGTCAGACTGGGAGCCCCTATCAACTAGGCACCCTTAACCCATCCCCAGATCACTGCACGGTACTCGTCCCAAGCTCATCCTCCTGATGTTGCAGCTGATTCATCAACCAGAAGCAAAAGCCACAGTCATCCAACCCTATGAGCCATGCAACGCTGCAAACCACCAAAGGCCACAATCTCCATCTCTTCCCCAGCAACCACCTCAATCCTACATTCCCACCTCCTCCTGATCAGACCATATACTCAATTATTCTTCCCACCTCCCTCCACACCATCCAGAGCGCAGTAAAGGCCAGTCTTTTCCCCTGACTCTCAGCTAACTAAACTTTACAGTGGGAGTGTTCTACTTGCAGGTCCGCTCTGCCACCCAATTAACACACTTATTTGTGTGCGCTATAATTACGATACCATGGATGTGAACGTGTGTGTGGAGGAGTCCCACAAAGACAGGTGAAATCAGTAACAAATTTTGGTAGTTTTGATTGAGGAAGTGGAGAGAATAATGTGTGATAGTATTGGAGGTTGGTGGGGTCTCAATTTAATATTTCATTTGAAGGGTGACATGGGACTATAGAGTTCTCCTTCAAAACTACAAGAAGTAAAAACCTGTAATCGGTAATCAAACCAATACTCCACAATACAGTTCAGAAAAGCACATCCAAGTGATTAGTCAGAGATTTTTTCCAGTGCTTTGCCCAGGTCCATAATGGAAATGAATGCTAATCAATCTAATTTTAATTAACTTAATTTGTGCTTTCAAAAAAAATCCTTCCCTCTGAACTGAAGTGCTGACTCTTGCTAATCAGGGAATTGATTCTAAGAGAAGCCCTTTGATATCGCAGCCAAACCTTTCTGCTTTCCGAAGTCAGTCAAGTAATGAATATCAGCAATAGTAATGCTCACTTTTAAGCATTACTATGTTCAAGTCCATGTTACGGGTGGGTTTACACCAAGATATCTCCAGGACAATAGGTGAGATTCCTGGGCAAGTAAATGAGTACTTAGTTAAAAAAGAAAGATTCTGAGCAATGTTGTTAATCAAGAAAGAGTAGAAAGATGAAAAAATATAAAGGTAGAATTTAAGTGCTGAGGAAAAGGCAGGTAAAGTAACAACTATCAGCGGTGGAATGAATGAGATGAAGGTCCACACCGGGTGAGTGTAGAGATCTCAGTGGGCTAAAAGTATGGAGAGGTGCGACCTGCAAACAATAGTGACTTTAATTGTGGTTTTATGAAACCAAATGTCAACATAGGTCAGTTTAGGTGCAAGATTAAGGACACTTGGTGCAAGATGTAGGCTGCAGAATTTTAGTGTGTGACAAAGTGTATGGAGGGTGGAAAATTGAAAAAAAACAGGCAAGTGTGCATTGGAATAGTCAAGTCTAAAGATAACAAAGTTATGAATGAGGGTATTAGAAGCAGGAGCAGAGCTAGCAACGTTATGGAAGTGTTACGGACATACAACACAGAAACATGTGAACATGAAATACTCAGATATATTAATGCTACTTTTCACCACCTGAACTGGAGCCTTCCATGCATGTGTGACACATGCTTGTCTCCACCACGTACATAAATGGAATGGATATGTGGTTTTATTAGCAGCTCATCTCTGTGTGAAAAATTGCGAGTAGTCTGATACAGTCTCAGTTACCAGCGTGAGAGGCGGAGCTGACAATTAGAAAACCATCAAATTAAATTTTATCCACACTCACCACACATACCTTCAGCAGGAATGATGACATAGAAATTGGGAATCAGGATGCTGGATGATTTTCATCACCATCCCTGCACCCAACCACCTGCTCACTCATCAAATTAAGATAAAGGTCCCCAAACGGGGCTGGGTCTGATATCACCTAGAATAGTATGCACCAGGGATTGGACATGTAACCCCTAATGTACAAAGAACCCTCACAAAATACCTCGCCAATCAGTAATTTAAAAAAACCCATTGTGTTATGTAATATTTACCAACCGGTCAATGAACAAGCACGATATTCTGAGTTCTAATTGTGTTGCATTGCAAAGCAAGAGTTTCATATGATTTCTAACATAGATGGCAAACATTGACATAAATATGGGGTGGGAAAACATACAAAAGCAATTAGAAATAGAATTCCAATTTCAGATCTGCAGAGTTTCAAAATGAAATAAAAACCAGATCACCTGATGAGATGTTCAGTCTGCCATCTGACAGTGAGTGTAAATACAAAGAAAAGGGGTATAAAAACTCCAGCTAGTAACAGAGTTCAGATGTCACTGATCCCCACCCCAAACCTCCACTTTGAGAAGAATTCCTTTTGCTCAGAAATTGTTTTCTCTGGAGTGATTCAAGGAAGATTCTGTGTAAGGAGGTCATCACCAGATCAGGAAACAGACTCGAGATTGGAATCAGCCCCCAGCAGAATCTGCCTGTCTCCATTAACTGTTCTAGTATGGCACTTGGTCCTTGCCTGGAAAGGAATTTTGAGTTGCACCTACTGGTGGGGAGATGTCCTGTTTGGACACGAGGAAGTTGAAGTGCGAGTTTATTTCATTACATGAGCTTAAATGACACAAACTGGTAGTGAGAAAAATGCACAATACTTTAATATATTTTTGAATGCAATAAATAATTTTAAATATTTTTCACTCCTTTTGGAGTTAATTTTGTTTCTGGGGTTGCTATGAAGTGAACTTATAACAATGGAGAACTATCAGTGGTCTCGAGGAAGGTCTAGCAGTTAGGAAACAGCTAGACATAATTAATTTTAATGCCTTTGGGTTAAGCAGAATTGGATATCACAAAAATAAGGACCCCTTCAGCCCATCAAGTCAGTGCTGACCACGAAGCACACATTCATCAATGCTAATCCAACTACCAACACCTGATCCATAGCCTTCAATGCCTTGGCAATTGTAATGCTTGTTCAGACACGTATTAAATGATGCCTCCATCATCCATTCATGGTGCTTATTCCAGATTCCAACTACACTCTGGGTAAAAAATAAATATTCAAATACCTTCTAACCTTTTGGCCTCATATCTTAAATCTATGCTTCTTAATTTTAAACACCTCTGTTAAGGGAAAAAAATTCTTACTATCAGTTTTAACTATCGCCCTTGTAATGTTCAGCAAAAGGAAAGTGGGACGCTGGGAAAATCTGGCCAAATGCATTCTGTTTTAACAATCTGAAATGTCCCGCTTGAAAGATTCGGTAATACCCTTCAAAAGAGAATTGGATAAATATTTGAAAAGGAAACATTTGCAGGGCTCAGGGGAAAGTTCACGGGGGTCTATCTAATTGAATAGCTCTTTCAGAAACCTTGAAGAGGCACGATGGGTTAATAGTTTCCTTCTGTGCTGCAAGATTCTATTTTTCTGTGAATACTCACCAGGAATCCTCGTGGTTTATGTGTACAATGGCCAACGGCAGGATGAGACATGATTGTGAGGGGCAATCTGATGTCATTTACTGCCAACACCCACAGTCCATGTAAGTAGACAAGTACCTGGATGAACTATTGCCAGAGAGACTTTGCTTGCAGTATTGCTCCCCCACCAAAAAAAAAATCACCCCCTTCAGCAGCAATGGGAATAGAATGAGAAAAGATAAAATCAATTCATTGCTGATGCCAGCCTTTAAAAATCACCACCAGCATGGTAAATAATTCTCAATTATTCCTGGGATTAAGCCAAATAAAACTTTTACTAGAGTGATGCAGAGAAAAGAAGAAAATCGTTCCAAATTAGATCAAAATCAGAGCTTAATTTGATCAGGCTAAAGCAAAAACTATTTGGAAATGGAATTGGACCGAGATACAGTGAAAAGCTTTTGTTTGCATGCCATGCAGAGAGGTCGTGCCATACATGAAGATCCTTTCTTAGGCCCTGTAATTTCGCCATTCTTCTTCCTTACTCCAGAATTCAGATCCTCTCATAAGAAAGGCTAACATTTGCCCTCTTAGTTACTTGCTGCACCTCCTTGCTGGCTTTCAGTGATATGTATCGGCACCTCAACATCCCTTTGAATAACAAGACTACCCAGTACTTCACCATTTAACAAAATCTCTTCTTTTCTGTAATGCATACCAAAGTGAATCACTTTGGATGCAGCCTGGCTTTAATCATTTGCAATTACAGGTCAACTTCCTTCCTATCATGTCAGTAACTAGTTCCTGCAAAATCATTTCATTATTGGCATATTCGTTCTGCATGTATTCATACTAAATGAGCAAGATGGTCACTCATTAAACATCTACAATACATGAGACCATTCCCTGCTTGCCTGCATTGTTGCAGTGACTCCTGCTGAAGCACAGGTACTTAATTTGGACTATTACACAAGGCATGTTAAAAATGCATCTCTTTACTTTAAGGCCTGATGAGTAGAAGGTAAAAAAGCAAAAAGCTGAACAGAACATCAGAGGACAGGAAGGAGCCAGTAAGATGAAGGATTTAGGTTAGGAGTTGCAGGGATGAAATACAATTGTAAAATAAAAGGCAACTGATAACAGAGTGGACTAAAACAGGGAGGCACTCTCGACCAGTTCCTGAGCGATGTATAGATGACATTACGGTGAATTATATAATACAAAGCACGCCATTGGATTTACCAATGTCAAACATTGATTCTGAAATTTCTATTAACACCTCATTTAGACTCAAGCAACACACATCAAAGTTGCTGGGGAACGCAGCAGGCCAGGCAGCATCTCTAGGAAGAGGTGCAGTCGACGTTTCAGGCCGAGACCCTTCGTCAGGACTCCTGTGTTTCATTTGCCCAATTATCATCCCCCTTCACTTTGCTTTTACAGTACTATTCAGCTGGTTAATTGGTCATTGTAAATTTTCTCATGATTAGGTGAGGATTAAATTGGGGGATTGCTGGGCAGTGTAGCTTGAAGGGCTGGAAGAGTTAATCCTACGCTATATCTCAATAACTAAATAAATACCATGCAAAACTCTTAGGCACATATATATAGCTGGGGTGCTTAAGAATTTTGCGCAGCACTGTATTAATTTTATGTATTGTACTGTACTGCTGCAAAATAAAACAAATTTCATGACATGAGAGTAATGATAAACCTGGTCTCTATTGTGAAGTGAGAGGAGGAAGGAGACAGGGAAGGGGGAATCATGGTTGAGAAAAGGGGAATGGCGAAGGGAGGGAGCAGGAAGCACCAGAGAGACATTTTGTAATAATCAATAAACCAATTGCTTGGAATCAAATGACCTTGCCTGGTGTCTCAGTGCTGTGTGTCCCTGCACCTCCACCACCCCCACCCCGACACTCCTTCTCTACCACCTGTCCAAACCCCTCCTGTGGCATTCCACCCTTGCCATTCCCAACATCCAGATTTACAAACTCCCTGTCACTCTACATTGACAAATACAGTACAGTGCAAAAGCCTTAGGCACCCTAGCTAGATATATGTGACCAAGACTTTTACACAGTTCATCTAATCCCTCCTGATTTTCACCCCATCACAGAATATCCTTGTTTCATGTCCTTTTGTACTTCCCATACTTCAGAAAAAAAAGATGATGCATTGGTAGATGTTTTTCTTTTGTAAACAAAGCACATTGACTCTTCCCGTATACCTGGCATGAGAATGTCCAGCATCCTGACTTTGTTTCATACCTCCAGCATTCATAGCATTTTGCTTTAGTGTTTCTAAAGTATTACAGTCAGTAAAGTGTATTGTCAAAGGGTTCATTGCAGTTACAGTGAGGAATTCACAGGATATTTGGAAGGTGATCTTTTCTTCCGCAAAACATCCAAGTTGAGTCAGAAGGTCTTTCCTCCTGATCAGGATTTCAGTGAGAGTCCATTTCAATAATCAATAAGTGGAGTCCATTTAACAGGCTATCTGTAGAGTAGAGCTATTAGGACTTGTTGTTTCAATCCCTATGGTAAGTCGGCAATCTCGATGTTGGCAGTGGACTTGGAGTGGTGACAAGATGGGAGGGTAGGTACGTCATCGGGGCCATCAGGTGGGCACTCTCCATCTTTGACATTTCGTTAATAAGCCCATGACATCTCCAGAGGGCTCAACGGTGCTACCTGACGCCCCAGATACACCCAGCTCAGTTCCATACCACCCTGTCTTCATCTTGCAGCCCAGTTGTTGTCTTTCCTTTTAATCCAAATCCAATTGCTGCTTTCTTATGCTGCGTTTGACAATGATTCTCAGAGGAGCACAAAACCCAGCAACTCTTCTAGCAGGTAGCATCTCCCAGATTTAAATAAAAGCAGGATAAAGGAAATGAAAATGCAGCAAGATAATATCAGCTATTCCTCTGTAATTAGTTACAGAACAACTTCCATCAACCAGAGCTGGGTTTTGTGTTGAAAATTTTTAATGCTTTAATGCAGCACCAAACCTTTCAATTATCAGACAAGTTTGTAACAAAGAATCGCCTGGTAATTTGCTTTACAGCAGACGCACACTGCAATTACTCTCACACACTTTGAACTGAGACTGATTTTGTCAATTTGAGATGGGGCAATGGTGCAGCCAAACAAATAAACAGGACTGTCCTCCTCCCTTCCCTTGCAAGCTCTTTACCTCTATGCCACAAGATACAAGGCATAGATCTAATAATGTGCTTGCTGGAGTTAAAACGTCCAAAAGGCTCTTCCGGACTATTTACTTGTAAGTGTTTAGCCTTTGACAAGCGTTTTGAGAGCAACAAAATAAGTGAAAGTTGTACACACTGAATAGGTAGGAAAAGTCTTACAATGCAATCATCTCAAGAGAAATGCTGATACATTTTAACAAAAGCAATTATCCTCCATTCATTATTACGGCTGGCACAATCTTGACAATAACCTGGGTCACAAGCACTGCACATTGGGATTGTAACCAATGTAGCTGGCAAGGAACAAGATCACAGGTGAGTCAATCACTGGATGCCAATCAATCCTACTCCATCAATATTGAGATTATTTCTTCCTCTTAGACAGTTCCTCGGGTTCAAGGGCGACATACTTCCACTGCTGTAAGAAAGTTCTAAGGTGCCAATAAGTCCCATAGAGGATCCCTGGAACTACTGAGAACTTTGGAGTATTTCTTTTTCTTTTCAACTTTCACCCTCTACATCATGGATTCCCAGCCTTTTTTATGCCATGAATCAATACCATTAAACAAGGAGTCTGTGGAGCCCCGGTTGGGAACCCCCTGCTCTACATGATGAATCAACATCTCTAAACATGGGAATCAAAGACTCTTTCAGAAAAGGTAACAACTGACTTGTTTGTGCAACAAAGGAAACAAAACACCTCAAATCTCCTACAAAAAAGTGGAAGCAGACCATCAACTTTGCTGGATGTGGAAATAGGCCACGTAATATGTACCATGCCCTCGATGCAAAATTGTTGCACAGTGTTGTATGGCCGAGACCCAAGCGCAGTGTAACATCACAGTATTTTCAAAATACATCTTCACTTCCAAAGGGTTGATTGCAATGGTTTCTTAACATTTAACAGTCCACCACCATCATCTCATCTGCACACCAGAATATTGGATTGTCTGCAATTGGTTTCAGATCTGCAACTTACAGCATGCAAAATGTCTCCTTAGCTCAATCTTTGTGGTGAAGCCACAATGAAGCATGCACAGGGGCTGCAGGCTACATGACGATGTATAGCAATAATTGTTTTTTCTAAATGCTCTTGAACCCAAAATCATAATTCTCAAACCATGTTAGATGAAAACTCACTGACCACAGACTTGTAAACCCAGAGGCCTCACACTGCTTGTGAAAGGATTATTACTCACTTACATAGTGCACATGCCTCCCTCAGGGAGGCTGTATTTTTCTCCTCTTTTGTCTGAGTTCCCTTGGGTTTTGACAAGAGCACAGAAGGCAAATTTAAAGGTTCTTGTGCACAGCTGAAATATTACCTTTCAGTTCTTGTCCATCCATTGATTCTGACATTTCAGAGAAGCTCTAATTGTTTCTCTGTGTCATTGAAACTCTGAATAATATTGAAACATTTCCCCCAATTCACAGATTATAAAATCACTTTATCGTCAGTATGTGAAACATACCAGAATTGACTGTGGTTCAATGCCAAGCATAAACCACAGGGCAATGCTAATACAGACACTGCAACAGCAACCAACAATTTACAAGACGATAGTGCACACAGCCATGAGCTATCAACAGTGAACAGAACCGTCAAATGCGCAAACATCCATAGTCAAACTTAAATAAATGTGAACATATGAACAGGCTCAATAATTATCAACAGAACCAAGGAGAGCAGGAAAGACCACTTAACGTTTGTTGTGCAGGGACAGCTGGGTACTACACCTGAATGAGTTCTGTTGAGAAGCTGGATAGCTACAAGAAAGAAGTTTCGCAGATGACATGTAGTCCGGGTAGTGATGGACTTGTAGCATCTCCCCATGGCAATCTGATGAATAGGTGACTGCTAGGGTGGGTGGAGTCAGCAGTAATTTTTTCCATTATCATAGTTTGTTAACCCACACAACTGTTCCTTGCTACCTCAGTTGCAGAAGTGCTTTCACACTCTTAGAAATATCCCTTGTTCTCTGACACACCTACTCTGTCCTGTGCCCATCTCTTGTTAATATAACCATTTGTCCTCATCTTCCTAGATTCTAGATATGATATGGGTTGATTGTTCTTGATGCAGCAAAATCGTGCTTTGAAGTACAACATTAGTAACTCAAGGATGGACATCTCCCGGCCCAACCAGAAGCCCTGGTTGAGTGCAGAGGTGTGCTTCCTACTGAAACCCTGGGATGCTGCCTTCAAGTCTGGTAACAGAATAGCTCTCAGAGCAGTCAGCAGAAACCTCATGTTAGGCATCTAGAGGACAAAAACTTCATACAAACCAAAAATTCAGGAACACCTGTCTGATAACAAACTCCGGTGTGTATGACTGGGCATCAGAGGTATTATTGACTGTACAAGAGTTATCCGTAACAGTAATACCTCCCTCCTTGACGTTCTACACAACTTTTATGCATGCTTCGAGGTATGCAACACAATGCCGGCCACAAAAGCTACCCCTCTCCTTGGTGAGCAGCCACTGTCTGTATCAGCAGACAAGCAGACATGAGAAGGACTCTGCAGAGAGTTAACCCTTGTAAGGTGGCAGGGGCAGTCAATATCCCAGACCAAGTACTCAGAGAGTGGGCACACTGATGGCTTCACAGACATCTTCAATACTTCACTCATCCAGGCTGCTCCCCTCACATGCTTCAGATCAGCCACCATCATCCCTGTACCAAAGAACTCCACACCTTCAGAACTAAGCGACTACTGCCTGTTGGCACAGACACCAATCATCATGAAGCACTTTGAATGGCTGGTACTGGCACATATCAAAAGTTCAAAGTTAATTGATAAGCAGCCTGCAGAAAGTCAATGTGGTTCACCGGCTCAGTCTTGCATCTCCATTCTTCAACATTCCTGCCACAGTGGGCACTCACCAATATGCTCCCTGACAGAACTGCCCCACAACAGATGTCATAGCATCTGTCATGCACCTGCCCCTGACACAGCTGGAGAACAAGGACACTTATTTTTATCTTTAGCAAAGACCTTGGTGAACAATCTCCTTCTCCTTGGTCTAAATAGACCACAGTGCTACTAGGTGCTGGATTTCCAAACCAACAGACCTCAGACAGTTAGGGTGCACAACCGCTCCTCCCTCCCCATCATCCTCAACATGGCTGCCCCCCAAGGATGTGTGCTCAGCCCATTGTTGTACATTCTGCTCACACACGACTGCAGGGCCAAACACCCGAGTAATCACATTGTCAAGTTCACCCATAACACAACAGTGGTGGGGGTCATCACCAACAATGTTGAGACGACCTACAGAGAGGAGGTGGAAGAGCTTGGGGCCTGGTACCAAACAAGTAACCTCTTCCTCAATGTCAGGAAGATCACGGAGATGGTTATTGACTTCAGAAGAACTCGCACCAGTCTTTACATCGGCGGCAGAGCAGCAGAAGCAGCAAGCAGTTTCAAAATCCTGGGAGTATACATCTAGCACAACCTCACGTGCTCCCTGAGCACATTCTACACAATCAGGAAAGCTCACCAATGCTTCTACTTTCTGAAGAGGCTGAAGAGAGCTGGACTATGTACATCTATGCTCACGTCATTCTACAGATGTGCAGTAGAGAGCATCCTAACTTGCTGCAGCACTGCATGGCATGGAAACTGTACTGCAGCAGACAGACGACTCTACAACATGTAGTCAAAATTGCCCAATGCATCACTGGCAGCAGCCTACCCATCATCAAGGATACCTATGCAGAAAGGTGTCAGGAAAGGTCCAGTAACACCTTGAAGTAATGCCCACCCTGCTCATGGACTGCTTGTCTGACTCCCATCAGGGGGGAGGCTATGTAACGTCTACAACAGGACCACCAGACTCAAAAACATTTACTTCCCCAAGCAGTAAAGCCGATCAATACCTCCATCCACTAACCCTCCCATCCACTAACCCTCCCATCCACAACCCCAACCAGCACTACTTTATCATTTCCAACCAGCCACCTTATGTACAGACGCTCCTGTGTAGGTATATACAGCAAGTTATCTTACGTATTTATATTTACTGTGTTTTTAATAATTGCATTCTTTATCTTAATTGTGGGGTTTTTTTGTACTGGATCAGATCTGGAGTAACAATTATTTCTTCCTCCTTGACACCGAAAATTACATTAAACAATCTTGAATACTTGAATCTTGCATAGATTCATCAAGGTTATCCTTCCTTTCATACCTATTCCTACTTAATAGAGGCATTCTCTTCCTTCATACCACTCCTAGCTCACACCACACCATTTCCTCCTTCAGTCCTTAGAAACAAGGTACAGAAGCCTGCAGTCCCACAGCAGCAGGTTCAGCAACTGCTACTTGTTTGCCACCATTATCCTGTTGATCCTACCTGCCCAACTCTAACCCCAGCTCGGCAATGGAATGCTATGGACCATGTCTTTCACTATTATGAACTTGTCTCTGAATGTCTTTTTTTGTTGCACTTATGTCTTATTTTGCATGGTCTTTCTTTCGCTCTTCACTATCTTGAGTAATTTCTGTATAATTTATGTTTTGTGCATTATCTGTACTTACATGTCTGTGAAACTGTTATGTAATTTTTTCATTGTATCTTAATCTCACTGTACCTTGAACATGGCAATAAATCTGACTTGACTAAAGGTAATTTTTTCTCTGTCGACCAGGCACGAAAAGTACGAGAATTATGGTACACAGCCAAGCCTAATACAATGAAAGCAATTCTGGGCAACATGGGTTCCCAATGTTTTTTATGCCATGGACCAATACCATTAAGCAAGGGATCCATGGACCCCAGGTTGGGAACACCTGCTGGGCAACCATTTGTTAAATAAATAAATAAAGGTATATGTTTCCTAAAGTAAAATAACTGCTCTCATCTTCTGAACCATGAAAACACTGCAAACCAAAGTGGATGTCAGAATACAATACAAATACTACCTCATCAACAAGCCCATAACTGTTCCAGGCTTTTAAACATCACTGAACTTACTTTGTAGGTGATTAATCAAATGAAGGCCTAGAGGCCTGGTCAGGGTAAATTAACCTTGAAAAGTGGAAATTATATCCAGGGATTCAGTGCCTTGGAGATGACATTCCAGGACCAGCTTCAAATGGAATCCATCTGCCATGCAGATATGGGGCTTCTGCGACCTCTAATTTTTAAACAAATCCAGAATGGGAAAATAATCTGTGTAGACTATCTGATCCTATAGAGGTTTTATTCCTTATGTTTAAAAGAAAATGAGGGAAAAAGGAAAGCATTCTGGAATGAACAAAATGATGCCTGGATTTAGATGAGAAGCAGATTGTTTCTAACAACCACGCAACTTTGCTTTCAATCACTGGGCTGACAAGCTCACCTCAGATGAAAGATGGAGTCACAACCTAAGGCTTCCATGGCTCTTTTTGGGATCTGTTTTACTGATCGATCAACTTTGTAAAATTCCTTTGAACCTCAATAGTGAAAACATTTTTTTTAAAGAAATCACACATAGCAGTAATGAATAATTGGGGAATAATAGACACTATACAGGTTAAGAGATATAATTTCACTTGGGAATGATGCAGAGACACATGGCTTAGCTTCTGGCAAGAAGAGCTAAATTGGTTTTGTTTCAGTGAGAATACCAGCTCTTCAAAGAGTGCCACAGACATGTTGTAAACATATTTGTTATCTCAGGATTTAAATGTTATTTTTTTTTATTACACTTGATTTCATCTGGCCTCTGACAGGAAAATAGAACGTGCAAAGCTTCAGATTATTTTTATACCCAAGCATGTCAATTTTCCCCTCAGTTATTGGTTTAATTCAGGTGTGTGTTTATTTTTGTCCATCAATTTCATAAATTGGCTTGTATGTTTGTAAAGAAGATTGCCAGTTAAGGGTCTGAGAAGAAAGACTCTGATAGGAGGGGAGAGTGACCCATGGGAGAAAGGACAGAAGGAAAGACACCAGGGGAAGGTGATAAGTGAGGAGAAGAGTTAAGAGGCCAGAGTGGGGAATAGAAGCAAAGGGAAAGGAGAAGGGAAAAGAAAGAAAGACAAAAAAAAGTTTACTGGAAGGAGAAATTGATGTTCATGCCATCAAGTTGAAGGCCACTTAAATGGAATATGAGGTGTTGCTCCTCCACCCTTCTTCTTCAGCCCTTTACCTTTCCCACCCACCGGGCTTCACCTATCACATTCTAGCTAGTCCTCCTTCCCCTTCCTCAACTTTTTATTCTGGCTTCTACCCACTTCCTTTCCAGACCCGACGAAGGGCCTTGGCCCGAAACGACAACTCTTTATTCACTTCCATAGATGTAGCCAGATCTACTGAATTCCTCCAGCTGTATGTGTGCACTGCTCAGTATTTCTGAGCCAGATCAGTCAAAGCAGTTGATGTCACAGGCCTCTGTCAGTGCAGCATGGAGAGGCGCAAGGGGAAGGGTGATGACTGAAACGATGGCTTACCCTGGCAAGATACTCTCTAATGATCAGGTTTGGAGAACTTCTAAAAGCACGCAGTCTCCATTTCCTGATTGTTTCAAGAACAGAACACCTACAATAAGAGAAAACAGCCACACCAAGACTGTGATTAGCTTTAAAATAGATTCAAAATAAAATGATTTTACTAGGGAAAATTTGGACAATCATACAGTAAAATGTCAGAGTGTTACAGATTGCTGAATCAGACATTAGCCTTGATGGAACTGTCTAAATTCATTCTGAGCTGTTGTTCTCACGCCTCTTTCCCCTTATTCCCCGTTTGGACCAAGCTGCAGTTCCAGCTACACAGATACTAGGATGGCCTAAGAGGCTGCTACCAGGAAGCTTACAGAGCGACCAGGCAAAAACTCTTGTTCTAATTTTTATTTCCTTTCCAGTGGAGAAACTTGGGCCTCTGCTTAGCACCTTGCCACCTTGCCCTGGCAGAGTCAGGAGAAGGGAACATTGTAAAATTAGCTCTTTGGGCTATTAACATAACTTTCTGCTCATAAGTTCTGTTCATAAACATAAATTTCTAACAACAGCAGCACGTATTAACAAGGACATCAAAAGCTGCAGATGCTGAGAATCCGAGACAGAAAAGACGAAATGCTGGAAATGCTCAGTGAGTCAAACAGCATTTCTGAAAAGAGAAAAAAGTTAACATTTCAGGCACCCTAAAGTGCAAACTGTCAATTGTTTCAAGTATTTCCTGTTTTTCATGTTCATTTTCAGTTTAAAAAAAAATAGCTCAAGGACAGTATTATGAGAGAAAATGAAAATGGGCACAAAGAAAACAAGGATACATTACAAAAACAATGAGCTTGTTTAAACAGAATGATGACTTTTTGAAAGATTGAACGTGCACATTAGATTTATGACATTGCTGCAAAGAATGTTAAAATAAACTCCTTTCTGAGATTATCTACCTGCGTTTTGAAAAGTTAAATGGTACTTCACTGAAATATATAAGATCCTGAAGGGCTGGATGTGGAGAAAGTGATTTCTCTTTTGGAAGGATAGAAAATGAGAGGCACTGCTTAAAAATAAGGGGTCACCTAATTAAAGTGAACTTTTTCTTACAGGAGTGTCAAAAGGTTTGAGATTCTTATTCTCGAAGCAGCGAAAGCTGAGTTTTTGAATACTTTTACAACAGAGGTACATTTGGTAGTTTCTAGATAAGGAAAGAGGTGAAAGCTTACCAAGGGTGGATAGGAATGTAGAGCTGAGGATACAACCAAATTGGGCATGATGGCAGAGCAGACTTCAGAAGACAATTGGAGTATTCCTGCTCCCAATTTTTTATGTATGTTCATTAATTTCTAAATCAAAATATTACACTATAATGCATATGGTATTGATATGGCTTTACCTCGACAGTTTACCTTTAAAGACTATCATGTTTCATATACAGCCTACCTTAGCTAGAAAAGCAAGGGCACTAAGGAAACAATTTTCAAGAGGGCCACAACCTTATCATGGTTTAGAGGTTTGCATGCCGCTATGACCTGGAGAGCTATTTTGGCTGATGTCTGGGCTTTATACTTTGGCTCTTGGTAGGGTCACCCATACTAAACAGGTCAAAGGGTACAGAATAGACTAAGAATGGTCCACCCGTCCTCCAGGTTCAGGGCTGACAACCCTGAATGGTAAAACAAAATTGTTACAGAAACAGCAATGAAGCATCCTTCTATATCTGCATGCGATGGTATTCCTGAGACTCCACCCAGGACTTGTATGACTGCTAGTAGTGAAAACCGAGAGAAAACTACTGACATGATGAAACAAGCCCTAAACAGTGCCAGAGATGGAGGATCTTCATTGCTGTGCAAACACCAGTGGCATACTGGGCAGTAAGTACCAAGGAAACAAACCACAAAGAATAAATTAAATGGGAATTCAAAAGAGAATCCTCTTCTGCAATCTGTCCTACTGGGAGCTGGGAGTTTGTAAAAATGATTTGGTAAGATTTTTAACACTTCCATCACAACAGAAGGTGTTTTGTTTTAAAGATAGTTTCATAAGGCAAGAAGTGACCAGTTCCATCACCCAGATTAGCAAAGTGGGATTCTGCCAATAAGTAAAACAATAGACAACATGCAAGCTGGTAAAATCCTGCTTTACATGCATCTGTAATCTGCAGTGGCATATCAGTCATGTAAAAGCAACTGAAATAAAATGAAGAGCCACTCATGGCCCTCCTGAGAACTTAAGCACATTCTTTGTTTTCTAATTGAAAAACCTCCAACTGTTTAAACCCCACTCAACACCATTCTCCTGCCTTCTCTCTGTACCTTTGATACCCTGATTATCAACCTCTACCTTAAATATATCCAATGACTTGGCCTGCACAGCTGTCCGTGGCAATGAATTCTACAGATTCTCCACCCTTTGCCTGAAGAAATTTTTCATCATCTCTTTTCTAAAAGAACATCCCTCAATTCTGAGGCTGTGCCCTCTGGTCCTAGACTCCCCCACTATAGAAAACATCCTCTCCACATCCACTTTATCCAGATATTTAAATATTCTATAAGTTGCAATGAGAACCCCTCTTATTCTTCTAAACTCCAGCAAGTACAGGCCAAGAGCAATCAAATGCTCCTCATATATTAACTTTTTCATTCCTGGATCATGCTCATGAACCTACTCTGGATCCTTTCTAATGCTAGTACACCTTTTATTAGGTAAGAGACTCAAAACTGCTCACAATACTCTAAGTGCAGTCAGACCATTGCCTCATAAGACTGCAGCAAAACATCATTGCTTTTGTGTTCTTGTCCTCTCGAAATGAATGTTACCATTGCCCTTGCCTTTCTTACTACTGACTCATCTGCAAGTTAACCTTTAGGGAATCCTGCACAGGGGCTCCCAAGTCCCTCCAATATGGGTCTCTATTTTGGGCTGAGAGTGGGAAGGGGGCAGGGAGAGGGGAGTCATGGTTGGAATAAGGAGAAGGGAGAGGGGAGGGAGCAGGAAGTATCAGAGAGACATTCTGTAATGATCAATAAACCAATTGTTTGGAATCAAAAGACCTTGCCTGGTGTCTCAGAGCTGGGTGTGTCTGCACCCACACCACCCTCGACCCAGGTAATCCTTCTCGGCCACCTGTCCCACACACCTCCTGTGGTGCTCCACCCTTGCCTTTCCCAACTTTCTTTGCTTCTGCCAGATTTACAAACTCGCTCTCCACTCCACCTTTACAAATACAGTACTATACAAAAGCCTTAGGCACCCTAGCTATATATATGTGCATGAGACTTTTGCACAGTACTTACTGCATGTCATTTATATCAACATGTACCACAGCTTCTGACTGTTCACTCTTTCCCTTTGGACTGCCACGGGCCCGATCTAGGGCATCCCCAAGTCTGGCACCTGGGAGGCAACAGACCATCCGGGTGACACTTTCACGTCCACAGAATCTGCTTTCTGTTCCTCTAGTTATGGAATCCCTTAACACATTGTCACTTTTTAAAAGAGAATCCAAAAACAGTCATAATTTTTGTAGCCTTGATTCAAGGAAACATATAAGTAAACAATACAAGATGACATATAACTGCAAAACATTACCTCTTATGGAGATGAAAAAGTCCATCTAACCTAATACAATAAATGCCATTGCTCAGGATGCACGTTTTTAATTACACAAAAATTACCTCTGGCAACATTTTATACGGGGTGGCTGATCTTGTATTTTAAAATATACTGTTACAATTTGCATTGAAAAGAATGAAGAGAAACATATTTTTTAAAAATTATGCAAATTATATCCTGAACTTTCCAGCAACATTCAGGTCAGGTCAATAGCGCAAACAAATTATTTCTTGATTGGACAATTATTCAAACAACTTGAGTAAGCAGTTTCCTAATTAGATGGCAGACCAACCAACTCAAACAAACAAGGCATTGATTGATCAATTGTGAAACACTGTAGACACATTTTCCCACTGCACAGCTATATTATAAACTAAATTGATTCAAAAAGACAATTCTTTATAAAAACAAGAATGAAGAAACTGTATGAAGCCATAACTTAATTTTTTGGTTACTCACAGTCGGGAAAGCTTTGGGGTGCCCTGGAAAAGCAGTTCAGGAAGGACTTGAAGTTTATTCTTGTTGAGTCGTCTGATAAAGAAATTTAGAAAAAAAGGCAATGAACTTATGTGAAAAGTACATAGATCAAACACAGTGTCAGTGACGTCCAAGTAAATTTGTTTCTCCACATTCGAAATGTAGAACCTTCAAAACTTCTCCAATAATAAGACCATAAGACCATAAGATATAGGAGAATTAGGCCATTTGGCCCATCGTGTCTTCTCTGTCATTTCATCATGGCTGATCCATTTTCCCTCTCAGCCCCAATCTCCTGCCTTCCCCCCATATCCCTTCATGCCCTGACCAATCAAGAATCTATCAATCTCTGCCTTAAATATACATAAAGACTTGGCTTCCATAGCTGCCTGTGGTAACAAATTCCACAGATTTACCACTCTCTGGCTAAAGAAATACTTCCTCATCTCTGTTCTAAAAAGACACCCCTCTATTCTGAGGCTGTGTCCTCTAGTCTTAGACACTGCCACCATAGGAAACATCCTCTCCACATCCTCTCTGTAAAAGCTTTTCACCATTCGATAGTTTTCAATGAATGCCAGTGAACACAGACCCAGAGCCATCAAATGCTCTTCATACGACAAGCCGTTTAATCCTGGAATTATTTTTGTGAATCTCCTTTGAACTCTCTCCAGTTTCAGTATACCCTTCATAAGATAGGGCATCCAAAACTGCTCACAATACTGTGAGGGAGGCCTCATCAGTGGTCTATAAAGTCCCAACACTACATCCTTGTTTTTCTATTCTAGTATCAAAGGGAAGTGTTTGGGCTCATGTGAGAGAGTAATTTCCATGCCATAGAGAAGTAAGAAGGAAAATGGGAATGTTGAAATTCTTCTGCTGGGAGCAGGCAATGATCTGATGGGAAGAATGGCCTCCTTCTGTGTTATCATACAGTAAGTAAGCAAGTAAATGTGATTAGATAGAGACACAAGTAGTGCTGCTGCCTCACCTCTCCTGTGACCCAGGTTTGATCCTGACCTCTGGTGCTGCCTGCGTGGAGTCTGCAGTTTATCTCTGTCACTGCGTAGGTTTCCTCAGGGTGCTCTGGTTTCCTCCCACATCCCAAAAATGTGCGGGTCAGCATGTTAATTGATTAGCGTAAGATTGGTACAAATGAGTGCCTGAAGGTTGGGATGGTCTCAGTGGGCCCCAACGGCCTTTTCTGTAGTGTGCTATTCTACGACACCATAAAACCAAGCATTTTGCTGTGGTGGAAGTGCTACAGACTGAGGGTAGGTGACACCATCTGAGCTGTCACAGGACTGCAGTTAAGCAAACTCTGCATTTTAAAATACCCCAAACGTATATATTCACACTACATTTGATGAAAATCAGCAGTAGAGGGTGCTCTCAGGGCACATTTATTGAGCTTCACAATTTGAGGCAGATGGATTATTATCAATGACATAAACCAAACAGAGCAAATTACTTTTTCAGACTGTATCTTTACTGAAGTTAACTCAGCTCCACCAAATCTATTTGGCATAGTTACAGATACAAAGTTCTGCCCAACTATGTCAACATTCCATACCATATAAACAAAAATATATTAAACAAGTTGACAGGAAATATATCAATTCCACTAATAATCATATGTACTGTTACTAAAATAATAGCAACAACCTAGTATATATCCATATTTCTGAAGTATCAGTTTCTATTGAATTAACTTGTTATTTGACATTTATCTCATCAGAAAATGTCTGAGTTTCTCCAATTCCCAGTGAAGTGCTCACTAAAGCTTTTCAAAACAAAAAAATTAGTATGGTTATACTTATTTTCTTTGTTTTTTCAGTGATAATTGCATCAAGATGAATTTCAGTCATTCTGTTTCTGGAGCTTTGGAAAATATTACCCTTTTACCTCTGTCCCCTATCAAAGTAGTGTGAAATGTTGACCTGAATATTTTGAGGGTTACCATCTTTTCTCTGTAGTTCCTGAATAATCTTTCTCTCCCAATTTATGAACATATCTTTAAGTGCACTAAACCAACCTGAATTTAAATGGCTATGCTGCCTTATCTCCCATCACAGTAAAGATTTTCTGTATATAACTGCACAGAGACTCATTGATTCTGAGGCAAAAATCAATTTGTTTTTGCTTCATGCTTCTGTACACTAATGAGGTGGCATATTATTACACAGAATTAAATCTCATTGCTTTCCTGCATCCACAGAAGCCTTTGTATGTCACAGTGATCAGAAACTTCTAATTTTCCTGATAAGCTTATGCACATTTTTGTAAGGCTTAAACATTTGTTACCTGGTTCACATATCAAAATTGGCAAGAGTGGGATCGTCATAAACAGAGCACAGTCAGTGGTCAGCATATCTGATAGTAGAATTCCTTATCGGGTAGGCCCCTGAAACTGCTTTCCCTTGGCTTAGCAAATCTGTCTTTCCTGCCCAACCTATCCCCCACCACACTTCTTATTCCTCTCTTGAATAAAGTGCAAGATCACTCTGGTGAATGGTGGATTCTTCCCGAGGAAGAGTTCCCAGGTTTCACACTGAGGCAAACATCAACTAGACTTAAAGGATTCTTTAAAGGCATTCTTTGGTCATCTCAAAATATGTTGCCCCTCCAGTGTTTAATGTCTGCGAGGAACTGCTGCCCACTGACACATTCCAAGGTGCAGGACAAAGTACTGAGGGATGCACTGACGTTCAGTGCAGTCACCAGAAAAGCTCAGTTGGGGAAGACCACAGTCCAAAGTCCTGCTGCCACTGGAGACTGAGGGAAAAGGCCCCATGTGACCACCTTTCAAATGTTTAAGGAGGGAGAATGAGTAGCATTCAAAGTTCAAAGTAAATTTATTATCAAAATACATACATGCCACTATATATAACCCCAAGATTCATTTTCTTGTGGGCATATTCAGTAAAACTATAGAATAATAACCATAACAGAATCAATGAAAGACTGTTCAAGCAGAGTGCTGAAGACAGCATTCTGTGCAAATACAAAAAGAAAGAAATAATAATAATAAGCACTAGTACCTATTCAGAGAATATAAGGGATTGATGATACAATGAAGGAGATAAGTCATGTCTTGATTATAGTTACTGTATACAGGTACATATATTATGAATATATTTTCTGATATAAACTCAAAGGTAGATCACATACAGCATTAGAGCCTACTTACAGATTAACAGAGCTTTCTGTAGAGCTCCTGTGAGGCCACAAAGTATCAACTCTATATCACATTATTAGAAACCCACGGCCCCACCACCGAGAGTATGCACAAGAATGTTAGCATTTACTTGCAAAAATACCCGTTAGCTTGTCACTTTCTCTACTGTGGATGACCCACAGTCTCAGTGATCACAGGCAATGCAAATACTTCAAAGCCTCCATATTCACAGCGTAGTGTGCACATTCAGGGTTATAAATCCGCAGCAGTTTGGGATTAAGGATCCTTGGGTCATCCTACTGTGATGACAGGCAGTTGATGAAGTAATGTTAACAGGACTCAACCAGACCCAACTGCCTGACATAAACATATTCATGTGGGTTCACTGTCCTTTGTTCTCTCAAAGCAGCTTTGGAGGAGTTTTAAACCAACAGTTATTCAGGGGGTGAAGGATATTGCACAACTGGGTTTGTTTTAAAGATTCAAAGGCTAGCTTTATTTGTCACATGTACATTAAAAAGCGCTGTTTTGTGTCAAATCACATCCGCCAAGATTGTGCTATCATTTTGGCATGCTTCCGGCTCCATACCCACGTATCACTAACTCTAACCATACATCTTTGGAATGTGGGAGGAAACTGGAGCACCCAGAAGAAACAGACAGTCACGGGGAGAACATACAAACTCCTTATGTACAGCAACGGGAATTGAACCCTGATCTTACAGCCGATTGCTGTAAAGCACCGCACTAACCACTACATAAACGTGCTGCCCCATGAATCGCTCTCCAATCTTTCCATACAAAGAATCAGACAATTAAATGACAGGGAGGCCATTTGGCCCATTATGTCCATGCCTGCAAAAATGATCAACCCAATAGATTTCCGGCTTCCAGCACTGGGTCCTACTGCCCCTCGGAGTATGGCTCTTCAACCACATCCAATTGCGTTTGCCTCTCATACTCTTTCAGACTGAGTTCCTCTGGGTGAATGATTCCTCTACCAGTTATTAGAGTCATTGAGACACACAGCACGTCAGTACAGTGATACAGCACGGAAGCAGGCTCTTTGATGTTGACCAGAATGTCTGTCTGAGCTGGTTCAAAATGACTGCATTTGACCAATAATTTGTTTAAAACTTTTCTATCCATATTTTTCAATCTATGCCCTGGCTTTTGATTTCTTTCTTTGAGAAGTACAACACAGAAAGAAGTATTTCAGCCGACTGTATCAATAAGCACCCATCTACACTAATCACATTTCCTTCTCTCCGCATTCCCAGGTTTACCAGATACCTTCACTACAGTGTCCAATTAACCTACTGGCTTGCACATTTCTGGGGTGTAGGAGGAAAAGTGAGAGGGAGAATGTGAAAACTCCCCCTGGCAAGGTAACATCGTGGTTAGCACAATGCTTTACAGTACAGTGACCCAGGTTCATTTCCTGCCACCGTCTGTAAGGAGTTTATACATTCTCCCCGTGACCGCCTGGGTCTCCCCCGGGTGTTTGCGTTTCCTCGCACAGTCCAAAGACGTACCGTTTGGGGGTTTTGATTGTCCATTGTAAATTATCCTGTGATTAGGCTAGTATTAAATTGGGGTTTGCTGGGCAGCATGACGTGAAAGGCTAGAAGAGCCTCTTGCTTCCTGTACCTCAATATACTGTGTGTATATGTACTGTATAGGGGTATAGGGGTGCAGGTCAGCATTGAAAAACCTGATGCCTGGAGCTGTAAGGGGAAGTGTGTTCACTGTGTCAAGAGGAAACAATAAGACATGCATCCAAAAATCCCTGGGCAGGTGTAACCCTGATCAAATGTTTGGTAGAGCCAAATTATATCCATTTAATACAGGTCCCCACGTGAGCTGCATTCTCAGCGGACCTGACACAGAGGCTAACCTAATAAACAACAGCCATGCAGTAAGTATGCCTGTGACATCCAGGTTCAGGATGTAAACTACAACATTGATCCTGCTTTCTTTATACGTTCCTTTGCCATCTGTTTTGTGCTAAATGACATTGGATACCTGGTTGGAACAAACAAAAACCTCATGCATTTGGGTTCTTTGTTTTGCATTGGACTGGAGGGGTTGAATGGCGTACTTAGGTGGGTTGGAAATTATACTGCAGGGTAAAAACAGTGTTGGCAGGTCATGAATTACCTCCTCTCATGTCTGCTAATCAGCAGGATTTGTGGGTAAAAAAAAAACGGACAGCTATTTTAACCTTCCTGTTCTCATTTCGAAGAACACGATGGCATGTTACAATAAAAAATTATTCAAGTTATCTATTACAATGGCACAGAAGTCCATTCAACCCATTAAATCTATGCTAGTTTACATAGTAATCCTACTCCCCCGCTAAGTTTTGCTGTAACCTATTCTCCCCACGTTCACATCGACTTTATCCCCACCCCACCCAAGCCACCATCTATCATTCACCAGCAAACCAGTGGTTAACTAACCAAGGTCCATGGAGATATAAGAAGAAAACAAAGTACCCTAAGGGAAACCCACATGTGGAAAAAGTCCTGCTGAAGGGTTTCGGCCCGAAGTGTCAACTGTACTTTTTTCTATCGATGTTGCCTGGTCTGCTGAGCTCCTCCAGCACTTTGTGTGTATTGCTTAGATTTCCAGCATCTGCAGGTTTTCTCCCATTTGTGAAAAAAGTCTGACAGTACCACAGATCAGGATTGAATCTAGGATAGACAGAGCTTTGAGGTACAGTGTCATCCTATACATGAACATGAGTGAGGTGTTAACCTAACCCAATGATTTATACACAGACAGTTGCACAAATGAAATGGAAGATCTAGCCAGCCTTTACACAAATGGAAATATGAGGAAAGTTAAATAATGGCAGGGAAACAAAATTCAAATCCTGAAAGCAAATGCAACAAGCAGTTTATGTATAGAGGGCAAAGCATGGAACCTGATGTCTGAAAAAATGTAAATAAAATTTAATTCATGTATCAGAATGAATGCTTCCCTCTCCAAATAGGATAATGAAAGCCACCCACACATACCGAACACATTTTAAAACCAATTAAAATCAACTTCACAGATTAAATCCAATCTGGCTTTGCCTGTTCCATTTAGTCTTGAATTATTTTGCCGGAGACTCTGGCTCCAAAGATTCTGTGCGCAGTACACAGGAATCTCTATGTAAACCTGCAGTTTTAAAGAAGGTTTAAAAGGTCAGGGCTTATATGTCTGAAGCTGGAGTAAGCCAGGATCCTATGCCAGCTGTGTAGAGAGCTGAAAACGCGATGACAGGTCATTGTTTCTGAGTTATGCAGGTGCACAAACTTCCCTATGGTTGAAAGAAATGTCAGGAAAAGCTTATCAGGAAAATACGAAATACCACGTCTGGGTGGAATTTTAAGGGCAGGGGGAGGAAATTATCAGCTCTTTAAAACAGTTTAATCTTTCATTCAGCCTGTTCTTAAAGAAGGTATGGCTACAGTGCTTCAGTGTGACTGACCCATGCTGTACTGTTCAGGCCTAGGTATCAAGCCAGAGGGTTTCAGGGAGCTCACAAAGGCTCTTCATAACCAACACATCATGCTTATTCGAATTTGGACTTTAGCCAAGTCAATTCACCTCATGAAGAAAACGATGCAAGGAAATTTGTGATCAAACAAATGTTAGATCACAAATTGTTTCAGCAGTGTGTTTTGCCACAAGGTCTCAGCTCAAAGTTTAGTAATCTGGCGCTCAGTGGCAAGATTGAGGTATTCTTGTCAGGCATGGAATTCATTGAATCAAATGTTAAACTTAAGACTATTCTGGTAGATCAAATACACTTTAAAGGTCTCTTGGCAGTAGTTAAAGAGCAATGGGATGATACTGTGGGTGGGAAGTGGAGGCAAAGAGTCTCCAGTAATCAGTAAGTACATCAAGGATGCTGGTGTGTGCAACACACATCTGTTAAACATGCCCCTCCAATAGTGGTCAAATTTAAATGCCTGTGCACTTCCCTACATGGAGTGCTGGCAAAGTTGGAGAGACAGGAGACAGTGAAATGTTTCTTTATTTACTCTTGTGACGCGTAACCAAGTGGAATACACATTACTGCAATGTGGTTGCCAGATGAGGAACAAGAGCTGTGATTTTGGACAAATGAAAAATTCATCCATCTCATGCCAGCAATACTCAGATTAACGAGACATCAACAGTATCATTGTAGGAAGGATACAAGGAAAACCACCTGTGGCTGTCCATGGTATTTGTGTTTTTACTTTCCATTGCAAAGTCTCCAAGAAGTCTACAAAGTAGAGTCAGATGCCAGAACCAGCCACAAATATGCTTGACAAGGAGATTTGCTTCTTATTGAAAGCGTTATTTTTTTTCCTGCATTGGAACCCATGCAGTCTCCAAGAAGTCTATACTCACAAACCAAAACAAAATAATTGCCAGCCTAATACGATTGCAGGAAAGGCTAATAGATGGGGCCAAGCATTGCTGATCAGTGTCATTACAGAGTGCCACATAGGTGTTGAAGCATCTTTACATCTCTTGAACTAAGGCAAAAGGTAAAATCTACAATAAGTAATCATTTTACTAATTCCAACCAAACTTCTATGTCGATCTTCTCTGCATAGAGTAAAATGCATGTGGCATGAGAATGGGGGTGGGGGGAATAGCATTTGACAGGTCTGAGAAGCCATGGCCCTATTTGAAAGCTAAATGCAACAAACTAAATAGGAGCAGCCATTAGTGGAAGAGAAGAGAGTTTACTAGACTGACTGTAATGTAGGTAAGTCAAACATCACCAGCAGTTATTTATAAAGCCTAGAAATATTGTGAAATCACAATATAATCAGATCAGATTAAGCTACAGAGACTTGTAAAATTTAGTCAGCTCCATCACGGGCACTAGCCTCCATAATATCCAGAACATCTTCAAGAATTGATGCCTCAAAAAGGTGACATCCATCATTAAGGACCTCCATCACCCAGGATATGCCTTCTTTTCATTGCTACCATCAGGAAGTAGGTACAGGACCCTGAAGACACACAATCAATGATTCACAAATAGCTTCTTCCCCTCTGCCATCTGATTTCTGAATGGGCAATTAATCCATGAACACTACCTCACTAGTTTTTTTTTATTTTTATCTTTGTACTACTTACTTAATTTAACTATTTAAATGTCTACAAAGTCATATACCAGAAACAGCCACAAATTTGCTTGACAAGAAGATAACTATTATATTATATATTTATTGAAATCAGTTTTTTCCCTCTACAATTATGTATTGCATTGTACTGCTGCTGCAAAGACAACAAATTCACAACATATGCCGGTGATATTAAACCTGATTCTGATATGTAGACACATCAAAGTTGCTGGTGAACGCAGCAGGCCGGGCAGCATCCCTAATGCTGCCTGGCCTGCTGCGTTCACCAGCAACTTTGATGTGTGTTGCTTGAATTTCCAGCATCTGCAGAATTCCTCGTGTTTCTGATATGTAAGAGATAGATTAATTAATTATTTCATTGTTTTCAAGAATTGTATAAAAACTTTTATGAAAATAGCAAAAGGTTTTGACCAAAAGTATCTCAACAATTTGCTGACTTGCAACAGGTCATTTTTAATCGGTTTAGTATGTCAACATAAAGGCATGCTGATAATTATATATTCTCATAAAAATTACAGTAGACTTCGTATTACCTGGAGAGGTTTTGCCATTGAATCAACCAAAGCAGATGGCATGATTGGTGGAAACTATCTGAATGGACTACGGTGTTTGATAAAAAATTGGATTAGGATTAGTGGAGATAATCTGTGGTAGAAATGACTGATTTTGAAAATGTGAGGGAGCTGAATTAGCATCAGTATAGACACATCAGTAACAAATAAAGGTAGGTTGAGAGGACATACTGAACTGATAGTGAGGCAACAGGATAAGCATTATAGCGCTTGCAAAGGCCAATTTTAATGTAGGCTATATAACACGAGGGATGCAGGTTAGACAAAGGTTAAAGTAGCCCTGTAGCATTTCAACATCTCGCCATCTCACCTACAAACCTCTCAGACATAGTAATTGCCCCCAAGGAACCTTGGGTATAAATTTGTGAATAACACAAACTAACCACACCATAGATATTTTAACTCCAACCTAATTAAGTCTCTAACCCATTAACATTAACTGGACTCAAGAATTCTGACAACAGAGATTGAGGTAATAAAATATGGGATTTTTAATTTTTCAACCATATCCTACAGAACCTTATGCCACTCAATTCCTGACTCCCCAGTCCTCCTGATCATAAGGATTTAAACCTCATACCAACTCTTTACCATCTATAGTCTGAGCCCCTGCCTTCAATTTTACTTGTCATCTTTTCCAATGGCTACAGGGTAGATCCAGGAGGAAAGTGGGTGAATCACTGAAAAGTAATTTTGTGGTGGGAAGAAATAAGGGGCTGGTGGTAACATACATATGAGATTAGGGCATTTATAAGCAAGAAGAATCTGCCATAGCTTTAAATTTCTCTGTTAAAGAAAGGCAAGGGATTTGTGGGTGATCCTCTAACTTACAACGTGAGTGATACCGCACAGAAACAGGACCTCAGCCCACAAAGTCTGGCGTGACCATCTCTGAAGCTACATTAACTTTAGTTTATGCTCCCTACATTCTGCCATTCACCTGCGCACTGTGGCCAATCAAGCTACCAACCTTCATACTTTTTGGGATGTGGGAGAAAATCAGATCATCTGGAGGAATCCTGCATTTCATTGGATTTAAAATGGATCAGCCAGGTAAAAAAACTGGGATAATGGTTGTCCTGGGGATTGCTTTCATAGGATTCAGCCTGCAATGCTCTGCCTTCCAATTCTTTAGCAGATGTATGATACAAGGTGGCTCCCATCGTCGGGGTAGAGAAGACTTCCATCCATCAACTTCTGCTTTAGTGATGCTGCACTATATCAAGCTGCAGAGGAATGCTCACCTGGGCGGCTGATAAAATGAGGCAGGTACACAGACAGGCATGTTTAGATGCAGGTACAGGATAGTAATGCAATCAATATTGATCAGACACACTCCCAAGGTGCTGACAATAAATCCATTAATTTATACACAGGACAGAGCATTTACAATGACGGCACTCACAATCTGGAAAGGCACCAGTACTGAGCAGATGAGGCTAATCAAGACAAAACTAGGAATTTGCATTCATCTCGTACCAACTCTCTAAAACCTTGGAGAGCTGGAGAGTTAAACAACTTGCTCTCTTTTCTCTTCCTCCAAGTGTGCTGATTGTTTTCTTAATGCTCTGGCCAATGTTTCTGCTTTGACCACCACCACCACCAGCAAAGATGGATTAAACAGACATACATCTTATGACCATGTGTAGGATTCCACTGTGAAAGAAATAGCTGCCAGGTTTTCCTCTAATTGCATCAGAAGGTTTGGAACGTTTTCAAGTGATGCGCTAAGATGCTGCACATATGTTCTTCATTCGCCTTGACAACTGCCGCTCTGAGACTTGACAACAATGGTACAAGATATTTTAATACCATGTTACTGGCGTTTGCTTTAGCTATAGATCCTTTTGAGCAGATTTACCTTCTCATAACAAATGTAAGAGGCCTGATTTCACATCCCTTCTACTTTACGTTTTACTAATATACATTCACCTATTTCAACAGAAACATAGACAAAAGCAGCTGTTACTCAAACCAACAAATAAGCTGAGAACACTTTCCTTATATGTAGGTGAGTGCATTTACCTGGTGGGCCATTGGCAGGACTTCAGAGATGGCGTTTAAATAGTGCTTCCCTATCTACCTGCAAACTATGCATGAGTGAGACGAAATTTCCCGAAATTGTTTCATCCAGGTTCAGCGGTGTGGTGGGTCTTTTATCTGGTATGATGCAACTCGTGTCCAAGATCACCTATTTCTAATGCTATGAACCAAAGCTACTCAATCATGCCAAGCAGTAAGATATTAGATTGCAGTAAAGAAGGAAACATGGAAATTAATTTACACAGAATGAAAAAACACCAACTGCAATAAAAGAAATGAGCAGGTCATTTGGCGTCCACCTTTTGGGAACTCCAGTAGATGTAGCAGTCTCAATCAGGATAAGATATAAACATTTATTTAAATTTTAGATGATGCAATATCACTGAAGGCCACTCATCCAAACTGGTGACCTTTTCTCTTATTAGAAGTAAGTGGCAAGAAGTCAGCCAAGACAAAGGGAAAAATATTTTAAAACAAATGCACTGTAGGAAGTATTTATTTCACCTTTTTATGGAAGGTCAAGGATGACCTGCTTTTGTTCTTTTTCTGTGGGTTTTGAAGTAAATGTTAAGGTTAACTGGAACTTGCAGATCCTGCTGTGGTGAGAGTAGAAAGGGCTGAGGGGACGGGAAAGAGTTTGGGAGAGAATGTGCCTCTTCTGCTACTTATACTCATTTGTTTCTGACAATTGAACTTTAAGTTCTCATTGTCTCCCCTGCTCTATTTGACCCTGAACAACCACAGGCCAGGATTTCCATCAGTCTGTAGGATTACATTTTTTTAAGGTGTTTAGAAAACATTCTTGAGCCATTACCTTTGTCTGCTTGGCAATCTCTTGCTATGACAGAACTCAGAATAGAGTGCTTGCTTCAGAAGTTTGATGTCGGGCATGTCAAAGATGTGACCTACCCATCAAAGTAATTTGAGTGTAATTAGGACTGGAGGTGTTGGCTTGGAAAATTGGTTCATACAGCCTGCCTGTAGATTTCAAGGATTTTGTAGGGGTAACTGTGGTGGCATTTTTCTAGTGTTTTGAGGTGCCTGCTGCTGTGCCCATGTCTCGGAAACATACAGGATAACAGGGATCATGGCTGCCTCACAGATTATTAGATTAGATTAGATTAGATTCAACTTTATTGTCATTGTACCGAGTACAGATACAAAGCCAATGAAATGCATTTAGCATCTGACCAGAAATGCAAAGAAAGTTATTTACAAAATAACTGCGAATTTAAAAAGTGCTACAGCACACAAATATAGAAGTACTGAGACAGTACAATACGGATGCAATACTGTTTAGCGCTGTGATGAGAGGTTCAGCAGTGTCACAGCCTCAGGGAAGAAGCTCTTCCTGTGCCTGCTGGTGCGGGAGCAGAGGCTCCTGTAGTGCCTACCGGATGGGAGGAGAGTAAAAAGTCCATGGTTAGGGTGAGATGCATCCCTGATAATGCTTTTTGCCCTGCCCAGGCAGCGTTTATGGTAGATGTTCTCAATGGTGGGCAATTGGGTGCTGATAATCCACTGGGATTATGCGCTTTATGCCATATATGCTGCCTTGAACTTCAAAAATCCTTTTGTTTTTTGATGGGTAAACGTTATACTGGTACACTAAAGGCAATAGTGATTTTTATCATCAATGTCTGCCTCAAAGTTGCTGAAATATGGGATGTTGTATGCAGTGGCGTATCTATGGTATGGCACGTGCCCTGGGCATCACTTGAAGGGGGGGCCGCTGAGCAGTTTCTACTAAAATCAGACAAGCCATCCTCAGATAGTGAAAAAAGAATTTCCTTCAGATGTATGATCTGTCTTTAATTATCATATGTGTGAAGCACTAGGATGGCCTTATTTCAGAGCATTGTGTAAGAAGACCATGAAACATTTCTTCACGAAGAAGAAGGAAAGTGGATCTGAAGGATGGAAGAGACGAAAGTTGGAGGCGGAGGAAGCCAAGAAGTCGAGCAAGTACTTCATGCCCTTTTTTGAAAAGCCCAGAACAAGTAGTTTGACACGTTCCATGGAGTCGCCTGCACCTGCTACATTTTTGTTAGAATCCGAAGGTGGATCAAGTACAAATGCGTCACAAGCCAAGGAGGAAGTCAAGTCAGATAAATCCGAGTATGACGAGATTAAAAGTGAGGCTGCCACAGAGGACGTGGACATGACAGGAGGGGAAGACGGTGGTGGTGGTAGTGATGTTGAGTTTATTGACGAGATTTTACCTGACGAGATTGAACCTGACGACACTGAACCGAGTGAACTGGGTGGTGTCAAAGAGCCTCAAACTGTCATACCAGAAGTGATTGGACAGCGCGACATCGGACTTCTGAAGTTCGACAAGGATACTGGAAAAGCAATTCTGACTGACGCGTTGAGAACAGAAATAATAAAGCTGGGTTCAAAGTATTTCCAGAACAGTGAGGGGCCTTTCCTACCAACAAATAACCGCTCAATGAATAAAACTTGGTTCAAGAGGAAATTGGGAAGTGGTCGTGATGAGGAAGTAACTCGCTCATGGCTGGTCTATTCCCCTTCTAAAAAGTCTGCATGTTGTCTTCTCTATTCCCGGTCAGACCATCAATCCTCATTGGAGCAGGAAAGTGGATTCAACCAGTGGAAAGCACTTGAAAAGATCAGTGTTCATGAAAATGTCAAGAATCATCAGGAATGCTTCACACAGTGGAAGGAAATGGAAAGAAACTTAGCTGGAAACAGAGGAGTTATTGATGTGGTATTTCAGTCACAGGTTGAGAAGGAAAAGCAGAAGTGGTGTGATATCTTGATGAGAATCCTTCACTGCATAAAATTCCTTGTGACTCAGAACCTGGCTTTGCGAGGACACAGGGAGTCACTTCAGCTAGACAATGACTCCAATGTGGGAAATTTCCTTGCCTTACTGAAACTACTCACCATCTTTGACCCTGTCATACAAGAACACCTCACTCATTTGGAAAGTCATCCTGGATCCACGTCTTATCTTTCACCGGGTGTCCAGAACGAATTCATCCACATGATGGCATCTACTGTTTACCAGAGGTTACTGAGAAGCATTCGTACAGCCAAGTACTATGGTCTCATGTTCGACTCGACTCCTGATCAGGCACACCGTGAGCAGATGTCAGAAGTAGTGAGGTATGTGGAAGTTGATTTTGAGAGAAAAACAGTCCGTGTTTGAGAGTCCTTCCTTGGTTTTATCCAAATAAGCCAGAAGGATGCTGAGAACTTGGTTGAAGACATCTTGAAACAGCTAGAGAAGGATGAAATGGAGCTACAAGATTGTCGGTCACAGTGCTATGACAACGCTGCTGTGATGGCTGGACACAGAAGTGGTGTTCATCAAAGAATAAGTGAGAAAAACAACCTGGCAGTGTTTATGAATTGCGACAATCACTGACTCAACTTGGTGGGTGTACATGCAGCCAAGCAGGATACAACGATGGTCACGTTTTTTGGAACCATCGAAGACCTCTATGTGTTTTTCTCTCATTCAACACAGCACTGGGAAAAACTCAAAAATACCGTGCCTGTGTTTGTTAAATCGGAGTCCAAAACCAGGTGGAGAGCAAGGACAGAAGCAGTGAAGCCCGTCAACAAGTACCTTGAGGAGATACTTCAAGTTCTCCAGGACATGATAGACAATGAAAACGAGACCAGTGAAACAAGAAGTGATGCAAGGCAGCTGTACAACCGTATGTTGAGTTACGATTTTCTGATTTTTCTAGGATTTTGGAACAAAGTACTCATTCGCATTGACCATATTCAAAAGAGGCTGCAGGATCCTAGCATGAACTTCCACGATGCTGCCCTGGATTTGAAAACCCTCCAAGATCATTTTTATGATGAAAGAGGTGTTGGTCAGTGAGTCACTCGAAGAAGGAGTCGGTCTCTATCAAGAATGGAATATTGAAGTTGAAAGACGTCAGAGACAAAAGAAACGAATGGCTAATGAGAACTCGAGAGACGCTGGGTTAACAGCTAAGGAGGAAATGGAAAGAGTCATGAAGGGAACAGTTGACCGTCTTCACAGAGAAATGGATGAAAGGTTCGCTTGTTTGCACAACACTGACGCCAAGTTTGGGTTCCTTCTCGATGCCGAGGGACTGTGTTACGGCGCCGACAGTAATGACCTAAAGAAGAAGTGTGAAAATTTGGGCGAATTGTACAGCTCTGATGTTGATGGACAGCAGCTATATGAAAAAATTTTGGATTGTAGAATGTTGCTATCAAGGCGGGTCAACATGAAAATATCAAGGCCTGAAGAGCTTCTTAAATTTATTGTTCAGTATGGAGATGAGGACGTCTTCCCCAATCTTTGCATTGCTATTCAGATAATGCTAACCACTGCAGCTTCCATCGCCAGCTGTCAGAGATCATTCAGCAAGTTAAAACTAATACTTTTGTATCTGAGAGCCTCCATGGGTCAAGGCAGACTCTGTGATCTTGCTCTGCTGAGTGTAGAAAGAGAAAAAACTGACTTTGCTCACATCATAGACCAATTTGCATCAGTGAAAGCAAGGAAAGTGCAGTTCTAATTTTCATGTAGTGCCATAATTTGTTAATTAAAAGATTAACGAGCTTGACTTGTATTTTTGAGCTGATATTGTGGCAAAGTTATCTAAAAGATGGGAGTCAGATGTTTGGACAGGGGTGCAATTTCAGTGCTTGCCATAGGCACTATTTTCCATAGATACGCCCCTGGTGGTATGTGTTCTCACTGTGTGGGAGGAAGTGTGTGGTGAGACAATTTGCAGGAGGATGTTTGTTCTGTATTTGTTACATGTAAGGCCCATTCACACTTGTGCTACAGTGAAAGAGTCTTGTACCCAGCTGCCTTTTGTCATGGAGGGGACACCTGGGACTTTTTCATATTATACCTACCTTCTGCCAAAGGCAGAAGAAACTTACTAGTAAATCGCTGCATTTAGTGTATGACATTGAAGCACACTTGCCTGCACAACCATGTTGACCTCAAACATGTCTCCACCTCACCTGATGTAAGAAATACTGAACAGTATTTAGGAACAGGAATTCTTTTTTTTTAAATAATCTTCTTGCTTTGAGAAGCTAAAACTAGGAATACCATCCACATTGTAGCACCAATTGAGATCGGAGCTAAGGATAAAACCTGGGAAATTCTTTAGCCAGAGAGTGGTGAGTCTGTGGAATTCTTTGCCATAGTTGGCTGTGGAGGCCAAGTCTTTATGTATATTTAAGGCACAGGCTGATAGATTCTTGATTGGTCAGAATATGAAGGGATACAGAGAGAAGGTAGGAGATTGGGGCTGAGAGGGAAAATGGATCAGCCATGATGAAATGGTGAAGCAGACTCAGTGGGCCAGATGGCCTAATTCTGCTCCCGTATCTTAAGGTCAAAAATGCCAATCTACACGATGTCACTTTACATCAGGTGATGTACCTAGACATCAAATCTGATTGCATTGCAATGGAATAGAATAAATCAGATTAGATACCAGATGGATGAAAAGAATACACTTTTTCAAAGGCCATCAGTTTGTGACGGAATACTCTGCAGAGCACATTACCACGCTGAGTACGGATATCGTCATGTTGCCACTTATTTCAGATTCCGCAGTCCATTTTCATTTTATGTCATGTCCAGATGATGGAAGTATTTTGCTGGGGGAAAAGACTGGCAAGAGATAGTACTTTGCTTGGAAATGAAGAAATACAAAAGAAAATCGCTCACAAGAATTGGGAAAGCTGAAAGAACAATATCTGCAGATGTGTGACTTTCTGTGAGGCAAATTACTGATAATGTTTGTCCTTGGCAGGTTAAGGCAATATATAAATCGGATGGGAAATTGTGCAGAGAGTTAATCCCAACACATACAAGGTAATGCATTTCGATTGTTGGGAAGTGAGGTGGAAGTATGGCCATATACAGTAAATATAAGGTGCTGAAGAATATTGAAAACCAGAGGGACCTTGGAGTTCAAGATTATAGTTCCCAGAAAGTGGTAAAACAAATAGAATGAAGAAGGAATGTAGCATGCTTGTCTTCTTAGGTTGGGGTGTAGAATATAAAAGTTGGGACATAATGTGACTATTGGTTTGCTCATTGCTCCCTCCACCATCCCTCCCCATCGCTGACACCTTCTTCTGAACAAAACGTGCTCCTATATTGCCTCCCTCACAATCACCCAGGGACCTAAACAGCCCTTTCATGTGAGGCAGAGATTCACTAACTTCTCCTCCAACCCCTGTTTTTCCATTCAGTGCTCTTAATGTGGTCTTCTCCACTCTGAGAAGATCAAGCATAGACTTGGCGACCACTTCTACTGAGCACCTGTGCTCTGTCCACAATGGCCATCTTGAACTTCTGGTTGATGCCATTTCATCTCCTCTTCCTATTTTCACACTGACCTGCCTGCCTTTGAAATTCACCACTGTCAGAGTGAGGCCAAATATAAACTAGGACACTCCATCTGTGTTGTCTACATCCCAATGACATGAACATGAAGTTCTCCAGTTTTGGATAGCCACATCCCTCCTGATCCAACAAGATTCTCTCTGTTCCCTCATTCCTTCTAACTGCATCCAACCCAGCCCCCAGATTCTTTCCTGCCCCCACTTGGTTCTGTAGGCTCATCAAGCATCTTTTATCGACTTTCAATTATCACCTTCTTCACTGCAGCTCTGTTGTCTCCACGTCATCTTGCCACCTCTGGCTTAGGCTCCAAATCTTTTTTTTCTATCTATCAGATCAAAACAAGTTGATAAAGGTTTATATTGAAAGGAAGTCTTTTTACAGGGGATTTGAGGAGAAAGTTTTATTTTTACATAGAAAGTAGCTGATACCAGAAACTCTCTGCTAGAAGAGGTAGGTAGAACTAAATACAATCACTACAGTAAGAAGCATTCAGACAGGTACTTGAATAGCAAGGCACCAAAAGATGTAAATCTAATGCAGGCAAGTAGGACCAGTGTAGATATTACAATACTAGACTGAAGCAATTGAATTAAACAATTTGCTGAAGAACTGTTATAATAACCAAACCTACAGATCATATACAAGTCTGTCCAGCTCAAGTGTTATACAAAAGCAAACAAATGATAAACAAGGATTACTTGCCCCTTCAGTCCTGCTCCATCATTTAGTAAAATTATTGCAAGTCTGCTTACACCCTCAACTTCATATTCCCATTACCCTGATAATCTTTCAACTCCCCGTTTATGGAGAATTCATCGGTATCTGAGTTTAAATTACTTAATAATTCTGCTCCCACAATCCTTTCTACATCCAATGTATTCATATCCTTACTTAAATAAGGAGACGAATAACTTCAAATGCTATCTCACCAATGCCCAACGTAACCGAAGAATAACTTCACTTATGTGTAGTCAATCCCAATAATACTCAATTCTTGCGATGAACAATAAAAATCTATGAGATGTTTCTTTTTAATTGTATTGGCATAACCTACTCGCTCTGCATCTCAAAATGTGGTTCTCTTTCACTGTTGAAATAATATACTTCTTTTGAATTGTCAGTTCAGAATAAACTTATTATCAAAGTATATATATGTCACCATATACAACCCTGAGATTAATTTTCTTCTGGGCATACTCAACAAATCTAGAGAATAGTAATTTTAACAGAACCAGTGAAAGAGCACCCAACCAGGGCAGTCCCATATTAGATCCCATATTTTAGCCAAACCTATACCCACTCACATAACCAACCTATTTGTGGCCTCCTACTGTCCTCTTTGCAATTTTCTTTCCTCCCTAATTTTGTGCAAAGCAGCATATTCAACAACCATACATTTGGCATGTTCATTTAAGCACATACATTTAAAAAGTGGAGGCCCTCAAATTAATTACTGTGGGAAACTAATCATTACATCTCACCATTCTTCTATAAAGTGACAGAGCATGAATTTTTACAGTTTTTCTTTAAAAATTCTTCAGTGTTCTCATCTCTAATAGCACATTATAGTTATAAAGGATGATTCCTCCCAAGGTTCATTTAGGTAAATGTTAATTAAATGATGATTAGGAAAATTGAAGACCTTCAATGTCATCAGAAATATGAGGATTATATTTACGTCCTGACGGAATGGTGATGAATTGAATTTATTTCCTCACACATTCCCAAAGACTGAGTCTCTCACCTCAGTCTTGACTAGAAATTTTAACCTTATCCGTAGAATGATTGCCAGATTAGTATGTAAATTAACTTCTGTATTTCAATTTATTCTGAATCAAAGCTCTAACATAAAATTGCCTCACAACCTTTTTATTAATCCGCATAATGATAAAGGTTTCACATTAGAATTACTATCATTTATATTTAGGCTGAGAATTTCGCAATGCTAGAAAAATATGGCATTATACGGACAAAAATCATCCTAAAGCAGAACCAATTTTACACCCCCTTTTTTAGCAAAGCTAACATCAGTAGTTAGTAGGGTATGTACTTCTTAATAATTTTCTGGTTCCAGCTCACTTTAATAATAGTAATCGTAACTCAATACCCAAAATTTGCATTTGGTGAGGTTCTGCACTGTGCTGGTCTTAATTAGTCTCTTTGCTGCCAGAAAACCATATTTTAATAATTCTGAAAGCTCAAATTGGACTGAGTTAAAGTTGGAAATAGTTTAGAAGATGTGTAGCTCGGGTGGTTGATGTTTGGGTTGAGATGTTCTCGGATCTCAGCAATTTACTTGTAAGCGTTTTGTCACCTCACAAGGAGACATTGTCAGTGTGCTGTTAATTGTGGTGTGTCCTTCGAATGGTTGCCTTTATATACTTCTGTCCAACAAACTTCAGGTAGACCTATCCAAACTGGGGCCTAGGAAACACACCCCTAAGTGGTGGGATCAGCTATCCCCTCAAAATGAAGTGGTCAGAAATGCCAAAAGCTGCCATACAAAATTGACACATGCTCATCTGATGGAAACTGAAGTAAAAAACATATCAGAAAAAGAGATGGTGCCTGAAAACTTCTCCACAAAGACAACAGAAGAAGGCACCTTGTAATCACACCATCTGGTATGGGAGGAGATGGCGTACTGCACAGGATCAAAGTAAGCTGAAAAGAGTTGTAAGATTATTCATCCCTATCATGGGTATTAGCCTCCATAGTAGCCAAACCATTGTTAGGGAATGGAGCCGCAAAAAGGTGGCATCCGTCATTGAGAACCCCACCACCCAGGACATGCCCTCTTCTCATTGTTACCATCAGGATGGAGGTACAGAAGTTTGAAGGCACACACTACCTCACTACATATATATATTTTCTAAAATCATTATTTATTTACTTTTCTAGAGGCCTGAGAGCTTAAGGGTTCAGCACAGTATCCCTGCTGTTCCTACTAATGCGCTTTTCTGGACCGAGATATCTGATGTTGTTCCTGGGATTTGTTATTGTTGGAGCCACTCTCCCAATCCAGGTGTCACAGCCCAAGTGCTCCTATCACCATCAGGATTACTCTGGCTTTAATTTTCCACATCCTTTCCTCAAGCCCCGGTATTTCTCCAGCTTCTCAGTTTCTTTCTTCCTGATGTTACTGTCATTTGGGATTGCCACATCTATTATTATTGCTTTTTTCTGTTCCTTGTCCAGTATTACTCTGTCTGGTTATTTGGCCAGTACCCGTTTATCAGTCTGTATTTGGAAGTCCCACAGGATCTTAGCTCTGTCTCTCTCCGCTACTTACTTGGGTGTTTCCCATTTGGACTTGGGAGTGTCCAATCCATATTCAGCACAGACATTCCTGTACACAATTCCTGCAGCTTGGTTGGTGCCACTCAGTGTATGCTGTCTCTGCCTGCATCTTGCACCCTGCTATTATGTGCTGGATGGTTTCAGTGGACTCCTTGCAGTGTCTGCATCTTGGGTCTTGTCTGCTGTGATAGACCTCTGCTTCCATTGCTCTTGTGCTCTGCGCCTGTTCTTGTGCAGCCATGAGCAGTGCCTCTGTGCTGGCCCTCAGCCTGCCATTTCCAGCCATCAGTTGGACTTTTTAATGTCAGCTACATCTGATATCTGGCAATGGTATATCGCGTGCAGTGGTTTGTCCTGCTATGGCCTCTGGTCCTCTGGCTCTGCTTCACCCACTTCCATTTCCATGTCCCCTGCCTGCTGTCTAAGGTACTCTCCTCACAGGTCGTCCTTAGGGGCCATCTTCCTGACAGACTCATGGATATTTCACATTTCTTCCAGGACTGTGGCCTTGACACTTCCATGTCCCCACCCTCCTTTATTCTAGCCGGTGTATAGTCACTCAACGTTGGACCTTGGATGGAATCCCTCATGTATTGTTAGCAGTTTCTGGGTCTTGATGGCTGCGGCTTCTAGTTTGTTCCTTGGCCAGCACACTATTGTGACTGGATATCTGATGAATGATAGGGTGAATGTGTTGATGGCTCTGATCTTGTTCTTCCCATTCAGCTAGATTCTCAGGATCTGTCTCACTCTTTGGAGGTACTTGGATGCTGCAGCCATCCTTGTGTCCTCATTGTGGCTTCCATGGGCTGCAGGATCCCCAGGTATTTGTAGCTGTCCTGTACCTCCGGTATGTGGCCTTCAGGTTACTCAACTCCTTCAGTCATGATGAGTTTGCTTCTTTTCCCTACCATCCGGCTGCACTTTTCCAGTCCAAATGACACCCTGGTGACTTTGCTGTACACTCTCATCAGGTGGACTCATAAGTCAATGATTCTTTCATTCCTTGCATACAGCTTGATGTCATCCATGGACGGAAGGTGGCTGATGGTCTTGACCCTCTACCCATATCCACACTTTGAGATGATCTGACTGAGAGGGGTCAAGCCTCTGCAGAACAGCAGTGGAGATAGTGCATCACCCTGGTATATTCCACATCTGATGGTCACTCGTGCTATTTGCTTTGAGTTAACTTCTAGCTTTGTCCTCCAATAGCCCATAGAGGACTTGATAAAGGTATTTGGTGTCTTGTTGACCTTGTACAGAGACAGGCATTCCAGCATCCATGTGTGGGGCACTGAGTAGTGTACTTTCTGATAGTCAATCCAGGCTGTGCTTAGGTCGGTTTGCCTGGTCTTGGAGTCTCACATGACTGACTGCTTATTTACCAGTAGCTGGTGCTTGGAGCCTCTGGTTCTGAGCAGGGCTCAGGAATGTACGCACATGTTCCTTCAGCATGGTGACTAAGATGCCTGATAGGAGCTTCCATGTTGTGGACAGGCAGGTTATAGGCCAGTAGTTTGATGGTGTTGCCCCTTTGTGAGGACCCTTCAATATGAGTACTGTTTTTCCTTGAGTTAGCCAGTCAGGCCGGGAGCCTGCTTCAAGCAGATGGTTCATTTGAGCTGCCAGCCGTGTATGTAATGCTGTTAGTTTCTTCAGCCAGGGTCATGTCAGGCCCTAGTGATGACCAGTTCTTCATACTTGATACCCATTGTATATATACACATATACATATACACACACACACACACACACACACACACACATATATATATATATATATATATATTTACTGTAATTCACAGTTCTTTTTTCTACAGTGGTGCTAGAAAGCTTGTGAACCCTGTACAATTTTCTCTATTCTGCATAAATATGGCCTAAAATGTGATTAGATCTTCATGTGATTCCTAAAACTAGATAAAGAGAACCCAATTAAATGAAAAACATAAAAAAATTATACTTAGTCATTTAGTTATTGAGAAAAATGATCCAATATTACATATATTTGTTAGAAAATCTATGTGAACCTCTGGGGTAATGTTTTCTGCACAAAACACTCTGCAGATGCTGGGATCAAAGCAACACGCACAACATGCTGGAGGAACTCAGCAGGTCGGGCAGCATCCGTGGAAACGAACAGTCAACGTTTCGGGCCGAGACCCTTCGAATGTCTTCTGCAGACGCTATTTGGAGTCGAGTGTTCCAATCAATGAGATGAGATTGAAGGTGTAGGTTGTAGAGGGGTCCTGTCCAATAAAAAAGCACACAAAGTCAGGCTACTGACAGAGCCTGCTGCTCTCAAGAAAAATCTCTTTGTGTGCACCATGACTTGATCAAAACAACTTCCAGAGGGCCTTAAAAGAAGAATTGTAGAGATGCATGAAACTGGAAAAGTCTACAAGAGCATTTCTAAAGACCCAAGTGTTCACCAGTCCACAGTTAGAGAAAATGTCTACAAATGGTGGAAACCCAGTACTGTTGCTAGGAGTGGGCATCCTGCAAAGATCACACCAAGAGCACAACGTGCTGTCACCCGATGTAGATAGGGCCCAAGTGCCAGTGAGGCACTGAAGCAGTCGATAGCTCACAGACTTTAATGCGAAGAGTGTTAAAGGGAAAAGAAAACAATAAATGCTAAGCCAAACAGGGCCATTAACTAAAACTCTCACATGGAAAACGAAGCCTACACTGATCAACAGTTACTGGAAACGCTTGGTTGAAGTTATTGTTACACAAGTGGGTCACAGCAGTTACTGAAAGCAAAGGTTTACATACTTTTTCCAAAAAATACATGCAATATTGGATCATTTTTCTCAGTAAATAAGTGAACAAGTAATAACGTCTTTTTTGTGTTTGTTTTGTGTATTACATTGGCTTCTCTTTATCTAGTTTTAGGACTTGTATGAAGGTCTGATCACATTTTAGGTCATATTTATGCAGAAATAGAGAAAATTCCACAGGGTTCACAAACTTTCTAGCACCACTGTATATTACCCTGTGTTGCATTGTACTGCTGCGACAAAGTTAATGAATTTCATGACATTGCCAGTGATATCAAAGCTGATTCTGATTCTGATTCTTTGGTATGCCCCTTCCACAAGGTAACTCTAACTTTCATCTGTGATACTTCCTCACTATAGGAAGGATGTGGAAGCATTGGAAAGGGTACAGAGGAGATTTACCAGGCTGCTGCCTGGTGTAGAGAATATGCATTATGATCAGAGATTAAGGGAGCGAGGGCTTTACTCTTTGGAGAGAAGGAGGATGACAGGAGACGTGATAGAGGTGTATAAGATAATAAGAGGAATAGGTAGAGTGGATAGTCAGCGCCTCTTCCCCAGGGCACCACTGCTCAATAGAAGAGAACATGGCTTTAAGGTAAGGGGTGGGAAGTTCAAGGGGGATATTAGAGGAAGGTTTTTTACTCAGAGAGTGGTTGGTGCGTGGAATGCACTGCCTGAGTCAGTGGTGGAGGCAGATACACTAGTGAAGTTTAAGAGACTACTGGACAGGTATATGGAGGAATCTAAGGTGGGGGCTTATATGGGAGGCAGGGTTTGAGGGTCGGCACAACATTGTGGGCTGAAGGGCCTGTACTGTGCTGTACTATTCTATGTTCTATGTTCTATATGTAAAGACCACAAATGCCAAATACCTGTATTGATCCCAAAGTTAAAGTCAAGGACATCCACACTCTCAAATAATATTTTTCTGCATCCTTGCATGCTGTCCCTGGTACATTATGTCTTACATATTTGCCTTCTGCTGAAAAATGGTGTTGGTTATGGTAAGGTTATGCTCAGAGCAAAGAGTAAGTAGCCTCATGCTATTTGCATTCACCCTGCCAATACCATGCCATACCTAGCACTCCACTCCATATCCTGTTGTTCTGTCCCACCCTCACGTTAAAGTCCCAAAGCAAAAGAATCTTATCATTCTTAGGGATCCGGCAAAGAGCTTCATCCAATGTCTGATCAAGGATGTTCTCATCACCCGTGCCATGAGAGGTGCAGAGTGCTGGACCGACCACCGTATGAATGTGGCCAAGCTCCATATGAAAGTGCGTCCCCGCTTACGGCTGCAAAAATCCAATAAAAAGCAGCTAAATTGCAACCGCCTGAGAAACACAGAAGCAAGAACTGAGTTTTGACGCATCCCAGCTGAGACACTAAGGGAGCTGGAACCTTGTCTGAGCTCAGAAAATACCATGGAACAACAGTGGACCTATATCAGCTCTGTGCTCTATGAGGTAGCAGCCCAATCCATCGGCCATAAGAGCAGGAATCACCAAGACTGGTTTGACGATAACTCAGACACCATCCACAACTGGCTTAAGGACGTGCACAAAGCACACCGGGCAACTTTAGACAACCCGTCATCCACCAGCATCAGGCAGCACTGGCAGCAGCTCGGAGGAAAGTGCAAAAGAGAATACGGGCCATACAAAATGAGTGGTGGACTGAAAAGGCACATGAAATCCAGTCCTTTGCCGATAATAATGACATGCATAATTTTTACAACGCTGTCAAAACCATCTACGGTCCAGTAAATCAACGCAGTACTCCCCTGAAAACAGCAGATGGTCTAACACTTCTGAAAAATCAGAATACCATTCTGCTGAGGTGGGCTGAGTATTTTAACACCCTGCTTAATCAGGACTCTGACGCAGACCCCACCATCCTGGATGAACTGCCTGAACTTCTTCCTATCCACGACCTCAGTCTACCACCAACCTTGCAGGAGGTTCTATCAGCTGTCCATTCCCTTAAGAACAACAAGTCCCCTGGCACTGACAATATCCCTGCTGAGTTACTGAAGAACGGAGGGTACATGTGTATACGCACCCTCTACCAGTACATCACCAAGGCCTGGACTGATGAGAACATTGCACAGCAATGGAGAAATGCAAACATCATTATCATTTATAAGAACAAGGGTGACAAGGCTATCTGCAGCAATAGCAGGGGTATATCACTCCTTTCTGTTGCTGGAAAGGTCCTGGCTAAGGTGATGCTTCAGAGACTCATCAGCAGTATCACCAAGTCATAGACATAGACATAGAATAGTACAGCACGGTACAGTCCCTTCGGCCCACAATGTTGTGCCGACCCTCAAACCCTGCCTCCCATATAAGTCCCCACCTTAAATTCCTCCATATACCTGTCTAGTAGTCTCTTAAACTTCACTAGTGTATCTGCCTTCACCACTGACTCAGGCAGTGCATTCCACGCACCAACCACTCTCTGAGTAAAAAACCTTCCTCTAATATCCCCCTTGAACTTCCCACCCCTTACCTTAAAGCCATGTCCTCTTGTACTGAGCAGTGGTGCCCTGGGGAAGAGGCGCTGGCTATCCACTCTATCTATTCCTCTTATTATCTTGTACACCTCTATCATGTCTCCTCTCATCCTCCTTCTCTCCAAAGAGTAAAGCCCTAGCTCCCTTAATCTCTGATCAAGTCAATGCTGCCTGAATCGCAGTGTGGATTTAGGAAGAACAGGAGTACGATCGACATGCTCTTTACAGCCCGGCAGCTTCAGAAAAAGTGCTGGGAGCAACATCAGGACCTGTTTATGGCCTTTGTCGACCTCTCCAAAGTTTTCGACACTGTGCAAAGAAAGCTCTTATCGGATGTCCTCCTCAGGTTTGGCTGTCCCAATAGATTTGTTAACATCCTCTGCCAGTTCCACGATGGGATGACTGCATGGGTGACCATAGGAGGACAAGAGTCCAAGCCCTTCCTTGTACACACAGGGGTGAGGCAGGGGTGTGTACTAGCATCAGTGCTCTTTAACATCTTCCTCTTGTGTGTTACCAAGCTTCTCCACAATGAGATTGAAGACAGCAGTGGTGTGGCAGTGGATGTCAGATTAGATGGCAACCTCTTTGACATCAGGAGACTCCACGCAGCTACCAAACTCCGTAGAGAGCTGGTCCTGGAGCTGTAGTATGCAGACGACTGTGCTCTTGTGGCCCATACTCTGGAGGATCTTCAGACTGTCCTTGCTGTGGCAGTGAGAGCGTACAGCAGGATGGGGTTGACTGTCAATACCACCAAGACAGAAGTGTTTGCCAATGGAGTACCAGTGTCCCTCCCACTCTATCTGCCGTCACTGTTGGTGATGAAAAGCTGTCAGTAGTGCCATCTTTCAAATATCTGGGGAGCATTCTCTCTGAGGATAGCAGCATTGACAACGACATCCAGAGCCGCATTAAACAGGCATCAGCTGCCTTTGGGAGACTTCGGCGTAGAGTCTTTCAGAACAGGAGCCTTCGTCCCTCCACAAAGGTCACCGTATACCAAGCAGTCTGTGTCATCACCCTCCTTTATAGCTGTGAAGCTTGGGTAACCTACAGCTGTCACATCAAGTCCTTGGAGCGCTTCCACATAAGCTGCCTCCAGCGCATCCTGGGAATTACCTGGCGTGACCGGGTGCTTCACACTGAAATACTTGTAAAGACCAACTGCAGGAGTATTGAGGCCATGGTCACCCAGCGTCAGCTGCAGTGGCTGGGGCACATGATAAGGATGCCCCCATGTCGGCTACCCCGCAGAGTGTTATATGGCCAGCTACATCATGGTCAACGCTCAGCTGGAGGACCGAAGAAGCGCTATAAGGATCAGATGAAGAATGCTTTAAGGAAGTGCAAGATTAGACGCGAGGACCTGGAGGATGTTGCTGCTGACCCTACCACTTGGCAACAGCTGTGTAGGGATGGGGTTCATATTCTGGAGATGGAAAGAACAACCAGAAGACAGCAGAAGAGAGCCAGGAGAAATGCAGCCATGGTTGCCACGACTACCGCCACCACTACCATATATACATGTCCCACCTGCAATAGAGCTTGTGGGTCCAGGATAGGACTGTATAGTCATCAAAGATCTCACCGCTAAAGGAGTGGACATCGTCATCGGATTTCGATGGACAACCGAAGAAGATATCATATATGACTATCTGCTATTCACTTCTGCATTGCACAGGATGAAAAGAATGGTAAAGTGTGGAAATTTCCCTTTTGCAGTCACACATAGAAGGGACATTTTGCTGAAGTTATAGCTGCTCAAAGTGTAAGTGTTCATTGAGGTTGCACCTGGCAACATCACAGCAAGAATGCCCTTCGTATTGGGAAGTTGCCTGCGTGTGCACAACTAAAGCTGTGCTGGGCTCTCTGTTCCCTCTGGAGGATCCTTCCTCTCACTGGAGCATGCAACATCCCTTCCCAACACTTCCTTTTTTGTTGTAATTTATTTTTTATTGAAGTTCATCTTCAAACAAACATTTCCATAAGCTGTATTTCATATACTGTACATACATATCATATTTATATCATATTAGTCATATTTGTCACAAATTTCCACATAATATTTATCTGAGGTATACATTTATAGAAAGGGAGGAAAGAAAGAACAATCAGAAGAAGAAAACTATGTGCAAAGTAGGGAGTGATTTTTTTACAACATATTCACTGACTTGTGAGAGTAAAATCAGGAGACGAGAGCTCTGAGAAAAGGTGTCACTGACACCCCTGAAATTTGACCCTAAAATCCTGCTATTCTTGAGACAGGCTTGCCAAAGAAGCCTCCAATATTGATTTTAATACGGTGTCAGATAATTTCACAATTTTCCATATAACATTTTTAAAACAGCGCACGGGAGATTGCTGATACTGCTTTAATGCTGGAAAATGATAAATTTCTTGGCTACAGAATAAATGTCACACTCACAGTAAAATAAATTTTTGTACAACCAAATCAGTTTATATACTCTCTTCAAAACTCTTTGATCAAATCTAAGTTTTCCCAGACAAAACAAGCCTGGCTTTATTAACCTCCTCTCAGAAAGTGCAGGAAATTGGCTTTCAACTGCTGTACTCTATAAGGAGTCAAAGGTCACAGCAGTTTCAGAATGACAGTGGTGAGGACCTCACTGGAAAATTCAGGACTTCCTAGTTTGAAGTGGTGCAGAACACCACTCTGCCTCTCCCCTCAAACAGGCTTTTCACCACCATATGAAGTGCTGTTCAAGAGAGGAAACTTTTGACAGTAGGTTCTGCTCCACCATTAGATCATTCTGAGGTACACCAGTTACCTCTGCTGTGATCAGTTTCCCCAGTGTTGTCTTGGGACAGAGGTTAGAACTTCCCCTGTCAGTATGGTTTATATCTACCCATATGCTATAGTTTTTCATAGAGCCACTGGGGAAGCTGGAACTTTTTTTTTGTAATTATTAATTCAATCATGGGGTATACCTACCATTGTTCTGCCCTTCAAACCGAGACATTTCAGAGGCAGTAATGAGTCAACTGGATTGTTATGTTTTGAGCTACATACAGCCAGCCCAGTTAATGATGGCAATTTCCTTCCCAGAAGAAAATTAGAAAACCAGATGAAATTTTAATGACAATCCCATAGTTCTACCATCATCGTTACTGAGACTATCCTCAATAGATAAGGTATGCTTTGCTGCAAAGCTACATAAGCTTGCCTCAAATTGTATATAGATTTATTTTCTAGGTCATTCAGCCGCATTGAGAATGCATAAGAACACACCAAATAAATAAGCAATATAATAAAATTAAACTTAAAGACAGACCAAGAAATGTTGTCAGCTTGGAAACGGAGGCAGAAAAACAATGAGTGTTGCGACCTAACCTGAGTTCCATCCTGACCTCCTGTGTTGGCTGTGTGAAGTCTATGTATGCTTGGCAAAATTAGAATGTGATTAGTGTAAGACTGGTGAAAATGGCTGCTGATGGTTGGCATGAGCATGGTGGGATGAAGGACCTGTTTCTGTACTGTATGTCTTTCAAAGACCAAACAAGGACAATAAGGCATTAATGAAGAACCACTTACAATCATGGGAATGATTCCCATTTATTATCACAAGTCCACATGCTGTCAAGCACAGGTAAAAGGCATTGGCACTGATCTCTTCTCACTCTCAATAACAGAACTCTAATTGCTATGCTCCAAACCACTGTTCTACTTCAGCACTGAAGGCGAGCCTTATTATTTTAAATGTAAATGTCCAAACAGTGTCTGCAGCCAGAGATTTTAAATAAAATAAAGTTATTTTCTCAGAAAAGGACCCAGGCACTGCAAGTTTGCAATACGAGGTCACATCCTAGAAGCATCCGCAATGCTTTCGTTTTTCATTTTCACCAGAAAAGGATCCCGTAAACAATGTGCAAAACGTTTCAGCTTGGGTGCTATGTCATTCAGAGTTTACCACAACCAGGCCTGGTCTGCTGTATATCATCCTCCATGCAGCCTATCAGGAGCTCAGCTCTGATGATTTATCCTTCCAGACCAGTCTGCTAAATGTCTCTTGTAAACAAGAAGAGAAAATGAAAACATGGGACAGAGTCAGCAGCTGTGAAATTCCTGCTCTTCAGAGGTTGAAATGAACATGGGCTTCAGTCAGAATAAGAGCCTGTTTTAATGCAAACTTCTAAAGTGAGGTCATGGATAGCCGGTTTTGAAAGGACAATGGAGATTCTGGGTGTACAGAAGAAAAAAAGCTCGACTTTCATAAGCATGTGGGCATATTGTTGTACTCATTAGCGTGTGTGAATATGGGATTGTGGTTAATGCCAAGTCTGGTTGGAAAAGGAAAACAGCTGATTTTGAAAATTTTAGTCAAGCAAATATACAAGTGGATATTTGAGTGTGATGAAAATGTTTGATGAATTTATCTCAGCAATTATCAAATCAGAATGGGCTTGATACTGGCCTGCCTGTGTTCCTATGTCTTTGATAGTGCATCTTTTTTGGTACTCACTAACTCAGGGCTCTCCAGTGTGGCCGTGATGGTTTGCTGTGCTTATCTTCTCCAATACTATTGATATTCCAATTGAGAATACTTACAGAAATACAGTCTAAACAAGTAATTCAGTTAATTAAGTTAGAACTTTTCAAGGTTAATGGTATCCATTCTAAATTTTGTAGTCAATAAAGCTAATTTGGATCTTCTTCCTCATAATTAAAACTGTTTCTGTAACTGTAGCAGCAATGGCATTTTGGAGCTTGACATCCATGCAGACTTTGGAGACTTATGGAATAAAAATATCAATAATAATAATTACCCATTGTGTTCTTATTCTAATTTGGAAGAAATAAAAGTATTCATAGAACATAGAATAGTGCAGCACAGTAGAGGCTCTTTGGCCCACAATGTTGTGCCGACCCTCAAACCCTGCCCCCCATATAACCCCCCACCTTAAATTCCTCCATATACCTGTCTAGTAGTCTCTTAAATTTCAGTAGTGCATCTGCCTCCAACACTGACTCAGGCAGTGCATTCCACGCACCAATCACTCTCTGAGTAAAAAACCTTCCTCTAATATCCCCCTGAACTTCCCATCCCTTATTTTAAAGCTGTGTCCTCTTGTACTGAGCAGTGATGCCCTGGCTGTTCACTCTATTTATTCCTCATAATATCTTGTATACCTCTATCATGTCTCCTCTCATCCTCCTTCTCTCCAAACAGTAAAGCCCTAGCTCCCTTAATCTCTGATCATAAATCATTCCTTGCATGGTAGAATATGGTGGATTATAGGTCCCTCCTAATGGAGCAATATTTGGTTACGAGTAGTTAACTCCTTGACTAGGTTACTACTTATGATGATTACAACACAGAATGAATTAATTTGGTGTTGAGTCAGTTCTGTGTGGAATTTAATATGTTCTTTGTAGAAGATAGACTCTAACGGTAGTAAATAACAGTAGTACCCAACCTCAAGGGCAATTAGAGATGAACAACAAATGTTGGCCTCGTTAGATTCCCTCAAAAAAGTAATAAATAAGAAACCATACCTTGAGGGAATGTTGTGCAAATATTCTACAGAGATCTGGCAATTTAATTAATGTAGACTTGCCTATTATATCAGTTCAGGAAATATATATTTGAATCACACAGACAGAGCTACTGTATATTAATTTAATAACAACCAGTGTCTATTTATAATGCTTCATATATTTTGTTAATATGTATTCCATACAGTATATTGTGAATAACATGTAAAATATAATAATACGATATTGATTAGAAAGCTGATTTTTTATCTAATTTAATTTATTATGAACACTGCACAATTGCATTTTCTTAGAAGATTTTACAGAAGGTGAAATATTACTTTGCATCTTCAGTTTTCTACAAAAAATTATATTTATTATCTTATTCTATATAAGCATCCACCCACAAAAACAGCACTATAAAATCAAGTGTTTATTAGGAAGATAAGGACAATAGAACTGGAATTATGCATACCACCATTACTGATACCCTCAATTATTTGTGAGAGTTCTAGAGAGGATTGTAAGGCTGGGCTTAGTTTTGCAAACAGGAATTTTGAACTGATCTTCACAGTTTCTGGATTCCTGATGCTATGGGATAATTTGGTGTTCTCTCAATGTCTAGTGCCTGATAAAATTCAGTACATTATATCATTGATCCCTGATGGTAGGTTCTGAGACTAGTGAGAGTCCTGTCTTGGAAAGGCAGTACTTCTCTTTCTCAAGAAACTTAGAAGCATGACATCGATGCTGAGAACATGTTCATATATTTGAAACAGAACCTTCAGAAACTAAACATCTAACCCATATTACCAGCCAACTTGCATGACCCATCAGGAGAAGGTTCAGCTTCAGTTTCACAGATAACAGAGATCGCCCTGTCAAACTGACATTACATTTTCAATCTGATAATAAGTGGCTGGGAGGGATTCCATTTCTGTTATATGTTCTCCCACTAGCTGTTTCACTTGCTATATACAAGTTCAAGCAATAAGACTGGAAGATAATGGTATCACTATTTATTAATTCTGTCATAAAATAATAAAGTATTAGTTACCAAATCTCAGCTGTCAGAATTTCTGCAATACATGTTTTAGAGCATAGAACATAGAACATAGAAAACATACAGCACAATACAATCCCTTCGGCCCACAAAGCTGTGCCTAACATGTCCCTACCTTAGAACTACCTAGGCTTTACACATAGCCCACTATTTTTCTAAGCTCTATGTAGCCATCCAGGAGTCTCTTAAAAGACCCTATTGTTTCCGCCTCCACCACCACCGCCGGCAGCCTATTCCACGCACTTACCACTCTCTGCATAAAAAACTTACCCCTGACATCTCCTTTGTACCTACTTCCAAGCACCCTAAAACTATGCCCTCTCATGCTAGCCATTTCAGCCCTGGGGAAAAGCCTCTGACTATCCACACAATCAATGCCTCTCATTGTCTTGTACACCTCTATCAGGTCACCTCTCATCCTCCGTTGCTCCAAGGAGAAAAGGCCAAGTTCACTCACCCTATCCTCATAAGGCATGCTCCCCAATCCAGGCAACATCCTTGTAAATCTCTTCTGCACTCTTTCCATGGTTTCCACGTCCTTCCATAGTCATAGTTATAGTCATACTTTATTGATCCCAGGGGGAAATTGGTTTTTGTTACAGTTGCACCATAAATAATAAATAGTAATAGAACCATAAATAGTTAAATAGTAATATGTAAATTATGCCAGTAAATTATGAAATAAGTCCAGGACCAGCCTATCGGCACAGGGTGTCTGACCCTCCAAGGGAGGAGTTGTAAAGTTTGATGGCCACAGGCAGGAATGACTTCCTATGACGCTCTGTGCTGCATCTTGGAGGAATGAGTCTCTGGCTGAATGTACTCCTGTGCCCACCCAGTACATTATGTAGAGAATGGGAGACATTGACCAAGATGGCATGCAACTTAGATAGCATCCTCTTTTCAGACACCACCATGAGAGAGTCCAGTTCCATCCACACAACATCACTGGCCTTACGAATAAGTTTGTTGATTCTGTTGGTGTCTGCTACCTGTAGTGAGGCAACCAGAACTGAGCACAGTACTCCAAGTGGGGTCTGACCAGGGTCCTATTTAGCTGCAACATTACCTCTCAGCTCTTAAACTTAATCCCACGATTGATGAAGGCCAATGCACCGTATGCCTTCTTAACAACACAGTCAACCTGCGCAGCAGCTTTGAGTGTCCTATGGACTCAGACCTCAAGATCCCTCTGATCCTCCACACTGCCAAGAGTCTTACCATTAATGCTATATTCTGCCATCATATTTTGAGAACTTGAGTTTTTTCTTAAGATTCGTTCCAAAATCTATATTCATAGGATCATAGAACTTAGATAAGTATATTGGCATTAGGAAGGACTAGTATTGAAGAGATCGAGAACCATAAAGCAGAAAGCTGACTCATGACTTAGTGTGTGAGCTGAGTATTTCATTGCTTTATTCCCCAGAGCTTTGGAATACTTCCCTTCTCAAAGTTCTATCCAACTTCATTTTATGCATTGAAATTGCAGCCATAACTTTCAGGAAGTGCACTCAAGGTTAAAACACCAGTGCTGCTGAAAAAATGGATATTCTTGCCTTAGCTTTGTCTTTTCTATCAGTATTTTACATATTATTATCATACATTAATCTCTGAAAACCTGTGGAGGTTCACCACATAATTGAAAACCCACTGATCCTGATAAACATCCCTTGCAATCTCACTGAGGCACTATTCTCAAAGACTCCAACTAGGTTTCTTAACATATTTGCTTTTAAAGGAAAAGATGCTAAGTTTGTATCATGCTCACTTGGTCTCTAGAAAAGAGAAAAGATCACACCAGGGTTTGATAAGTTGACATGAGGAGCTCTCCCTTTCAGTGTGAGAGTATAGCAAGTGACCAAAAATATAAGAGTTGTCAATAAACCCATCAATTAATTTAAAGATATCTTTTCTACCTATTCAGAACAGGGATGTTAACACATGGAATTCACTCCCACAGGAAATGGTTGAGTATGGATGCGCTTAGTAAATGGTTGGTAGATAATTGAAGAAGGGGAGAAAGGATGCATTGATGGGTTTGGTGAAGAAAGGTGGAAGGGTGGCATGAAACTAAAAAGCCACAATGAACATGAGGCAGGTTCGATGTTGTTGTTTAAATTAAATTGGACAGCTATATGGACAGGAAAGGAATAGAGGGTTATGGGCTGAGTGCAGGTCGGTGGGACTAGGTGAGAGTAAGCGTTCGGCACAGACTAGAAGAGCCGATATGGCCTGTTCCCGTGCTGTAATTGTTATATGGTTATATGGTTAACTTAATTATTGTATTATGGAGATTTACAGCATGAAAACAGACTCTTCTGCCCATTGAGACTACACCATCAACCATTCATTTACAGAAACCCTACCACAATCCTCTTTTACGTTATTTTTCACATTCTCTTTAACTCATGTCAGGTTCTATTGCTCACCCACACACAACAGCCAACGTGCATATCTTTGGGAATAGGAGGGAACCCATGACGTAACAAAAAAAATTTGTAAGCTCCACACAGATAGTACCTGTGGTCCGGATTGAACCCAGGTATCTGGTGATGCGAAGCAGTGGCTCTTTGAGATGTGCCATTACACCACTCAAGTCTTTTCTGTGTTGTAAACATTTTGTTATATTTTGTTTGTGTAATCACCGAAGACCACAAACTCCCAATTCCATTTTCATAATCGACAGTCCACAATGTACATGTATCAAAAAAAGATCATAAAGGACTTTTTGGCAGAAGGGAAAGAAGTGGAAATGTCCCAATGAACCAGGAGTAATATGTAAATTGGAATTCTCACTGCAAAAATATCATTAGGTATTTTAGCTATTAAGCAGTAAATTAGACTGTCTTCATGTCCCATTAGTAACTTTTTTTTTCATTAGACAGGGATCTCAAAAGTTCTATTGTATATTAATGTGGACTCAATGCTCAATTTGAAAAGAAGTGGGTTACTTTCAGTATTTTCTGAATAATCTGTTGTGCGTTATTCACTACAACAATCGATTTGAGATCTTAATCTCAGGTATCAAAAACTCATGTTCACTATGACCAATGGCCACTAATAGTTTTGTAACTCTTCCACAGTCAATGCTCCATGAAAATCAAAGTGAAACAAGGAACAAGATTCCATTCTGATAAAACTATCTGTTTCTAATTTATGCTATTCCTAGGCCCAACGACGAGAATAGAGCATAGTGAAATTTTAAACAGAATTACAGCTGACCTTCCATTTAAGACCAATCTGTCACTTACTTTAAAGTTTGGTTATATTTGACAACAAATATCACAAAAAAACATGAAGAGCACACTTACCAGTGAAAATCAATCAATAAATCGGTCTGTCGAAGAAGTGGATTACTTGGTAAGGTAGTGTTAAAAGGACATCAATGGGTTCCAATGGACTAGGTCACAGAGACTAACGTAACGGGGGAGGAGGGAGGATGCAGAAATATACTGAAGATTCACACTGGTGCATGAAGCAGCAACAAGCATTAAGACAATCACAGAAGAATGAGATTCTGAGCATGGATAGCAGAGACTAGAGAAGGCCTGTGGTAGTTTGGAATTTGCTTTGACATAAACACAATTAGTCTAGTAAACTCTAGCACATACTTCATTCCCCAGACCTTCAGCAGCATCTCCGACTACCTTCCCTACCTCAGGAATGAACACTTTACAAGGAGCTGAAAAGTTTAGTGTAAACTATGAAGTATATGTCAAGGAGAAGTTCATGACTGAGGCCGTGCAAAGTCACTTACAGTCTTTCTAACTGCTTCAGATCCTGGAAAGCCCCTCTTTCGATGATGCTGATCTGATTCTCCTCAAGGTGCCTGCAAAACAAAATATGCAATGCTTCGATTTTTATTTATTTATGTGTTTTTTCCAAAAGAATGTAATGATTATGAATTTAAATTATTAATATCATTATGCTGTTAGCTAGCAAGGCTATAATGGATATCTTGATGAGAGCCATGAGACCTTTGTGATTGATGTAGAATAATAGTAAATCAAAAGACCCAGAAAACCGCATGTTCGAATCCCAGTCTGTACTCAGCAGCCTGAATTCCATAAATTTAAGGTAGGGCCATTATAACTGGGATCATGTTTCTGTATGAAGAAGGTAGAATTATTTTTCTAAATTTCTAGATTTCACTTTCTAAATTTCCATTTGTGTTCTGCTGGAAATTTCCTGTGAGGAAAAGCAAAACGATGGCCCTTAACATAAGATGTTTGTTTTTACAAAACTACAAAGGTGTATTCACATAAAAATACATAAAATGCAAACATCAAGTATTTACAAGAGAGTGAACAAATTCAAATTCTAATTAAAATATGATAATTACTGTCTATAAAAGTCAATTCCTGGGGGGGTGGGGAGTGGTGCACTGTTCCTGGAAAACCCCCAATGTACCCATTGTCATCGAATGTTCCCAAGGACAGGTGGGCACGAACCTATCTCCGGGGGAGGGGCATGTTACACTGTACACTCCACTTGAGATTCAATCACTCTTCTCTTGCAATTGACAAAGCTAGTAAGTGATAAAAGTTCCTACCCTTTTAGCACATCATGCTGTTGGTCAGCTGTGCAAACTGAATCTCACATTTAATAACAGCACAAGAATAGGGAACTATAAGAGAATAAGCAGTCAATTTTTTTAAATTGCAATAGTACTAAGATAACAGGGTGTGAGGTTAAACTCCAGCTGGATTCCACTTACAGAACTCTGAGGTTCTTTAGTCCAACAAAGTCAGTCTTGGAAATGCGAGTGATGTTGTTCTTATCCAGATCACTGCAAAAATGAAAGGGTATTTGTAAAATGAAACAGACATGTTCTCTTGAAGGGGCATCAGCAACATGATTTATATGTTTTTAAACAAAGATAACTTTGTCAAATACAGATATATGACATAAAATGCAACACTGAGGCAGGACAGATGAGCTGTGTAGCTGCTTTCTCCTTGCCAAACAACAGACGACTTGCCAGATGTTTTTCATTAAGTGTTTGTCCTCTCAAATGTTCTTTAATAGTGTGCATGACAATGAACCACTGCATTGTCTGAACTTGTTTCACTGTATTTGTACCAAAATCAATGCAATAGAATCAAAGATATTAAACCATTTAGTGTGTCAAAGATTTCAAAGAACAAACAGCCGCAGAATATGCCTATGACAGCATAATCAATCCTGAAGTTCAGTTGATGTCCGTAGTACAGTTAGGATTTACCTTCAGATTATGAATTAAAATTGAATTAGGGCAAGCCAATTTCTCCCAGCCATCCATTATCCTGAAAGTGAGTGTAGCAATTCGGTCAATGGTTTGGACAAGAAAGAAGCAATTTAGTTGATTGAATTATTCTTTATTTTTGAGCTTGCTGTCTTTGCACCACAGCTCCTTTATGATAGTGTCCAATATTTTGATGGCACGATCCTCGTGCTTGGCAGTGTTACACACCTTCATTTCCTTCCAATTTTGAAAAATATTGAAGCTTTGCCATGTTAGCAAGGCTGTGACTGGAAATGTTTAAGAAATCTGAATGCTTCCTCAAAAAAACTTTTAAAACAGGGGTTCAATAGTCTTGGTAAAAGACCCTGAGTGGGGAGTAAAATTATCTCTCCTGGAGACAATATCATTTCCAGAAAATCTCAGCTGAGCTGCAGTTTTATGAATGTACAATTTAATTGATAATTCTTTCCGGCATCGTGATATCGCAGAGCAGCGGTTAGCACAACGCTATTACAGCTCGGGGCGTCAGAGTTCAGAGTTCAGTTCCAATGACATCTGTAAGGAGTCTGTTCATTGTCCCATGGAATGCATGGGTTTCCTCTGGGTGCTCCAGTTTCCTCCCACAGTCCAAAGACAAACCAGCTATTAGGTTAATAGGTCATTGTAAATTATGCTGTAAATCGGGGGATTGCTGAGCAGCACAGAAGCACCTATTCCAAGCTGTATCTGAATGAATGAATAAATAAATAGACACATAAATAAATAAATTTATGAATTAATTTCCAATTCTTTGGAGTGAAGGATGATGATAGGTAGTTTGATAGATATGTACAAAATGATAAAAGGCATAGATTGAGTAGATGACCAGAGACATTTTCCCCTGGTGGAAATGGCTAATACAAGGGGGTATAATTTTAAGGTGATTGGAGGGAAGTACAAAGCATATGTCTGAGGTAAGTTTTTAATACCAAGAGTGGAGGGTGCATGGAACACCTTGCCAGGGGTGGTGGTAGGGGCAGATACATTAGGGGCATTTGAGAAACTCTTAGATAAACATATGAATGATAGAAAGTTGAAGGAATGTAGCAGGCAAGGATTAGATTGATTTTAGAGTAGGTTAAAATATCAGTACAACATTGAGGGCCGAGGAGCCAGTGTACCGCTGTAATGCCCTATGTTCTCTGTTCTATGTTTATGCTGCTCAATATCTCTGATCAGAGATGCATTTGAAAGTAGGGAATCAATCTTTTAACTGCATGAGCTGTTAAAATACTATAAGTGTCATCCATGAACTTCATGGTATCTGCTTGAGGTGCTGTTTACTGCCTACTGTTCTTCGAGTAACGACAGTGATGAAAAAGTCTCGAGAATTGGTTGGGAGTTGCCATAAAACATGGCTCTCAGCTGGAAGGTATTGCCATTCACCCATTTAAAATGAGATAGACTTAAAGAACCCCATGGTTTTTTCAAAAGAAGAGCTGAAAGTTTGCTTTTATGCACTGCCACTTCTGTTTTCCTCTCATTCAAAACCATTATATAATCATTATCATATTGTTGCTTGTGAAAGCTTGAGAGTGTAAATTAGCTGCCACATTTCCGATATTACAAAGGAGATTGTGCCTCAAGAAATACTTAGCTGGCCGTGAAGTGCTTTGGGACTTCTTAAGGTCATAGCATGTCTCTAGGAATACAAGCACTTGTTTTCCTGCTGCTTGTTTCTGTTTGAATTGTGCTCTCTGCTGCAGCAACTATGGCGGGCACTTTGCTGAAGTGTAGAGAATCTATTACATGGGTTTTAGGCTCCATGCCCGTAATCCCACCCCACCGAGGTCTACGTAACTCCTAACCTGGAAGTGTTTCAGCAGATGGGCAGCGAGCACTTTGAAACTTTAGCCATACCGGACAAAGCTTTTGAAATACAGCATTCCTGATTAACCGCAGTGATCAGTGTAATTATGAGAATTGCTCTCCATCCTGAGCACAGGTCAACCCTTCCCTGGGTAAACACAGGAGATCCACGACAAAGGATTCTACTATTTCTAAATCACTGCCTTTTTCCCTCAGAATATGGATTCTGTATTTGAATTTGGATAGTTTACTCTTCAAATACTCTCAATTATCATTAATTACATTTTTTTTTGTATAAGTGCGTACATAAGATCATTCAGTTTAACTTATTTTGCTGTAAACATCTCTTGAATCAAGCTCCCTTGCATCCACAGGCTAAGAAAGGGAAATGGGAATGATCAATCTTGAACTATCATTCTGAGGCAGAAACAAAACACTGTGATTAAAGAACTCAGCATTAAATATTTGAGTTTTAATTGTAATTTGTCACTGAAATTGAGAATGGATTTAAGCATTTTTATTCTTTTCTCAAAATTGTTTATTGAGACCACTTGGTAAGTGATTCAGCTTTTCATGTGTTAACAGAAGTTGTTGTACAATGCAAGTTCTGCTACAGGTATAATCCCCACTCATCCCTCGTCAAATAAATAAAAACTGGAGATCTGCAAAAATGATCGCCTTGTTGTGATTTTGTTTCCTCTTACAACCTTTCAAATTATCTTGTGTAACAGATTTCCCTTACAATCTTTTATCATGAACCAAGATTAGTCAATCACAGTAGGAACAGATTCCCTGAATTCTATTGGTGCTTGGCATTGTCTTTTCGATGATAAGGGAAAATACGTCAAAGAGAAATGGCATCAGGTGACATAATAAAGCTCATCATCTCAACAAAAGAAAAATTATAGGCTAGAAATAAATAAGAAGCTCATCCTTTCTGTTAGTATTGGGGTTGCTGACCGTGAAGGTCTAAACTGAAGCGAAGAGATTAGAACTCTATCGCTTTCTATCAGATATAAATAGCTACGAGTACTCTCACCAAAGGGAGATTATACTGTAACTAACTAATCTTCAAAGACTAATTTACTTCCCTGTTTATTCTCCACAGAAAGTTTAGCTGCCAATAGCCACTACTCGACCGGTGAGTCCCCTCAACCTACCAAGAAGATACTTCCAGCTAACAAAGTAGATTAAAGCACTGTCCATTTATTCACAGTGATGCATGTTTAAATCCAAACAACACTCTTAAAACACATTTAAAGCTCGCAGAGGATCTTTATCTTAAATACATTAACCTATTACAAACCATCTCTAAAACACAAACCACTTTCAAAAGCTCAGAGCACAAAGCTATTCTCAGGCATGAAGGATTATGGATTTCCAAAACACCAGTACAATTCCTATAGACCAAAAAGACATATCAAAGATGCAGACAAACAAGTTGTCTGTTGCAGAATCTGAAGCTGGAGGAATGGATTCACCCCTTGTTTCTTTCATGGCTTCTTGATGGTTTTTATCCCATTTCTAATCAGCCTGAACTGCTCTATACATTTATACCCTTTCACACACTTGAGTGACTTCACAAGCATCTATGTACTCAGTAGACTTCACTATCTATTTCCTTAGATATCCTTTTAAAATAAATGGTTTAAAAGTATTTTGGAGATATAGATCTCACCTAACTACTATTAATGCTGTAAAACTAACTTCTGAGTACATATAACTTTCAACCATAAACGCATTAGTTATCGATATGCGAAATGAAATTATCCATCTGTTCTACAAGCTTCCTTGAACTAAGCAACTTAACAGTCAACTTGTCTGTTTAAAACAACCAAAATTAAATAACCGATTGTCTTATATTCTACTCTTGAGTGAGAATAAATCAGGTGCAGTGACTCTTTACAGATAGAGCACTTTAAATTACGGAGCCCATTTACAAAGCTATTCTATAAAGAGTGCTTTTTAACTTCAAGTGGCTTTCCATTTTCATTTTAAGAACTGAAGACTGACTTCCATTTATAACCAGAAGTTAAACCAAGCAATATAGTTTGCTCCACCCTGAGCAGGGTGAATATACGGAAAGCAGCTGGTCCGGATGGAATCAACACACATCAAAGTTGCTGGTGAACGCAGCAGGCCAGGCAGCATCTGTAGGAAGAGGTGCAGTCGACGTTTCAGGCCGAGACCCTTCGTCAGGACTAACTGAAAGAAGAGTGAGTAAGGGATTTGAAAGTTGGAGGGGGAGGGGGAGATCCAAAATGATAGGAGAAGACAGGAGGGGGAGGGATAGAGCCAAGAGCTGGACAGGTGATAGGCAAAAGGGGATACGAGAGGATCATGGGGCAGGAGGTCCGGGAAGAAAGACAAGTGGGGGGGAACCCAGAGGATGGGCAAGAGGTATATTCAGAGGGACAGAGGGAGAAAAAGGAGAGTGAGAGAAAGAATGTGTGCATAAAAATAAGTAACAGATGGGGTATGAGGGGGAGGTGGGGCCTTAGCGGATGTTCATGCCATCAGGTTAGAGGCTACCCAGACGGAATATAAGGTGTTGTTCCTCCAACCTGAGTGTGGCTTCATACCTGGCCGTGTGCTCAGAGTCTGTGCAGGACAGTTGGTCAGGGTCCTCACAGACATTTTCAATCTGTCCCTGGTCCAGGCAGTTGCCCTCACAAGCTTCAAGATCGCCACCATCACACCAGTGCCGAAGCATTCCACTGCCAAGGGCCTGAATGACTTCCGTCCAGTTGCACTCACCCCCATCATTGCAAAGTGCTTTGAGAGACTGGTTCTATCACATCTGAAATCCTGTCTGCCAACTACCCTGGACCTCCATCAATTTGCCTATCGCACCAAACAGGCCTACAGACGATGCCATCTCCACGAGACTTCACTCTACCCTGACCCACCTGGACAGCCCCAACTCTTACGTCAGAATGCTGTTCACTGACTTTAGCTTGGCATTCAATACTGTGATCCCCTCCAAGCTGATCACCAAATTTTGCCAGCTTGGTATCAGCTCATCCCTTTGCAATTGGACCTTGGACTTTCTGACCAACAGACCCCAATCTGTTAAGTTAGACAACCTCTCCTCCTCCATTCTCACCCTGAATACAGGCGTGGCTCAAAGCTGTGTGCTGAGCCCTCTTCTGTACTCCCTTTTCACCTATGACTGCGTTCCTGTACACGGTTCTAACTCCATCATCAAGTTCGCAGATGATACCACGGTGGTTGGCCTGATCAGAGGGGATGACGAGACGGCCTACAGGGACAAGGTCCAGCACCTGGCTACGTGGTGTGCCGATAACAACCTGGCCCTGTCCCCATTTACATCAGTAGAGCTGTAGTGGAGCGTGTATCAAGCTTCAAATTCCTTGGTGTCCACATTTTCGAGGATCTCACCTGGTCCCTGAACTCCTCCATCCTGATCAAAATTGTGCAACAGCAGCTTTATTTCCTGCGGAGCATCAAGAAAGCTCACCTCTGTCTCAGGATACTGACAGACTTTTACTACTGTACCATTGAGAGCATACTCACCAACTGCATCTCAGTGTGGTATGGCAATTGTCCTGTATCAGACCGCAAAGCACTCCAGCGTTTGGTGAAAACTGCCCAGCGGATTATCGGCACCCAATTGCCCACCACTGAGAACGTCTTCCATAAGCGCTGCCTGGGCAGGGTGAAAAGCATTATCAAGGATGTATCTCACCCTAACCATGGACTTTTTAATCTCCTCCAATCCGGTAGGTGCTACGGGAGCCTCCGCTCCCACACCAGCAGGCACAGGAAGAGCTTCTTCCCTGAGGCTGTGACCCTGCTGAACTTCACATTACAGCGCTAAGCAGTATTGCATCCATATCGTACTGTCTCAGTACTTTTATATTTGTGTGCTGTAGCGCTTACTTTTTATTCACAGTTACTTTCTAAATAATACTATTCTTTCGCACTTCTGGTTAGATGCTAATTGCATTTCATTGGCTTTGTATCTGTACTTGGCACAATGACAATAAGGTTGAAACTAATCTAATCCAATCTAACTTAATAGTTAAAAGTTTACTTACAAGTGTTTGTGACCTTTCAAATGGCAGCTGCTATTTTGAACGCAAGTTTAACAAAAAAAACTAAGAACACTGAATATCTATCTCACCTTTTACTTCAAGACTACAAATGGATACAGTTCCGTGGAAAACACACCATATTAAACTTCTGGAAGCAATACAATATTGATAAATTCACTGCAGACATGATACAGATGCTTAGTGACAAGGAAACTGAGGGTTAATTACTGAATCAATACTCAGGAGGATAAAGGAAAATTAATTGAAACACTATCTACTTCAAGTCAGGGGAGAGGTAAAAGCTGATCAATATTCAAAGATTTGGAAAATACACAGCAAGTCAGAGAAGAACTATATCAGAAAGTAAAGCCAAAAGTTTGGTCAAAGACAGGGGACTTAATGGATGTTGGGATGCTTGAGAAGTTTAGGAGGGCAGCAGTTCAGAACTGAAGCTTAGGTGGTTGAAGACAGTTGGCTAGAAGCCAGAGTTGGAGGAGAGGAGAATTATTAGACATCTGCACAGATACATCACTTTAGAGAAATTGGGATAGACCATAAAAAAGATTTAAACAAGACTGAAACTGAAAAGTGATGGGTGGGTAGGCTTTGGACAGGAAATAGGAAGCACAGCTTTGTTGAGCTGGGTGTGTTGCACAGGGTATGGGTCTGGCAAACAAGGAGCATTCTGACAACAGAAAGGCACAAAGAAGAAGTCTGTATAATATTGAAGCAGCCTGAAGAGAAAATATTAAACAATCTACATGTCACGGGAAAAGGCAGCAACTTAAACAAAAAGAAATGGTGCATTGACATGGATACTGATACAGACACTAACATTACATTAAGTCCTTCAGCAAGGTGCCATTAGAAAAGAGTGTACTTTGTAGAGACTCAGAAGACATTAAGCACAGCAACAGGCTCTCTGGCCCATTCAGTCCACATCAACTATCAACTACCCATTCACACCAGTCCTGAATGAATCATGTATTTTCAAATTGTTTTAATTTTTTATGCAGGGACTAGATTCTTACAAAAGTAGAAGGAGAAATCAGCATTCAGAATGTCTGCCTACTTTGTAGACCAAAAATTTCTGGGAAAAATACTCAGAAATTAAATATTGTTTGGAAAAACACCTGTTATCTAGAACCACACCTGGAGAAATTTCTAAAACAACATGCTAAATTGTTCAATATTGGATTCAAATTCATTTCAAAACATTGAAACATCCAGTGAAATGCATTGTTTGCATGAACAACCACACATTCCAGCACAAACATAGCATGCCCACAATGCTTGGCAGAACAACACAGAACACACTGTAGCATGCCCACAATGCTTGGCAGAACTATACAAAAGACACTGTAGCATGCCCACAATGCTTGGCAGAACAATACAGAACACACTGTAGCATGCCCACAATGCTTGGAAGAACTATACAAAAGACACTGTAGCATGCCCACAATGCTTGGCAGAACAATACAGAACACACTGTAGCATGCCCATAATATTTGGCAGAACAATACATAACACACTGTAGTATGCCCACAATGCTTGGCAGAACAACACAGAACACACTGCACCATGCCCACAATGCTTGGCAGAACTATACAAAAGACACTGTAGCATGCCCACAATGCTTGGCAGAACAATACAGAACACACTGTAGCATGCCCACAATGCTTGGCAGAACAACACAGAACACACTGTACCATGCCCACAATGCTTGGAAGAACTATACAAAAGACACTGTAGCATGCCCACAATGCTTGGCAGAACAATACAGAACACACTGTAGCATGCCCATAATACTTGGCAGAACAATACAGAACACACTGTAGCATGCCCACAATGCTTGGCAGAACAATACAGAACACAATGTAGCATGCCCACAATGCTTGGCAGAACAACACAGAACACACTGTAGCGTGCCCACAATGCTTGGCAGAACAACATAGAACACACTGTAGTATGCCCACAATACTTGGCAGAACAATACAGAGAACACTGTAGCATGCCCACAATGCTTGGCAGAACAATACAGAACACAATGTAGTATGCCCACAATGCTTGGCAGAACAATACAAAACACACTGTAGCATGCCCACAATGCTTGGCAGAACAACAGAGAACACACTGCACCATGCCCACAATGCTTGGAAGAACTATACAAAAGACACTGTAGCATGCCCACAATGCTTGGCAGAACAATACAGAACACACTGTAGCATGCCCACAATACTTGGCAGAACAATACAGAGAACACTGTAGCATGCCCACAATGCTTGGCAGAACAATACAGAACACAATGTAGTATGCCCACAATGCTTGGCAGAACAATACAAAACACACTGTAGCATGCCCACAATGCTTGCCAGAACAATACAGAACACACTGTAGCATGCCCACAATGCTTGGCAGAACAATACAGAACACACTGTAGCATGCCCACAATGCTTGCCAGAACAATACAGAACACACTGTAGCATGCCCACAATGCTTGCCAGAACAATACAGAGCACACTGTAGCATGCCCACAATGCTTGGCAGAACAATACAGAACACACTATAGCATGCCCACAATGCTTGGCAGAACAATACAGAACACACTGTAGCATGCCCACAATGCTTGCCAGAACAATACAGAACACACTGTAGCATGCCCACAATGCTTGGCAGAACAATACAGAGCACACTATAGCATGCCCACAATGCTTGCCAGAACAATACAGAGCACACTGTAGCATGCCAACAATGCTTGGCAGAACAATATGGAACACAATGTAGTATGCCCACAATGCTTGGCAGAACAATACAGAACACACTGTAGCATGCCCGCAATGCTTGGCAGAACAATACAGAACACACTGTAGCATGCCCACAATGCTTGGCAGAACAATACAAAACACAATGTAGTATGCCCACAATGCTTGCCAGAACAATACAGAGCACACTGTAGCATACCCACAATGCTTGGCAGAACAATACAGAGCACACTGTAGTATGCCCACAATGCTTGGCAGAATGATACAAAACACAATGTAGTATGCCCACAATGCTTGGCAGAACAAGACAGAACACACTGTAGCATGCCCACAATGCTTGGCAGAACAATACAGAACAAACTGTAGTATGCCCACAATGCTTGGCAGAACAATACAGAACACACTGTAGCATGCCCACAATGCTTGGCAGAACAATACAGAGCACACTGTAGCATGCCCACAATGCTTGGCAGAACAATACAAAACACACTGTAGCATGTCCACAATGCTTGGCAGAACAATACAAAACACACTGTAGCATGTCCACAATGCTTGGCAGAACAATACAGAGCACACTGTAGCATGCCCACAATGCTTGGCAGAACAATACAGAACACAACGTAGCGTGCCCACAATGCTTGGCAGAACAATACAGAGCACACTATAGCATGCCCACAATGCTTGGCAGAACAATACAGAGCACACTGTAGCATGCCCACAATGCTTGGCAGAACAATACAGAACACACTGTAGCGTACCCACAATGCTTGGCAGAACAATACAAAACACACTGTAGTATGCCCACAATGCTTGGCAGAACAATACAGAACACATTGTAGCGTGCCCACAATGCTTGGCAGAACAATACAGAGCACACTATAGCATGCCCACAATGCTTGCCAGAATAATACAGAGCACACTGTAGCATGCCCACAATGCTTGGCAGAACAATACAGAGCACACTGTAGCATGCCCACAATGCTTGGCAGAACAATACAGAACACACTGTAGCATGCCCACAATGCTTGGCAGAACAATACAAAACACACTGTAGCATGTCCACAATGCTTGGCAGAACAATACAGAGCACACTGTAGCATGCCCACAATGCTTGGCAGAACAATACAGAACACACTGCAGTATGCCCACAATGCTTGCCAGAACAATACAGAACACAACGTAGCGTGCCCACAATGCTTGGCAGAACAATACAGAGCACACTATAGCATGCCCACAATGCTTGGCAGAACAATACAGGGCACACTGTAGCATGCCCACAATGCTTGGCAGAACAATACAGAGCACACTGTAGTATGCCCCCAATGCTTGGCAGAACAATACAGAACACACTGTAGCATGCCCACAATGCTTGACAGAACAATACAAAACACACTGTAGCATGCCCACAATGCTTGGCAGAACAATGCAGAGCACACTGTAGCATACCCACAATGCTTGGCAGAACAATACAGAGCACACTGTAGCATGTCCACAATGCTTGGCAGAGCAATACAAAACACACTGTAGCATGCCCACAATGCTTGGCAGAACAATACTGAGCACACTGTAGTGTGCCCACAATGCTTAGCAGAACAATACAGAACACAATGTAGCGTGCCCACAATGCTTGGCGGAACAATACAGAGCACACTATAGCGTGCCCACAATGCTTGGCAGAACAATACAGAGCACACTGTAGCATGCCCACAATGCTTGGCAGAATAATACAGAGCACACTGTAGTATGCCCACAATGCTTGGCAGAACAATACATAACACACTGTAGCGTGCCCACAATGCTTGGCAGAACAATACAAAACACACTGCTGTATGCCCACAATGCTTGCCAGAACAATACAGAACACACTGTAGCGTGCCCACAATGCTTGGCAGAACAATACAGAACACACTATAGCATGCCCACAATGCTTGCCAGAACAATACAGAGCACACTGTAGCATGCCCACAATGCTTGGCAGAACAATACAGAGCACACTGTAGTATGCCCACAATGCTTGGCAGAACAGTACAGAACACACTGTAGCGTGCCCACAATGCTTGCCAGAACAATACAAAACACACTGTCGTATGCCCACAATGCTTGCCAGTACAATACAGAACACACTGTAGCGTGCCCACAATGCTTGGCAGAACAATACAGAGCACACTGTAGCATGCCCACAATGCTTGGCAGAACAATACAGAACACACTGTAGTATGCCCACAATGCTTGCCAGAACAATACAAAACACACTGTAGCATGCCCACAATGCTTGGCAGAACAACACAGAGGACAACAAAACTGAACATAATATGCGACAAAGCAACAACAGTAAAATAAACCCCTTTCCTCCCACCCACCCACCAATGCACATACAGTCCTCCAAGCCCAGGACAGGTGGTCTTCAGCCTCCAGCGGACTCAAGTATTTGCAAACATTTGGCTTGAACTTCCCCAGTGGACTCCCAAACCCAGGCATCTGCAGACTTCTGGACTTCTGATTGACCCTACAGACTTCAACTTTTGTATCAACCCACAAATTTTGCCAGTTGAGCACTAGGTCTTGAACTCTGATCTCACCAATTTGCACGCCTAGGGGGTCACCAGCTATTGTGCCTCCTGACTGCATAGAACTGCAAATCTGGAACCTGCTGACCTGGTGGACCGGTGGTGTTGAAGGAGGGGGCACCAGCTCTCGTCCTCAACAGTCTGCTGGCCCATGGATAAAAAAGGAAAATATTATCAAAGAAACAATACCTATATGTCAGAAAACAAGAAGTATTAGTATGGGTAAGACCATAAGACATAGGAGCAGTCCCTTTGGACCATTGAGTCTGCTCTGCCATTTCATCATGGCTGATCCAATTTTCCTCTCAGCCCTAATCCCCTGCCTTCCCTCTGTATCTCTTCATGCCATGACCAATCAAGAACCTATCAACCTCTGCCTTAAATATACTCAATGACTTGGCCTCCACAGATGCCTGTGGCAAAGATTCCCCACTCTCTGGCTGAAGCAATTCCTCCTCATCTCCGTTCTAAAAGGATGCCCCTCTATTCTGAGGCTGCGTCCATTGATCTTAGACTCTCCCACCATGGGAAACATCCTCTCTATATCCACTCTATCAAGGCCTTTTACAAATCAATAGGTCTCAATGAGGTCATTCCTCATTCTCCTGAATTAAAGCAAATACAAGCCCAGAGCCATCAAACACTCTACATGTGACAAGCCATTCAAACCTGGAATCATTTTTGTGAACCTCCTTTGCACTCTCTCCAGTTTCAGCACATCCTTTCTAAGATAAGGGGCCTAAAACTGCTCACAATACTCCAAGTGAGGCCTCACCTGTATTTTATAAATCTCAACATTACATCCTTGCTTTTATACAGTATTCTAGGCCTCTTGAAAAGAATGCTAACATTGCATTTGCCTTCCTCACCACAGACTCAGCCTGTACGTTTACCTTTAGGAAATCCTGCACAAGGACTCCCAAGTCCCTTTGCACCTCAGTTTTTTTTTGTATTTTCTCCCCATTTAGAAAATCAACACCCTTTTAATTTCTTCTACCAAAGTGCATGACCTTACACTTCCTGACACTGCATTCCATCTGCCATTTCTTTGCCCATTCACCTAATCTGTCTAAGTCCTTCTGTAGCCTCTCTACTTCCTCAAAACTACCTGCCCCTTCAGCTATCTTCATATTGTCTGCAAACTTTGCAATCAAGCCATCAATTACACTATCCAATCATTGAGATACGACATTAAAAGAATCAGTCCCAACACAGACCCCTCTTTTATCACCACTGTTCACCGGCAGCCAGCCAGAAAAGGCTCCCTTTATTCCCACTCTTTGACTCCTGCCAATCAACCACCAATCAGCCACTGCTTTAGCTATGCTAGAATCTTTCCTGTAATATCATAGGCTCATTGCTAGCTGAGCAGCTTCATGTGTGGCACCTTGTCAAGGGCCTTCTGAAAATCCAAGCAAACAACATCAGTTGCTTCTCCTTTGACCATCCTGCTTATTTAAATCCTCCCAGGAGGGGGGGTGAAGATTAAATCCTCCCGGGAGGGGGGAGAAGATGGCAGTGCGACGGCAGCGCGCGCGGCCACTTTGGCGATGATGTCTGTTATCTGTCAAGTAGGGGACCGTGCACAATTCTGATTTGATGGAGACAGACGTGAGAGCACGGAGGAACATCTGGAAAACTTCTGAAATGTCCACTTCGCTGTCGCTGCTACTGTATGGTAACCGGAATCTCCAGAGCTGAAGGCCCCGAAGTCCTCGGCTTTGCGTGTTTCAGCGGCCGGGGCGAGGTTGAAGGCACTCGGCAGAGGATGGCACTCGGGAGGCTGTATCGGAGAGGCTGGTTGGAAGCCCGAATTTTTCGGATGGATGGACTCAGTGTCGGCTGTGGTCGGCTGCTTCCAAGGCATCGGCAAGTTGATAGTGCCTGGAGGTTTATGGCAGGGAGTTTCTCCCTTTTGCCGCCTGCTACTGGGGACTCAGGAGTCAATCGACTCTGGACTTTGAGACTTTTCTTTTACTGTGCCCATGGTCTGTTCTTCAACAAATTATGGTATTGCTTTGCACTGCTGTAATTATATGTTATAATTATGTGGTTCTGTCAGTGTTAGTCTTTGGTTTGTCCTGTTTTCTGTGATATCACTCCGGAGAAACACTGTATCATTTCTTAATGCATGTATGCATTTCTAAATGACAATAAAAGAGGACTGAGTGTTCTCATAATCTAAATCTAAATTTCTTCAAAGAATTCCAACACATCTGTCAGGCAAGATTTTCCCTTCAGGAAACCATGCTGACTTTCACTGATTTTGTGCCTCCAAGTACCCTGAGACCTCATCCTTAATAATCGACGCCAACATCTTCCCAACCACTGAGGTCAGACAAACAAGCGTACAGTTTCCTTTCTTCTGCCTTTTTCTCTTTTTGAAGAGTGGAGTGACATTTACAATTTTCCAGTCTTCCCAAACTATTTCAGAATCTAGTGATTCTTGGAAGTTCATTTCTCATGCCTCCACGATCTGTTCAGCCACCTCTTTCAGAACACCATCTGGTCCAGGTTACTTATCTACCTGCAGACCTTTCAGTTTCCCAAGAACCTTTCTCTAGTTATGATAACTTCAGTCACTTCATGACCTTGGACACCTGGAATTTCCACCGTACTGCTAGTGTCTTCCACAGTGAAGACTGATGCAAAATACTTATTCAGTTCATCCACTATTTACATTGTCCTCTATTACTACATTTCCAGCATCATTTTCCAGTGGTCTGATATCCAGTCTTGCCTCTCTTTTACACTCTATGTATCTGAATAAACTTCTGGTATCTTCTTTAATATTATTGGCTAGCTTACTTTCGTATTCCATCTTTACCTTCTTAATGCCCTTTTTAATTGTCTTCTGTTGGTTCTTAAAAACTTCCCAATCCTTTAAGTTCCCATTAATTTTTGCTCTATTATATGCCCTCTCTTTGGCTTTTATGTTGGCTTTGACTTCTCTTGATAGCCACTGTTGTGTCATCTTTCCTTTAGAATACTTCTTCCGCTTTGGGAGGTACATAACCTGTGCCTTCCGACTTCCTTCTAGAAATTCCAGCCACTGCTTCGATGCCGTCATCCTTGCCAGTGTTTTTTACCAATCAACTCTGGCCAGCCCCTCTCTTATGGCTCTGTAATTCCCTTTACTCCACTGTAATACTGACAGAACTAACTTTAGCTCCTGCTTCTCAAATTTCAGGGTGAATTCAATCATATTATGCTCACTTGCCTCTCAGGGTTCTTTTACCTTAAGGCCTCTAATCAATTCTAGTTCATTGCACAACATCCAATCCAGAGTAGCTGATCCTCTAGTGGGCTCACCCATGAACCATTCTAAAAAGCCATCTTGTAGGCACTCTATAATTTTCTATAATATAACGAAAGAAATGGTTGTTGACTTCAGGAGAGCACGGAGTGACCAATCTCTGCTGAACATTGACGGCCCCTCCATTGAGATCGTTAAGAGCACCAAATTTCTTGGTGTTCACCTGGCAGAGAATCTCACCTGGTCCTTCAACACCAGCTCCATAGCCAAGAAAGCCCAGCAGCATCTTTACTTTCTGCGAAGGCTGAGAAAAGTCCATATCCCACCCCCCATCCTCACAACGATCTACAGAAGATGTAGCGACAGCATCCTGAGCAGCTGCATCACTGCCTGGTTCGGAAATTGCACTGTCTCGGATTGCAAGACCCTGCAGCAGATAGTGTGGTCAGCTGAGAAGATCACAGGGGTCTCTCTTCCCGCTATTACAGACATTTACACCACAAGTTGCATCCACAAAGCTAACAGTATTGTGAAGGACCCCACGCACCCCTCACACAAACTCTTCTCCCTCCTGCCATCTGGCAGAAGGTACCGAAGCATTCGGGCTCTCACGACCAGACTGTGCAACAGTTTCTTCCCCCAAGCCATCAGACTCCTCAATACTCAGAGTCTAGACTGACATCTGCATCGTTTATTATTATATTGTAATTTGTCCTCTACTATGCCTATTGTCTTGTTTATTAATTATTGTACTGCCCTGCACTGTTTTGTGCACTTTATGTAGTCCTGTGCAGGTCTGTAGTCTTGTGCAGTTTTTATGTTGTTTTACGTAGTCTAGT